>NC_091027.1:17650680-17971180 GCF_041296385.1 Aphelocoma coerulescens
TTCCAGCCCTTCTCATGTCTCTGTGGCACTTGCAGCCCACAAATCACCAGGAGGGCGTCCCGAGCCCCGTGTTTGCATTTCCACACCTTGCTGGAGACCAGGCTGGAAAAGCCCCACATGACGGAGTGCAAAGGACAGCAAGGGATGCCCAGGGTTTGGAAAATACCCTTTATTTTAGGGCTGGGATTTTATCCCAAGGTTTCTTCTGGAAATTGCTGTCTAAAGCAGGGCTGGGCTGCAGCTGAGGGGTCCCTCGAAGGCAGGAAACTCTCCTGGCGACAGAAGCTGTGCAGGACCTCTAAAATAAAGGGTGTTGTCAGCAAATAAACTTCCTTTTAACTCCTCAAAGGTCTGAACCCCAGACCCAGTGGTGGCAGCGCTGTGGGGAGAAGTCCCAAGCTGGAAAGATGCATCCAGGCTAGAGAAATCACCTGGAATCTGGGATGTCTTCCCCACCTGGGTGCATCTGGGCTTCCTCTGAGGAAGAGACCTTTGGAGGAAGATCCTATGGCTGTGGGGTAATCCAGGCTAGCAGGGAACTCCCTGTCCTGACCCCATCCTACTTTTCTTAGGGTCAGGGTGGAAAAAATGATAACTGAAGGCACAAGAAGCTGGATTTTAGGGAGGAGGCTTGCGGGGAACGGAATAATTCCATGTTCTGCACCGTGAGAGATGAGGGTTGGGGACACACTGCCTCCAACCTGAATCATTCTTCTGCCTCAGCACCTTTTCTGTCTTTCCACTTTGGCTGCTCTGCCAAAGTCTCCTCTGGGGGGATCTGCACAGGAGTGCCAGGCAGGAGGTGCAGAACCAAGACAACTCCTCGGCTGCTGCCACCTGATCCCCGTCACCCTGGAGTCCTGCAAAGAGCTTTCACAAGGGCCTGGAGTCATAGGGCAAAGGGGAAGGGATTTGGGGTGAAAGAGGAGAATTTTAGATGGGATATTGGGAAGGAACATCCCGTGAGGATGGAAAGGCCTCAGGTTGCTCAGATCCCTGGAAGGGTCCAAGGGCAGCTGGAGGAACCTGGGATAGTGGAAGGCGTCCCTGCCCATGGCAGGGGTGGAACTGGGGGGGATTGAAGGTCCTTTCCCACACAAACCATTCTGGGATTCTGGGATAAAAGGAGTTGGCAAGGAGCAATCCAAGGTGAGGTGGATGCCCCGTGCCCGTGTTCCCTCCGCATCCCGAGGATGGATCACAGCCAGCAGGAGCTTCACCCTCCTACAGCCCTGACCAGAGCTCCCGTGCCTGGCACCTCCCAAGGCTCTGCGGGCAGCACCTCCTGGATTTCCGTGTCCCCAGACGCGGCATTGCTGCTGCCCTCCGGCCCTCTGAGCCCACCGAAGCTTTCCCAGCGAGGAGCACTGGTGCAGCTCAGCCTCTGCATTATTAGGTTTCTTCAGCCCCTGAATGTCCCTCCCAGGCCCAGGCACTCAATATTCTCTAAATTCCCCATTTGCACCAGCACCTCTTCATTTGATCCCTTGATCCTTAACAGCAGCTCACCTTTATTAGCAGCACGGAGCACGTCAGGAGCAGGCTCCTCCCGACATTCCCTGAGGTGAGAACTTATGAAATGAAATCATTTCACTCCTCGGCTGTGTCTTCATCTTCCTTAATTGTTCCCTTGAACTGCCGGGGAGCCAGCAGAGCTGCCTGGTTCCTTTGCAGCCTTTCCTGTTCCTGCCAGACTTGAATGACCCATTGTTTGTTTCCATTCCTTGCTATTCCTTGCCGGCTTCCTGTTTCCCCTCTTTCATGCTGTATTTTCTGTTCCTTGACCTTGCAAAGGTTGGATTTGCAGTTTTTTTAGGGCCATTGTGAGGCCCAAACACCTTCCTGAACTCTGCTCTGTACCTGCCTTCATCCCGGCCTTCCCCTGCTCCCACCCACACCAGGTCCAGCCCCTTTGGAACTGAGATTCCTGCTGGGATCTCATTAATTGCAATTAAAGCTGAGCTGGGGGTTGAGCACCTTGCAGGAGGTGTTTGCCCTGTCATCCTCAAAGAGCATCCACGCCAGATTTGGGGATTTCAATCCCTTGGGACTCTTGCTGCTACCCTGGTCCCGTGGGCATCACCATGGCAGGGTTGGAGCCTCCTCTTTCCCAGGGACAATGAAAGTCATTCCATCCCAAAGGAGGGAATCCAGTTCCAGCCCCATTCCTCCCACAACGAGCGCTGCGCCCGCCGTGTGCCGGGAGCGGGGCTGAGCCGGGGCCGCGGAATGAGCGAAGCTCCGAAATTCCGTTCCGTGCATTATTGGGACTTAAAAAATTATGTCTTATTCATCTATTGATGACAGTGGCCTCTTGGGTGTAAATTGAAGCAATTACGAAGGATCATGCAAATTAATCAATTATTTTCAGATTATTACACTCGAGCAGAAGTCTTGCTCTTCAATTTAGCTAAATTTTGCCTCTGAGTCAATTTTCCAGCCTCCAAATGAAGCTATTTATTAGCTCAGAAGATCTGGGCAAAGGGAAAAAGGTTCCACCCAGCACTTGGATGGCACGAGGGGTCATTTTGAAAAGGGTTTCATGCAGAAACTGGGATGTTTAGAAGGTACAGAAGGGCCAGGCCTGATCCTGGTGGGAGTGGGATGTTTGGGATCGTGGAAAAGGCGGTGACAGAATCCCGGCTCCGTGCGCAGATCTGGTTTAATAGGGGATCCCAAGGCTCCTGGCAGTGAGGGACGGGGGGACACCACCCTCCAAGGGGACAAAGCCCCTCTGCTCCCCCTTGCCTGGGGTGGATCCTTTGGGAATCTACTGCATCCTCAGCTCCGGGGTGTCCCATGGAGGAGGTGACACCAACCTGCACCCCCAGGGACGCCGGGATGGGGATGAGACCCCTCCAAGCTCCACAGCTGCTCCTGCCCAGCTCCCAGCGTCCCCTGTGTGGCTTTAATTGTCCATCCCTAATGGATTATCACGGCTCTCCCAGCCTCGCCCAATTAATGCAAATTCCAAGGAGAACTAAAAGGGAATGAAATGAGAATCAGGAGTGGGGCTGGGAGCTCTTCCCTGGGATCTCACCCTGCGGATGCTGGGCAGGCAGTGCTGCATCCCACCACTGCCAGCTGGGGAAAATCCCTGGAAAACTCTTCCCAGGACCTGTTCCCGCTGCTGTGCTCTGCCCACATCCAGGCTGAGGGGCTGGGGGGTGGCTGAAAGCTTTGGAGTTTGGATTTAAGTGATTCTAAACCAGCTTTGGGTTTATAGCTAATAAGACATTAGTATGCTAATTAAATTATCCACGGAGTGGTGTAAAGAGGCCTTCCTGAAGTTTAATGGCTGTGTAAAAGGTAACTCCGCTCGCGATGTAATTAATTCATGGAACAATAAATGGAAAATTAGATTCTTATTAATATCGGAGAGGCTTTTCCCGCATCAGGAATGGAGGCAGGGGGGATCGGTCACTTCTGCTTTCCGTGTGGGATGAAGGAAGTGGCAGCTCCTGAGTGCAAAGCACCATCCCTGCACCCACATCTGCTTCAGCCAGGCCCAGGTTTGCTCCCCCTGGAAAGCTCCCACATCCCACGGGATTCCTCTTGCAGCACACGGGGCCAAGGAAAGCACCCCCACCATGAGCTTTCCCACACTCAGGTGAGGGGTGAGGGATTTTTGAAGAGCAGCAGGACAGGAGATCTCCCTCAGGAAAACCAGCCCTGCCCCAGACTCCAGTGACCAGGAGAGAACCAACATTGGCCCCTCTGGAAAAAGCAGCTTTTCCCACGTCTTCCAAGCTCAGAGAGGGATGCAAAGCTGTGGGGTTTTGCTGGAAAGTGGGAGGTGTGACCACAGAGCTCCAGGAAAACTCCTGTGTCCATCAGCTCGCCCGGCACAGCTCTGCCATCTGCTCCGGAGCATCCTGGAAGGGTCACGCCTCCAGCTGCTCCACTGCCCCACGGCGTGGGAACAAATCCGTGCCCGAGGGGATTCTGAGCACCGAAGCTGCGTTTCGGCTGCACTTCAGGAGGGAGGTGCCAGGTTTTGAGTCAGAAGTTGCAGGGTCTGGCACAAACAAAACCTTCCCTGCGCCTTCTCCCAGCGCGTGCTCAGCATCCATGGCTGGAAGCCCTGCTGGAAGCCAGGGATGAGCGCCCAAGCACAGCTGGGGAGTTTGTCCGGGGATGGGAAGCGGTGCCACGGCTTTCCCCAGCTGCGGGGTCCCGCTGCCTCTTGCCCTTCCCGATGGTTGCTGCTCCTTCCCCAAAATTCCTGGGGAGTGGTTCAGGAGAGAGCTGAGCCCGTTCCCAGATCCAGAGGGACCCCAGGCACCGCTGGGCTCCCATGAAATACCTCGGTGGAAGTGAGGGAATTCCAGTGGACCAGCGACCTGCAGAGCCTTTGCTCAGCTTCCCTGGTCATTAGCAATTAATTACCTTTGTGGCTGGCTCATTAAGGCATCCCAGCAGTCCCATGGCACTGAACCTGGAAGTTCCCCGGGGGGAGGCGGCTCCAGCTCACAGCTCGCTGCTCCACAAAGGGCAAACCTCGTGTCCCTCCAGCCCTGCTCCCATTCCCTCATGGATCCCAGCGTGCCAAGGAGAGCCAGGCAGGCAGGGTTGGATGGACAACGGGCAAAGCCACGTTTGTCCTCTCACCAGGGCCCTGTGACAGCACCTTATCAGCTGATAAGAGCGGGCCCAAGGCAGCTGGCAGGGCACAAGGACAGCAGGGCACAAGGACAGCAGAGCACAAGGACAGCAGGACACCTTCCTGTGGCTGCAGCTTGGTGAGGCTTGGGGAGCGTCCTTTGAGCTGTGCCCTGCAGCCTCTCCCCAGCTCAGCCCACAGAAAACCCAAACAGGACACGGGGCAGCCACCAGTAATTCCCAGTTTGAGGACAGGGACCACCCCAAGCTCTGCAGCCAGCCCGGGCGTTCCCCAGAGTGACATCTCCCTGTGCCACCCCCTCTTCAGCAGCTTTCCCTGGGTCCCCTCTGATCCCTGCTCCAGGCTGGGGTCACTTCTGGAGTTATTCCCCCTGGGAATGGATCCCAGCACACCGGCAGGGGCTGCCCAGGGAGGTTTGGAGTCCCCATCCCTGGAGGTGTCCAAGGAAGGCCTGGACGTGGCACTCAGGGCTGGGGACAAGGTGGGGATCAGGCACAGGTTGGGATTGATGCTCCTGGAGCCCTTTTCCAAGCTTGGTGACTCCAGGATTGGCAGGGCAGCCTTTGGGGCAGAGCCGGCTCCAGGAGCTGTGTCTGCAAACCCTCACAAATCCCAGGGCTGGGAAAGAAGAAAGCAGAGAGGCACACGAGGCCCTCCGTTGTCACCAAACCAGGGACATTGGCAGTGGAGGCAGTGACAGCCTGGTTTTTTCTGCCCCTGAGCTCAGCTGGATCTGCAGCGCTCTCAGACTGCGAGAAAATCAACTCCCCTGCAGGGCACAGAGTGGGACACGAGCAGCAAACCTGGCCCCGAGGCGCCCGGTGCCATCCTGGCACAATCCCGGGCTCATCCAGGGAGAGCGGGAGCAGGTGGGTTTGCAGAAACGTTTGCAGAGCGCTCCGCAGAGCCGGGCTCTCCTCGGGAGGATCCCTGCCCAGGGATCAGTGCCCAGCCTGCGTCAGCACTGCCCAGGAACTGCTCTGCAGCAATCAAAGGGATGTCGGGGTGGGAGAAATCCCTGCCCCAACAGCTTCGTGGCCCCACGATGGCAGCAGCGTTTCTGAGCTGCCAGGGAACGTCATTTTGTCTTTTCTCTGGTTTTAATTTGACTGTCCCTGCTAATAAATTATCCTATTAGGACAGAACCGTATTTTCTGCTCTCGGAGCCTTTCTCTTTGCTCTCCACGGAAAGCCCATTCAGGCAGATTTCAAATAAAACCCCTTACAAATCCCTGGCAAATCATTCCCCATCTCAGAGCGGAGAGGAGAAGCAGAATTCATTTCCTTTCCACTCCTGCTCGCAGAAACCGCAGCCGCAGCTGCCCCAGAGAGCTGCAGGAAGGTTCATCCCCACGGGAGGCTGAGCGCAGAGCGCCGCTGGCAGCCCGGGGGTGGCACCGAGGGGACGGCGCTGCCCCGCGGGTGGCAGTCCCTGCCCGGCTGCAGGGAGGGGGCACAGGCGCTGCTCTCCTCTCCAGGAGCTTTCAGGGCCACCTTCAGGAGGTTTTCATGGCATTTCCTGGCTGGGCTGCACAGGATTCCTGGGGGGAGAGGGATGGGGCTGGAGCTGGTGTGCTCCCATCTGCCCCCACTTTTAGGGATGCAGGGGAGGCAGGAGAAATCTGCAGGAGCTCTGGTTCCAGAGGGAGGCTCCGGCTCCTGCCCTGAGCTGGAAAAGGGCAGGAAAACCCTTGGGAAGCACCGTCCCCATCCATCAGCCGGGGCTCTGCCACTCCTGGAGGCAGGGAATGGCACTGCTGCCCTTCCCAGACCTGTTCCTTTAATTTTGGGGTTCTTTTTGCTGCCCTGAGCCTGCCCTCAGGCTCAAGCTGGGGAGGTGGCGCTGGTATCTGCACAAAACACCTTCCCGGCGTCTTCCTCACCTGCCTGAGCTCAGCTTCTCCAGAGGCACGGGGAAGCTTTTGCACAGTGCCACGTCAAGTGCTGGAATTCAGGGAGATGAAATCTCCAGCATTTCCCTTCTATTCCCAAAAATAAATAAATAAAGGGAGCTGTTATCTCCTCCCAGATAGGGGAGAGCAGCTTTATCTCACTTGATCTCCTGCTGGTGAAGTCCCATTACATTTAATTCCATTTCATCGTTGTGTTCAGGTCCCTTCCTTCCTTCTCTGCTCCTGTTTCCTCTGTCCTAAACACTCCACATGATTTTAAGCCTGGCCTAAGACCTTGGGGTTGAGTTTTTCCTCTCCCCTAACAGCAAGGCATTTGTTCTTCACTCAGATCATTAGATGGTATCAGATTTACTCAAAATATTTCCCTCCTCCTCCACACACCTGTGACCCCATTCCCCCTGTCTGCACATCTGTGTCCTTGCCCTGAGTGCAGAGGGAAAGCTCAGGAATCCTCAGAATTTCCAGCCCTCTGGAATAACTTTAAAAGCCATCCCAGGCTCTCTCTTTCTGTGCTTGTTGTGACTTCCCTGCCTGCTGGATCCCTGGCAGGTGCAGGGAGATGCTGCTCCCTCTCTGCAGGGCACAGGGGCTGTGGTTGTCACCGTGGTTCAGATCTGTCACCGCGTTTCAGACCCGCCATGGGGAGCTGGGCTCTGGTTTGGAATTTGCTCCTGCAGGGAAAATTAATTTCTCCTCCGAGTGCTGATGCCCGGGTAATTTGCTGGCAGCCCCAGCAGGTTTGCAGCCAGCAGGAGGCTCTGGGCGGTGCTGGGGAGCAGAGGGTCACCCCAGGCCACGTCTGATGCCTTTGAGGGATGCAGGGGTGGGCTCGGAAAGGCTCCTGGTGCCACCAATCCTTCAGGAGACGATCCCTGGGTGAGGCGGACCCCGCATGCCCAGGACCCCGCATGCCCAATGGGGAGAGCCACCAGCAGAAGCCTCATCCCCAGCAAGAGGTTTTGATCCAAGTGCTTGACCCCTCCCAAATTCCTCCTGTGTGCTCCTTTCCCGGGAATCAGTTGGATCTGAGGGGTTTGTGGAGCTCCTGCTTCAGCTCCCAGCTCTGGGACACCACGACAGCTCTGGGAGCTGCTCTGCACTGGAGCCCCTACACAATCCCAAACACCCCCTGTGCTCCTTTTGGGGGATTTCCAACCTGAAAACTGCATGAACCTTCCCAAATTCCTCCTGTGTGCTCCTTTCCCAGGAATCTGTTGGATCGGAGGGCTCTGTGGAACTCCTGTCTCAGCTCCTGTCACTGGCTGTGGGACACCACGACAGCTCCGGGAGCTGCTTTGCCCTACACAATTCCATACACCCTCCCTTACCCCTTTTGAGGGATTTCTAACCTGCAAACTGCATTTTATTGGAATCTCAAGGGGAAGGCTTCACTTTGGAAGCCGAGAGCTCCCAGCGTGGCAGGAAAACGGAACAAAAAGGATTTTCTGCTCCGCTCTCCTCCTGGCCACTGTGTCCTCAAAATGAGTCCTCCTGGCCTGCTCTGCTCCCAGCCAACACCAGGGAAATGGGTTCCAATCCCAACCCCAGCCAAAACCAGGGAATTGGGTTCCAATCCCAAACCTGAGGGAGCTGCCAGTGTCCTGCTCCTCCCAGGGGTGCAGGTTTGGGTACCCCCCATCCCAGAGGGGACCAGCACTTCCTGGGGCGCAGCAGGCACTGGGAGCTGTGCAACCAAGAGCTGCAGGATTCCATCCTCCTGGGAAATCCCAAAGCACAAAGGAATGGGAGCGCAAGGCTGGACATGCCTGACCAGCTTCCCGAAAACACAGGGAAAAGTGGAACTGGGAAATCAGCCAGGAGGAGACACCGGCACCAGCCCGAGGAGCAGCTGGGAAACAGCAGGGAGGGAATGTCCGGGTCCTGGGATGCGCCTCCCTCCTCAGGTTCTCTTCCAGAGGGAATAAACCCCCCCAAGGAGAAGGGAACATCCCTTTTCCAGTGGCTGCCTCAGTGCAGACATCACCAGCCCGTGGTGGCCCTGCCACCTCGTTCAGGTGGGGAGAAAATCTGCCCAAGGGGTTCAGGGACTGCTGGGCCACCCAAAAACCCCGAGCAGGACATGGAGACCCCACTGAAGGCACCCCGAGCCTTCCCAAAAGCTGGAAGCCTCGGAAAGGATGGGATGCAAGGGGCAGAGCCCCTCCTGCTCCCCTTGTGGGGGGCACTGGGTGATGACCAAGCCCTGTCCAGGATGGAAACAGCCTTTTCTGGAGAGGTGGCCCCATGGAATGCTGACTCGACACCCCTGGAAGTGCTCAAGGCCAGGTTGGACGGGCCTTGGAGCAGCCTGGGATAGTGGAAGGTGTCCCTGCCCATGGCAGGGGCTCAGAATGGGATGGGCTCTAAGGTCCTTTCCAACCCAACCATTGTGGGATTTTAGGACTCTCACATGCTGTGGGTGTGAAGGGTCACTGCCTTCTCCCACCCTCTTCCAGGCTGTCCAAACAGCTCTTCCTCACTCAGGCCCCCACCCTGGCCCCCATCCCAGCTCCTTTCCAGGGAACAGCCCGTTCCTGCTGGGAAGCTTTAACCCCAGCCTGGTGCAGGCCTGGTGGGCAGGATTAACCCGTGCCCTGCAGGAAACCCGCTGAACCCTCTGCCACCTCCTCCTGTCTGCCAGGAATGGGCTCAGCCCCAGTTCCGGGAGCAGAGAGGGCAAACACACCGGGAAGAACTGGCTGGAGAAGCCACAGGGATGGTTTCAACCTTGGAGCAAGGTCAGGCCGCGTTGTCCCCGCTCACAGCAAGGAAAAGCAAATCCACGGTGTTCCGCAAATCTCTTCCTGGAACAGGCTCATTCCTTCCCAAGAATTCATTTCAGAGGGATTCAGTGGCATTGACAGAGGTGCCACTGGTAATTTCCCTGCTGATATTCAGGATGTAACACTTCATCCTCGGCTCTGCAAGTGGGTTACCCTGCGAATTGCTCTGTGCTTCCAGCGGCAGAGCCGCAATTGTTTTGGGATGTGGCTGTTCCCCAAAGCTTGGGGTTCTCCAGCAGCACCGGGAGCTGATAACCCCAGCAGTGGCTTGGGGCTCCTGGGGCTGCAGGCATCAAAATCCCTGGAAAGCTTCATGTGGGTGCCAGAGCTCCTGCTGTGAGCTCTGAGGAAAACTGATCCTCCTCCACAGCAGGGGCTGAGGGTGTCACTGAGTCCCCCACAGGGTTGGAGAAGTGGGGAAAGGAGATGAAATCTCATTTTTGCTGACATGAGGAGTTGCTTGGGGAAAGAGGGCTCCTGGCTGAGGCACAAATCTGTCCCACATGGGGTCTCCAGGCAAGGCCTGTCCTCAGTTAAACACTCAGCAGAGAGACCTGGCACAAGTGAGGAGGAGGAGGAGGAGAAAACCCCACTGGATTTGGGTTGCAGGTCCTGGGGACCTCCTTGTCCAACTGGAGCTCACCCAGAGTCCAGAGGTGGCTGCAAATCCTGCAAGGCAGAGAGGGGCCCACCCTCACCTCCTGTGCCCCCTGAGCAGAGGTTTGGAGCCAACAGCTCCCTCCACACTGAAGACTCCTGGTGCCCCTGCGGCCCTGGATATTCCTGGTGCCCCTGAGACCCTGGATATTCCTGGTGCCCCTGAGACCCTGGACATTCCTGGTGCCCCTGAGACCCTGGATATTCCTGGTGCCCCTGAGGCCCTGGACATTCCTGGTGTCCTTGATGCCCTGGACATTCCTGATGTCCTTGATGCCCTGGATATTTCTGGTGTCCCTGAGGCCCTGGACATTCCTGGTGTCCCCAGCACTGCTGGACACAAGCCAAGCCACGTGCAGGGCAGTGTCCCTGCAGGGTCACCCATCTGCCTGCTCCGTGCCTGCCACAGATTCCTCGCCGTGTCCTTATTGCTGTTAATCCCTCTCTAAATACTTCGCTTACAGGGGCTGACAATCTTGTAAGCTGTCCCCAAACACATCTGTCCAGCGCTGTCCCTGTGCGACTGCGGGGCTGCTGCAGCCTCCCTGTGCTGCATTCCGAGCTGCAGCGCAGCTCCTGCACCCCACGGTGCCCACGACAGGCTGAGGATGCTCTTCCCTGTGTAAAACGGGAACCTCTCCACCCCTTGTCCTGCTCTGCTCAAGGTTTCTGCCACGGGAAGCCCCCTGGGATCCCATTATTTCTACAACAAGGCTGGAGCTCGGATTGCTGCTGACTCCAGCCACCCAAGGATGTGGGAACGGCAGGCTGGTGCAGGAGGGCAGGGGGTGGGCACACAAAGCACATCGCTGCTGTTAAACCCTCGCTATCCCTGCAGCCCCATCCCAGGAGAGCTCCTGGCACACGGATCTCCCAATTCCAGGAGCAGGAGAGGGAGCTGAGGGCTCCGGGAACACGGACTCGGGCTCTGCTCTAACGAGCTGACAGCAGCCCCTCTCTGTTCCTGAGCTGCCAAACCCGCTCCTCCTGCCCTGCTCCACCCATCCACACCTCCCTGCCACCCTCGGATCGGGATCCTCCATTCCCAGAGTGATGGGATATGGAGATGGCTCGGCTGGTGCCACACCCCAGCAAGGCCAGAGCTGCTGGGCATCCCTGGCATCAGCAGCTTCCTCAGCAGAGGGAAGCCTCTCCCTGGTCCCTCAGCATCCTCTGGGTGTTCAGGTGGCTCAAAGCAGTGGGGACACAGTCCCAGGAGGAAAAGTTTGGGAAGGACAGCCCAGAGACACTTCCAAAGAGCGGAGACAGGCTCAGCAGGAAGCACAGGCAATGCTGGGCTCTCACAGGGTGGGTCTGACCATGGGAAAAGGCCAGGAGCCAAGGAAAAAGCTCGGGAATGGGCCAGCAGTGGGGGCAATGGACCTCTCCCAGCTGGCACAGCCCGTGCCAGGGTGATGGGCTGGAGCTGATGGCTGTGGCTCAGCATGGCTTAACAACATCAGCCTGTCCTCTGTGCCCTCAGACCGGTGTCCCCTTCCTTTGCTGTGTCCCTGAGGTCCTGGCCACGTCCTTCAGCATGGTCCCACTGTCCCCAGGGTGGGTTGAGACCGAGCGAGCACTGGGTCTGTGTGCCAGGGGTCTCTGCTTCATGCCAGGGACCCTTGCTCCATTTTGGGAATTCCTGCTCCATTCCAGAGACCTGTGCTCCATTTCAGGGATCCCTGCTCCATGTCAGGGCCCCCCATTCCATGCTGGGCTCTTTGTCCCTCCCCAGAGCTGTGGCAGGAGCAGCTCCAAGGGCTGTTCTCAAACCCCATCCCACTTCTCCAGGTGACTCCAGGCAGCTGCAGGGGTTCCCCAAAACCAGCCAGGCACAGGATCTGCTGTCAGGTGTGTCCTCTCCTGTCCCTCCAGACTCCTGCTCTCTCATCCCTGCTGTCCTATTCCTTTTCCCCCTCAGTTCCCACTCCCTCACCATGCCCAGCACTCACCAGTCTCTGCACAAATGATAGGGACAGGGGAAAACGGCCTCAAGCTGCATCAGGGAAGGCTCAGGCTGGAGATCAGGAGAAGATTCCTTGCTGAAATAGTGGTCAGACGTTGGAAAGGGCTGCCCAGGGGAGTGGTGGAGTCCCCATGCCTGGAAGCGTGGACACAGCACTCGGGGCCATGGTCAGTGGTGGCCTTGGCAGCACTGGGGGAAGGTTGGACAATGACCTTGAAGGTCTTTCCCACCCTTAATGATCCTGTGATTCCGAGTCCTGTCCTCATCCCTCTGCCTCTTTCCAGGTTTCCAGAAGGTTTGTGGCACTTCCCAAGGTTTCTGGGCCCAGGCCTGCAGACACCCAGTGAACCACATCCTCCTTGGGATTCAGGGAAGCACGGAGGCCTCTTCCTGCAATTCCTCTGGGCCTGCAGCACTCCCCAGCCGCAATTCCCAGCTCCTGCTGGGGAGGCTGAGAGCTGCCTGCCCCAGGCTGCCGCTCTTCAGGTGCTTCACTCCCAGAGAAATCGGCTGCTGGGTTGTTCCCCCCACAACACGGGAATTGCATCCAGCAGGGCTGGTTTCCATCATCACAACTCCAGTCCTGGATTCCTTGGTGTTCCCCTCCACACTGGAGTTTGCACCTTCTCCCAGTTTGGGTTTGTCTGTAATTAATGTAAATTCTCTGCTGACTCCCCTCTTCCCAGCAATTACCACTCCAGCACTTGGAATTGAGCATCCCCCACCCCCCAGGACTCCCAACTGTCCAGAGACATCCCGAGCCTGGGGAGATCCCTACACGGATGAGGAGCTTCACCCATAAATCAAGCCCCAGGAATTATTTATTGCCATTCTTCCTATTTTGGGCAACTTTCTCCCTCGAAGATGCTGCCGCCGGTTGCCAGGCTGCAGCCTGAGTGGCAGGCACACCTCGGGCACGGCTGGAACACGGCTGGAAAACGGCTGGAATGCGGCTGGAACGCGGCTCCCAGCATCCAGCACCAGCAGCTTCAGTCTCCAGCATCCTTGCAGCAGGCTGAGTCCGCTTTCCCGAGATTCCCATCTGCCCTCGACTCCAAGGATTAATTCGAACCCTTGGAGGAAGGGGGTCATTTCTGAAAGCTGGGAAAGGCATCCAAGAGTTAAAATCCTGCATTCCCACCAGGGCCCCAGCACAGCGCGTGATAAGGCAGGCTGGAGTCTGGCAGAGTTTGTACCAGGATTTTTGGAGCAGCTATTCTTTCAAAAAATACGGAGTCATTCCTTTGAAGGGAAAAAAAAAGGGGGGAAAAAAAAAAGAGGAAGAAAGGGAAAACACCGGAGCTGTAATCTCCTCTCTGCAGAGTTTCACCTTCTGCTGCTCCGTCCTTCTCCCGGCGCCGCCACTGCCAAGGATGCGGCAGGAGGGGAGCAGGGCACGGTCCCGGCCCGGCACGGCCACCCGCGGTGGCAGCGGGGCACAGGGACAGGGTGGTGGCACAGCAGGGCCACAGCCACAGCGAAGTCCCAACAAACTGCGCTGCAAAGCGCACGGAGAGTGGGTTCACCTGCTGATTCCCGCATTCTGAGGCTCTCCAGGAGCTCTGCAGCGGGATCTGAGCCATGGGAAGCCCTCCCGGCCCAGGCTGGCACCGCCTCGCCTCCCGCTCAGCTCCTCTCGGAACTGCCCAACCTTTCCTGAAGCTTGGGATTTGTAGGGACTGGCTCAGCAGCATCCCGGGGCTGCAGCATTGCAGGTGCCCTCCCTGGGGCTCCTTGGAGCTTTCCCGCATCCAGGAGTGCTTCCCGTGGCTCGTGTGGCTGCGGAAGAGCCAAACCGGGGGTGGGGGCAGAGAGGCAGAGGTGGGCCCGGCTCCGTTCCCTCAATTCCCTCGATTCCCTGAATTCCCGGCGCTGCCGCTCGTGCCCGCGGGCAGCGCCAAGGCCTTTCCCACAAGGACATCTAGTGGCACCGGGACACACGGCACACTTAACCTTGGCTGCAGCCTGGCCACCGCATCCCTGCTTCCCTGAGACTCTCCCAGGCTCTCCCTGAGCTCCCTCCTGCCCATCCACGCTCTCCCGAGCTCAGGGAAGCGGCGCAGGGACCGCCCGGATGCTCCTCCAGGGGACACCTGGGTCGTGGCTGCCACCGAGGGGAGGACACGGCCACCAGCGAGGCTGAGCTGCTGCAGAGTGGTGCAAATCTTGGAATCACTTCGGCTGGAAAAGCCCTCCGCGGCCATGGAATCGTTAATTCCTGCTCGAAGGGGAAGGCAAAACTTGTGGAGACCTGTGAGAAAATTTGGGAGTTTAACCCTCTGGGGGTTAAATGCATCCCAGGCAGGCAGGGAGCAGGGGATGGTGCTGGGGGAGGGTGTCCAGCAGGGCCGGTGGCACCAGGACAGCACAGACCTCACCCCGGGGCAGAGCATCCCAGTATTCCTCTGCACCAGCTCTGGAGCAGCTGGAGAACTGTGGGAGGGATGGAGGGAAAGGTGGGAAACCCTTGATGCCCCCACAGGGGAAGGAAGAGCTCAGAATCCCCAAATCCCAGCATCACTGAGGCTGGAAAAGCCCTCCCAGCCCATCGAGTCCCAGCTGTGCCCGGTCCCCACCTTGTCCCCAGCCCAGAGCACTGAGTGCCACCTCCAGCCCTTCCTTGGACACCTCCAGGGATGGGCACTCCAAACCTCCCTGGGCAGCCCCTGCCAGTGCTGGCAGAGATTGGAATGCATCCAGCGCTCCCATTCCAGCTTCCAGAGACCTGTAGGGACAAGGCTGGGGGCAGCAGCAGCACCTCAGAGTTCGTGTGGGATGTGCAGGGAGCTGGGACACGGAAAGCTCCTGCTATCCCAAGCCTTTCCTTTAGCCAGAATTTCAGTTTCTCTTGAGCTTTTTAAATGCTCCAAACCCCTTCCAGAAGCTCCAACAGGCAGGACTTTGGATCATCCCTCCCAGACCACCCCAGAGCCCCGCTGGACCAGCAGGGAAAGGTCTGAGATGCTCCAGAGGAGAACATTCCCAGAGATTTATGGGCAAGCAGGACCCACCTGCATCCAGCCCCGTGCCCCGGGGGAATCTGAGGAACAGGGAGAGCAGCGCTGTGCCCCAGCAGGAATGGGACTGCATCCATCTGCTGCCCAGACATCCATCTCCTTCCCAAACAATCCTCTCCAGGCTGTAATGGCCATGGATGGCTCGGACTTGAAGAGCATTTCCATTACAGCAAGGGCATCATCTCCTGCTTTTATTCAAATGAGAGCTGTAATGAACTCGCTGCTGCCTAATTCAGACACTCCTCGAGCTGTTCTTGCTCTTGGTTTTGTTTTTCTGCTTTGCCATTTCATGGTCAACGTTTATGCATTGCTGTCAGGAAAAATTGCTTTAATTTTCCATTCTGTTTCAACAGGCTCTGCAAAAAACAAAAAGTATTATCCACTGAAGAGCTGTGAATTGACTCCATCTCGTATCCAGGAGCAGAGCTAACACCAAAAGGCATTCACTTGCATTTTTAATGTGCAGATGAAGTCAGAGAAATCACTGACTTAGAGGCGGCTTCATTGAATTTTTCTTGCTAAAGCATCTCCTGTACCCCCCACTCTGAGTCCTGCTCCTCCAGAGAACGGAGCTGTCACTTCTTTAATGATTTCCAGTGGCTACCAGGAACATTTTAAGGCTTAACATGAGTGATGCGGATGAATGAATTTCCAGACTTTGTCTGGCTTTTCATTTACGGTGTCACAATGAGCCTGGGCTGCTTTTCCCCCCTTTTTTTACCTTTTCACTGGTTCCTTACACTCTGCCTGGTGCCTGTGTGACTGAATGATTTGATATCCCCTGGGACCCCAAAATCCCCCTGTGCCCTGGGCTGAGCCTCAGCGTGGGCAGCAGGGCAGGGGGGATTCTGCCCCTGTGCCCCCTCAGGTGAGAGCCCACCTGCAGAGCTGCCCCAGCCCTGGGGCCCAGCACAGGAAGGGCCTGGAGCTGCTGCAGCCAGGCCAGAGGAGGCTCCAGGATGATCCAAGGGATGGAGCAGCTCTGCTGGGAGGAAAGGCTGGGAGAGCTGGCATTGGTGAGCCCAGAGAGGAGAAGCTTTGGGGTGACCTCAGTGGGGCCTTGCAGGGCCTGAAGGAGCTGCAGGGAAACATGGAGAGAGACTGTGGGAAAGGGAATGGAGTGGCAGGACACAGGGAATGGCTTCCCAGTGCCAGAGGGCAGGGATGGATGGGAGATTGGGAAGGAATTGTTCCCTGGGAGGGTGGGCAGGCCCTGGCACAGGGTGCCCAGAGCAGCTGGGGCTGCCCCTGGATCCCTGGCAGTGCCCAAGGCCAGGCTGGACATTGGGGCTTGGAGCAGCCTGGGACAGTGGGAGGTGTCCATGCCCAGGGCAGCAGGTAAAATAAAATTAAGGTTCTCTTTAAAGCCCCTTGCACCCCAAACCATTCCATGATTCCTTGGGCAAATGCAGCCTCCTGCACCAATCCCTTCCCCCTTTCCCTGAGCACAAACCATCCGAGGCTGTGGTGTTGCCCTGGAAGCAGCAGCAAAGGCAGGATTTTTCCAGCTTCCCTGATTGCCTCTCCCAGCACAGCCTCCTGCATTCCCAGTGGTTATCCCAGGTTTGCCTCTGCTGCACCAAAACTCTGCAGGTTCAGATTATTCCAGGCAGGAGCGGGATCCCTGCAGAGAACACCACAGAAATGAATTCTCTGTCTCAACCCCCTGCCCTGGAGGAATCTTGTTGTTGTTTTTGCCTTGGGGAGCAGCTCACTGGAGGCAGAGCTGCCTGCACCCCCCTTCCCACCAGGACTTGCTCCGTGGGGCCGCTGGGTGGGGAACAATTCAGCTGGGGAGCCCTCGCTTCTTCCAGCAAATTCCAGGAATTTATCTCGCAACAGCTTTTTCCTTGTCTCCCTTAAAATATTCCTCTTTTTTCCAGGAAAACACAAGAGCTGATGTGCGCCTGAGGAGCTGCCACACACCAGGGAACTCCAGCTTCACCCAGGTGAGGGGCCCACAGGTTTCCTCCCTGCTGCCAAGTGGCTCCAGGGATTTGGGGGCTCCAGGACGCTCAGGAAAACAAAAAAACCCCGAAAGCAGGGCACTACGTTTGCTCCCATTCTGCCATTTTTATTCCCCGTTTTGCCACGCCCTGGTGGGGATTTGGGGGATGAGGAATTGCTGGGAGCTGGTCCTGCCTTCCCAGGGCAGCGGCACAGGGGGAGCAGCACCTTGGGAATGGGGCAGGAGGGACATCAAGGAGCTGCTGAGTTCCCAGTCACTGAGCGGCTCCTCACGGTGTCCTGCATGGCCAGAGGATGAGGAATATGGCCAAAGGATGAGAAATATGGCCAAAAGATGAGGAATATGGCCAGAGGATGAGGAATACGGTGAAAGGATGAGGAATATGGCCAGAGGATGAGGAATATGGTGAAAGGATGAGGAATATGGCCAAAAGATGAAAGAACACAGCTCTGACCCCTCCTGCATCAGCTTTGAGGGCCCCAGCACTGCCCAGGTGTCCCCCCCAAGCCCAGTGATCCCATGGAAGGTCCCCAGGGAGCGATGAGGGGGAATCCTGCCGGATCTCCTCTGGCTGTCCCAAAGGCTCTGCCCATTCCTGCTGGCATTCCCGCACCACTGGTGCCAGCGCTGTCCCCAGCACGGGCATTCTCAGCCCTACGAGGCTGCAGCTGAGGCAGAGTTTTCCTCTTGGATGCGTTTCTCAGGGATAACCAGCCAGGACTCAGGGATCTGCTCTGTAGGAAGCCCTGCCCTCGCTGTTCGACACCTCACGTGCTGGCCACTGGCATTCCCAAGGGATCCATTTCCGGGAATAGCACAGCAGTGCAGCTACACCTGCAAGGCTCTGCCTGGAGAAGAAATATTCCTGCTCAGCAGAGGGGTTCCTGCTGCCAGGGATGAGCTCTCCCGAGGGAAGGGGAGCCAGGAGCTGAGGGCAGCCCCAGCACGGGGGTACCTCACCCACAGGATCCCACAGGATCCAAACTCAGCATTCCCAGATGTACTCAGGGATCCATCCACAGGATCCAAGGTTCATCCACAGGTGCAGAAGGAGATGGAGCCAGCCAGGAGTGAGCTCCTGAAAGACCCGAGGTAGATCCAGAGGAGGCACAGCCACTGCAGAGCTCAGGGGGGAGGGAAGGCTCAGAGCTGGTTCTAAAATCGATCCCGGATTTTAAGGTGTGGGGCAGCGTCCAGAGGAGGCGGAGCTGGACCAGCCAGCCCTGAGCCCTGCCAGGAGCAAAGGCTCCTTGGGATGTTCTTCCCAAAGCCATTGGAGACCCCCTGGGATTGGTTTTCCTCCAGAGTTTTCCTCTCAAGATGAACATCTGAGGCAGCTGGAGTTTGAAATGCACCTTGGCCAGCGGAGACAATGCCAGGAGGAGTCAGAGGAGAGCTCAAACACACCTGATGCCAAAGCCAACATTTCCTACAGCCCGGGTGAGCTGGGGGACAGAAGGAGGAGGTGAAAATGGGGGCTGTAAAGCCCTCAGACCCACACAGCTCTGCCAGCTCAAGTCTCCAGGCTGGACAAACTCTGAGGGACACTTGACCCTGAAATTTGGAACACCTGCAGTGTCCCCGGGGAAGGAAGTCCCCATGCTGCCCCTGTTGGTGCAGGGCAGGAGCTCACCCTGAGGTCAGCCCCCTGGGCAGGTGGGAGCGGGCAGGACCCTGTGTGCAGACGTGGAGAAGGGGATTTCCCTCATTCCCGCATGGATGAAGGGCACCGAGCCCATAACTTGTGTTCAGACGGGAGCAAACCTCTCCAACTCTCACTTCGAGATGGATTCAGCACATCCCAGGTAAGCACTTCCAGGAGTTAATTACCTTCCCTGTGAAACATTGCCGGCTTAACTGCCACTGGAATTATTCTTCCTTCAGCTCCACCTGTCACCACGGAGTCCTGGCTTTGTCTGCTGGATTAAAGGACCCTCTGCTATCAAAAATCTCCTCCCTGCAAGTACTTAGAGCCCATGATCAAGTCACCTCTCAAGTTGCTCTCTGATGAGCTAAATAGATTGAAGTCATTAAGCCTATCATCACCCAGCAGGTCTGCCAGACCTTTTCTCAGTCTTCCAGCTCTTTTCTGAGCTCCCTCTAATTTTTTTTTTAATCCATGATAAAAGTGTGGATGCCAGGATTTGATACAATAGCCAGTAATGCTCTCCCGACACTTTTCCATCCTAATAGCCCCTCAGAATATAGGATGGTCACATGAATTATAAATTGGACTTGTGTCCTGCTTATCTGGCTCCCTAAGCCTCCATCTGCACCCTGCATTTGCTGAAACGTTCCCAAATCTCCTCATGTGGGTGACAGAGCTCCAGCACTGTCCCTTTATTCCTGAAGGGCACATGGACCGTTCATATCCCACCTACAAACCAGCTCAGGACTCGGTTCCTCGAACAGGGGTTTCCTCCCACTCTTTCACCTGTGGGTATAAATCATGGAATCATGGAATGTCCTGGGCTGAAGGGACCCACAAGGATCACCCAGTCCAGCTCCTGGCCCTGCACAGACACCCCAGCACCCCCACCCTGTGCACCCCTGGGAGCTCTGGCAGCCTCGGGGCCGTGCCCATTCCCTGGGGAGCCTGGGCAGTGCCCGGCACCCTCTGGGGAAGAACCTTTCCCTGCTCTCCAGCCTGAGCCTGCCCTGGCCCAGCTCCAGCCGCTCCCTGGGTGCTGTCCCTGGCCCAGGAGCAGAGCTCGGAGCTGTCCCTGCGCTGCCCTGGGCAGGAGCTGCAGCCCCGGGGAGCTCTGCCCTCAGCTCCTCTGCTGCAGCTGGACCAGCCCAGTGCCCTCAGCCGCTCCTCGGGTGGCCCCTCCAGACCCTTCCCCAGCCCCGGCTCCCTCCTTTGGACGCTCTGGAGCAGCTTTGGATCTCTCTGATGTTGTGGCACCCAAAGTGCCCCAGCACTGGAGGTGAGGCTGCCCCAGCCCAGAGCAGAGCGGGACAATCCCTCCCTGGGCTGATCCCCCAGGACAGGGATGTCCCTCCTGGCTCCTCACCCATCCAGCTTGCCATGGATCAGTCTCCCAGATTCCTTCCCGCAGCTCTTTTCCAGCCTCATTCCCAGTCTCTCCGTACATCCAGGGTTGCCTCACCACAGGCACAGAATCCCTCCCTTGCCCTTGTTAAACTCCACACCTTTGGTGATTCCCAGCCCTCTGCTTTATCCTGGTCTCCCTGCGGGGCCTCGAGGGAGTCACCAGCTGCTCCCACTTTAATTCCCGAACTTCCTCATTATCCTGCACCCGAGTGGTTGATGAGGACGTTGACAACAACGGGACCTAAATGGATTTAATTGTGGATTTAAACCTCTCCTGCTGCACTGAGTTTGTTCTCGGTGTTGGGGCATCTCCTCCTCAATCCCAGGAAATTCACACGTGGGAATCAACTGGAAAACTCTGCTGGAGACCCCCTGCCCTGGGAGAGCTGCTGGTTTATCCCAGGGCAGGGACTGAGCCCAGATTAAACGAGAAGCCCAACACGAACTCATCCGACCTCGCCCCGCAGCCCTGAGCGCCACCAAGACATTCCAAAGGGAACAAGCTGTTTCCAAGAGTTTTCCAGCTGCTCCTTTCCCCTCCCAGCAAGGCGCTATGTAGGACACACAACCAGGGCATGAAATCTCCTCTCCTGACCCCTCTCTGAGGCCACTGGGCCTGGTCTGGGGTAATTAACAGGGCCTCTGCTCCTCACGTGTCCTCTCCGGCTCCAGGTGTCCTGGGAAAGCAGCTGTGCTGCGTCCGGCTGGGCTGGAGCACCTCGGGATGAACGGGAACACGGCGTTCCAGGGATTCCCACCAGGGATGGCAGAGAGGCTGTGCAGCTCCGTGACCCACTTCCAGCCCTTCCCATTCCCTCCATGGAATCTCCTGCCATTCCGGAGCACTCTGCAGCTCCCTGGCGTCGAGGAGCCATTAGCGCCGTGTCTGCCCCGAGCCCTCCCAGCTGCCTTGGGATGCCGCTGCTCCTGACTGGGACATTCCCAAGCTGTGCCTGCCGGCAGGAGTGGAAGCCTGGCACGGCAGCCACATCCTGGAAGGCAGCAGGGAAACCAGAGGAAGTTTGGGATTGCTTAGATGGCCAGTGATCATCCCCTAGTGTCCTGCCAGCGGCTGATAGAGAGAGCCCTGGGAAACCCCATGGGAACGATGGGAATGTCTCCACCAAATCGTTCCGAAGTGTGGATATTTTAGTAGGAAATGTGTGGATATTTTAGTAGGAAATGTGTGGAATCTGGTGACTGAGTGGGAATTCTGGGGTGTGCAGGGAATGGCAGAAGAGGAACATGGGAATGTCAGATGGGATGGCCCTGGATGAGCAGGTCCAAGACCTCAGGACACCTCCATGGTTTTCACTGGAATAATAAGCCCAGCCTTGGACGAGACCAGATTAAAACAAGGGCTGGGTGAAGCCACTGAAGAAGGAAAAGCAGGAAATGCCCCATCCCTGGAAGTGCCCAAGGCCAGGCTGGAGCAACCTGGGGTAGTGGGAGGTGTCTCTGCCCATGGCTCATGGACGAGCTTTAAGGTCCCTTCCCACACAAACCAATCTGTGACTCTGGGCATTCCCTGAAAATCAAGACAGAGACTGGAGCCATCAAATTCCTGGGCAAAAGGCAAGGAATAAATCAGAATCAAGGAAGAAATCCAATGCCCAGTGACTCCCAGCGGTGGCACAGGACGGACACACAAACAAGCACCACTTTTGGGATATCCCCAAAAAGCAGCACCTGCCCCATCCCAAGGAGCTGGGAGGCAGGAAGGGACCTCACAGCCAGCACCTGGAATGTCACCTGTGTCACACAAGGGCTGAGGGGATGACATGGAATGACACAGCCTGGAAATTGTGAGAGCATGAGAGACCCCACGTGAGGGAAATCACTCCCATTTTAAGCAACCCCTTCCTCTCCACATGGAATGACACCGAACTCCAAAACCTGAGCATTTTTTGCTGCTGGGACGTTTCGATTCCTGATACTTTGATTTTCCTCTCTGTTCTAACAGATGATGATTACAACGATACACAACCAAACAACTGTCATCCTTTTCCCTAAACCTAAACCAAAACATGCCCCAAATGTTTGGTTCTCAAGCACTGAAGCGGTGGGGATGTGCTGTCCTGGCCTCCTCCTGCCACTCCTCAGGAAAATCATCTTCCCTGTCTGAAAACCATGCCAGCTGCAGGGATGATGCTGAGGGCACCGAGCCTTGGGAGAATCTTTCTCTGAGGAAAAAGGAACATCACAGAGAAACGTGCCCGGCTACAGTCACAGCTGAGGGGGCATTCCAGGAATAATTCCAATGAAAAATATTAAGGCCATGTGTTGTTGTCACCCAAACACTCCCCAGCTGCAGCCACACCGTGCAGTAATCAATTAGAACACTCCATTGAAATGGAATTAATTGCTTATTTAGTCTCTGGTTGTACAATTGTTTCACGATTTAACAACTTTGGAGGTTATTTTTGCTTCTGAGGAGACATCGCCCTTCCCCCGGGCAGCCTCGGATGTTGGATTTATCCACATTCCCAGGAGCAGGGCAGTACCACCACTCCAAACCAGCTGTTTTCCCTACCCAGGAGCCTCTCCAAGCCCGTGAAATCCTGGGAATTCTGCTGCCTCTCCTGTTTTAGCCGTACCTGTTGAACAGAGCATTTTGCCAAGGCAGCTTCACTTCCAACAGCCCCTTAACAGCATCAACATCCCTCATTTTCCTGGAAGCGCCGCTTTTCATGGATATGGCCCAACAAAAACAGTGTCAGACAAAGGGAAAAACCTCAGTAACGAAGTGCAGCTAAAGAAAATGACCATGACTTCTTTTATTTCATTCCTGACTTCAATTCCAGCCCCATTTTCGGGAGTTTGTGCCACAGGAACTTTGAAGTCTCTGCATTATTCTGCAGCGAGGGCACGAGGCACCCAAAATATCCCATCCACGATGCCAGGTTTGTTACCGGAGGTGCCATTAATCATAAATCCCTTTGATTGGGCAAGGTCAGGAGCCCGCTCCGTATTCTGAAGGGAAACGCTGCACGTTTGGGCAGGATGAATCCCCTCCTTCCCGGGGATGTGTCCAATTGAGGACAATGGGAATTTGCTGCTGCCCAGAGCTGCTGAAAGAGCCTCCCTAAATCTCCTTTCAGGCGCTGCTGGGACAAAACCCCAAGAGATCACAGAGCCCGAGTAATGAGAGGCGAAAAGTGACAGCGCGGTAATTACGGCATTCCAGAGGCACTTCCTGCAGGAATGCTGTCCCACACAAAGGCGCTCTGGCTCCCAGGCAGGGCTGGTCCACTCCTAACACAGTTTTTTATCATTAATTCCAAGGAATCAGGCGTGTCCCTGTCCATCCCCTACCAGAGAGCAGCATTTTCCATGCTGGCCCTGCCACTGCTGGAAGGATGGAGAGGGAGCTTTTCCAAGGGCATGGACAGGGGGAATGGCTTCAAACTGAAAGGGATCATGTTTAGATGGGATCTTGGGAAGGAATTCCTCCCTGGGAGGGTGGGTAGGCCCTGGCACAGGGTGCCCAGAGCAGCTGTGGCTGCCCCTGGATGCTTAGAAGGGTCCAAGGAAAACTTGGGAGCAGCCTGGGAGAGTGGAAGCTTGAAGTTCCCTTCCAACCCAAACCATTCCGTGATTCCAGAACTCTCTGCCTCTAAAATCCCCTTCCCCACCCCAATCCAAGCCCCAAAGTGGACCTGCAGCCCAGTTCTGAGCTGCTGCTTGCGAGACCACCTCGGGTTTTGGGCTGCCAAGCGCAGCATCCGGAGAAACACAAGGATTGCATGGAGAGGTTTGGCATCGTGAGCGGCTCATCTGCCTCATCACCGAGGATTGCAGGTCAGGATCCGGGCTCCCAATGTGGTCCCTGCTGCTTGGCATGCACGGCTCATCCCTCCCTCTCCAATCACTGTGGAAGGCTCCCGAGGAGCTCGATGAGAGGCCGTGAATAGCAAAGAGCTGCGCCGGCTGCGATGTGTTCAGCCCGAGGAGCGGGCGAGCGTATTCCCACTCCAAAGAAATCAGGGGGTATTCAGCAGGAGAACAAAAGGTGGAAATTCGGGAGAAATTGCTTCCCTCCAGGGCACGTGATCAGAGCCGCCCTGAGCCACCTTCCCTCTCCTGCTCGCTGTGCCCTGGGAGGCAGATCTGGGACAGCTTCTCCATGTCCTGGAGGCTTCTCCATGTCCTGGGAAGCCTCTCCATGTCCTGGAGGCCGCTCCATGTCCTGGAGGCTGCTCCCGCCTTCTCCTGGGTCACTCCTGGCCCAGGTGGCCTCCACCTCTCCAGAGATGGGAAGGGAAGGGAAGGGAAGGGAAGGGAAGGGAAGGGAAGGGAAGGGAAGGGAAGGGAAGGGAAGGGAAGGGAAGGGAAGGGAAGGGAAGGGAAGGGAAGGGAAGGGAAGGGAAGGGAAGGGAAGGGAAGGGAAGGGAAGGGAAGGGAAGGGAAGGGAAGGGAAGGGAAGGGAAGGGAAGGGAAGGGAAGGGAAGGGAAGGGAAGGGAAGGGAAGGGAAGGGAAGGGAAGGGAAGGGAAGGGAAGGGAAGGGAAGGGAAGGGAAGGGAAGGGAAGGGAAGGGAAGGGAAGGGAAGGGAAGGGAAGGGCAGGGCTCCGGAGCCAGCCTTAATTCCCCCTCGGAGTCCTGGAGCGGGCTGTGCACAAGGATGAGCCTCCTCTGGCTCCAAGGAGAGCACCCAGCTGGGATCATTCCCACACGGGGGCTCAGCCTTTCCAGGTGTCCCACAGGCAGCGAATCCCAGCAGCTTCCCAAATCCAGGGGCTGTCAGTCACCTGGATTGCAGCAGGTGACCCTCGGGGAGCACATGGCACTTGTCTCCAGTGTGTCCCATCTCCTTGGCAAATTATCATCATTTTCCTCCCACTTCCCACTAATTTTGACACAATTTCTCTCTCTCTGTTCCCTTTCACTCCTCGGTTGGAGATTCAGAGCTCCAGCACAAGCACCTTCCCCAGCAATTGCCCCATCAGGCCTTGCCCAGCTGTTCGCAGCTGCTTTCCTTGTCCCCTCTGAGAGCAGAGGGAGCTCGGGGATGCCCTGGAAGTGCCCACGTGGGACATCTGTGCCCGTGCTGGTGCCTCAGGACACCTCCGTCCCCAGTAAATGGTGGATAAATAAAGCATCAGGGCCCCAAACAGAGGCCTCGATCCCTGCAAAGTTATCAAATATTCATTTTCAAGCAGAAAAACAAATCAGTGAGAGCGCACAGGGAGGACGTGGTGTCCTCACCTCAGTCCCTGCGCCGGGCACTGCCCAGGGTGACCCTCAGTCCGTGTGGCCACAGCAGGGGTGGCCCAGCAGGACGCCGGGCAGGAGCCCTCTGCAGAGAGGAGAATCCTCCTCCTGCTCCTGAGAACCTGCCAGGAGCCCTCTGCCCGGGCCTGACTCACCCCTGGATCCTCCACACTCTGCTTGGGGTTGTCCTGGTGTCTGATGATCCCATCAGAGGTGACAACACCACCAGGGGACTGATCACCCCATCCATGGACTGACCACCCCATCCATGGACTGACCACCCCATCCATGGACTGATCACCCCATCCATGGACTGACCCCTGCATCCATGGTCTGACCACTGCATCCATGGACTGACCACCCCGTCCATGGTCTGACCACCCCCTCCATGGTCTGACCACCCCATCCATGGACTGATCACCCCATCCATGGTCTGACCATCCCATCCATGGTCTGACCACCCCATCCATGGTCTGACCATCCCATCCATGGTCTGACCACCCCATCCATGGACTGATCACCCCATCCATGGACTGACCACCCCATCCATGGTCTGACCATCCCATCCATGGTCTGACCACCCCATCCATGGACTGACCACCCCATCCATGATCTGACCACTGCATCCATGGACTGACCACCCCATCCATGGACTGACCACCCTATCCATGGACTGACCACCCCATCCATGGACTGACCACCCCATCCATGGTCTGACCACTGCATCCATGGACTGACCACCCCATCCATGGACTGACCACCCCATCCATGGACTGACCATCCCATCCATGGTCTGACCACCCCATCCATGGACTGACCACCTCATCAGTGATCTGATAACCCCATCAGTGTTCTGATAACCCCATTAGTGGTCTGATAACCCCATTAGTGGTCTGATAACCCTATCAGTGGTCTGATAACCCCATTAGTGGTCTGATAACCCCATCACCATCAGGATCAAGCCATAATTTGTGCGATATTTCAGTTGAATTCCCCTTTGCTGGAGAACCCCTTGGCTGAGGCGTGGGAATACATCACCCACGGTGGTGGTACCCAGGGTGGCCCATCCCTCACCCCCATAAAGAACCCAGCTCTGCACCCACTCATATTTAATATGGAAAATTGATGGGTTTTTCCTTCCTGCCTCTGGAACAGGACGCATGAGGCCAGGGGTGTGACAGGAGCCGGGGCACACGATCCACTCCCACTCTGGAGTGTCAGGAAAAGAAACCTGCACGGAATCCCAGCCTCCCCGGGCAGCCTGCAGTGCCTGTGGCTGTTCCAGACATCCATCGGGGCTATGAAATTCCGTCTCTCCCAAATCAAGGAACTCCACTGAAAGGCACCAATTCATTATTGGAGCTCGAGCTCGGCCTCGATGGCAGCACAAAAACCTGGCTGAGAGTGACAACGCCACACCAGGGTTGGATGGGGGACATCAGCTGCTCCATCCCAACCTGGAGACAGCATTTCCCACCTAAATAGCAGCTGCTTTTCCTCCAGTGCTTCCCGAAATCTGGACATGTCGTGTTTGTTTCCTTTCGGCACAAGGAGTTGTGAGACTGGATCCAACAAAAAAGCAGCAGCTGCCTTTCCCTGGGTGTTGCTTGTGTGGGAGTGGAGCAGCCAACACCATTCCTGGCCTCCTTTAAATCCTAAAAACCGCAGATTTCAGTTCTGCAGAGTTGGTACAGGCTCGCAGTTACAGATTTCCTGCAGGTGGATTCACCTCAATCCCTTCTCCAGGCAAAGTCCTTGTCCGGGTCATGATGGAACAGCACCTGCGCCAGCTCCCATGAATTCCTGGGGAGGTGTTTGCTGCTCCTCCTCCAATCCTGCATCCTGGTGACAAAGCAGATGAGGAAAAATCTCATCTTGATTTGTTTTTAATTTATAATTCCATTATTGTCTGTCACAGCTGCAGAGAAAAATTGGGAGTGCAGCCAGGACATCCTGACAATCCTTGATTTGGAATCTTCTGCCTCAGCTTCTCCGAGGGCAGGCATCCAAGTGCCAGTATTGGCTGTGCAGGGCATTTCCTGGGTCAGACAGGGAAGGAACTGGATTTACTGGGCCCTCGTGGGAAGATCTCCATGGAAATGAGGTTTTACTGGAATCTGCAGCACCCCTGGAGTCCTGTCCCTCTGTAGAGCAGGGATGTCCCATCCTGACACTGCTGGTCCCCTGCCCTCAGCTCCCTCTGCTCTGCAGGCCCAGCACCACAAAAACCCCAAATCAACCCCCAGAACCAAACGACCTTCCCAAATTATTCCCAATCATCCCCATCCTGAGTGCCTGAGGATGCAGGAGATGCATTCCAGGGTGAGCATCACTGAGGGCCTCATGCAGACCTCGGGATCCAGGTGGTTCCACGATTCATTCCATGAGTGCAGGGAAGGTGCTGTCCCCTCACAAGGTGCCCCCCGAGGTGCCACAGAGCTGCTCGGACCCCACGGGGAGCAAGGTCCTGTTTTTGTGGATTCCTGGGAAGTCAGATATTTTTGTGTTGGAGAGAGAGCCCTGGAAAGTCATTTAGACAATAAAGGAGTGACAGGATTTCCACGGGAGGAGAGATTAAGCAAAGTGGGATTATTTTGTTCAGCGAGGAGATGATTAAGAGGTGCCGTGATTGAAGTGTTTAAAGTGGCTCAGGGTTCTTATCAAATTAAGCTGTGCTGGAGATGGCTGGGCAGGCGTCACTCAAGGGCAGAGCCTCTCACATTCCCAAGGAATGCTTTGGGATCCAGAGGACAATCCTGCATGGAGCCAGTGCCAGCAGAGTGAGGTTTGGGTGGGCTGGAGAGCTCCTGCTGCTCCCAGGTGACTTCACCTCAGCACCGTCCTTTTTGAACATCACGTCTGGCACACACCCATTTGTCCCCTCCGTGCTCTCACCGGGGTGTCCTCACCCTCCTCAGCAGTGCTGTCCTTCTCTCCCGAAAATTCCTGACAAATCCTGGCCTTCTGTCCCCTCTCCTCCCCAGGAGGCACCAGCAAAGCCAGGGGATGTGCTGAGGGCTTGTCCCTTCTCTGCATTCCTGCCCTGTTCATCCCTGCCTGGGCTTTTTCCTGCCTCCCCATTCCTCTTGTGCCACTTGGAATTCTCTGCCGTGCCCGCCGTGCCAAAGCCATGCCAGTCCTCCGTAACCTTCCGAGCAGCCGGAGTGCTGTCCTTGGATTAGCAGGGGATAACTGCTGTGGAGAGGGTTCACCGAGGGCCTTCCCACCAAGCCCGGCCCGAATTTCTGTTCCGGATCACAATCAGATCTGCAGCTCTCACCCCTAATTACAAAATTGCCTCTTCAGCCCTTGATGAGCTGCACATTCCGTGCTGGATTCACCTTGTTCCCTGTGCTGCTCTCAGGAGCAGCATTCGGATGTGGAGTGGAGCACTCCTCGCTTTTCTTCAATGGGACTTCAGAATGAGCCCCTTCTTCCCAAGGAGTGTTCAGCCCTCAAGTGCTTCAAGCCCCGCTATTGTCAGTGCAGAAGCTGCTTCTGAGCTGCTTTTGGCCCATTTTTTCCTTCTTCTCCAGCTGTTTATCCCAACTTCCAGAGATTTCAGCTCTGCCTCCTGAGAGGGCTTCAGGCTGCTCTTTCTTCCCATCTTCCAAGTTCCTCCTGGACCTGTTTGGTGACCTTCCCCTGTGCTGGCCCTGCTGAGGGACCTCAAGGGCTGTGTCCAGTTCTGGGCCCTCATGGCCAGAGAGACCCTGAGGGGCTGGAGCGTGTCCAGGGCAGGGAACGGAGCTGGGAAGGGGCTGGAGAGCCCCAGGAGTGGCTGAGGGAGCTGGGAAAGGGGCTCAGCCTGGAGCAAAGGAGGCTCAGGGGGGACCTTGTGGCTCTGCACAAGTCCCTGACAGGAGGGGGCAGCCGGGGGGGTCGGGCTCTGCTCCCAGGGAACAGGGACAGGAGGAGAGGGAACGGCCTCAGGCTGGGCCAGGGGAGGCTCAGGGTGGACAGCAGCAGGAATTTCCCCATGGAAAGGGTGCTCAGGCCTTGGCAGGGGCTGCCCAGGGAGGTTTGGAGTGCCCATCCCTGGAGGTGTCCCAGGAAGGGCTGGAGGTGGCACTCGGTGCTCTGGGCTGGGGACAAGGTGGGCATCGGGCACAGCTGGGCCTCGATGGGCTGGGAGGGCTTTTCCAACCTCAGTGATGCTGGGATTTGTTAGGTCTGGCCCACAAGCCGGGCATGGCTGAGCATCCACATGGAGCAGAGCATTTCTCTCGCTGTGGCAGCGCTCAGGGTAGCTCAGAGGTGGCTCTGGCTGTGCAGTCACAGCCCCACTGCCACCACCAGCATCACCCCAGCTCCATCCGTGGGCTCAGACTGCAGCAGGTTTGTCCCATCTTTCCACACCCCCACCCCTTCCCGAGATCACACATCCCAAAACACCTCTGGGCTCTTGCTGACGATGGGAACAGCTGGAAAAAAGCTTCCCTTTGATTGACAGCAGAGTTGTCTCCCTGAGAGCTGCCGCAGCCCAGCTGCCGCTCACCGGGATGTTCTCCAAGCTTCTCCTGGCACCTGTGGAGCGATCCCGGCTGGTTCTGGGGAGGAGGGATAAACGCTTCATCCGAGCTCATCCTCATCTGCACAGCTTGGCTGGAAATTCAGGCTGAATCCTTAAAAAGGGCACCGGAGCACCAGCCCAGCTCTGCCCCGGCGGGCCGGGAACAAAAGCAATTATGAGGCAAGGTGGGAGCGGGGCTTTGGGCTCGGCTTATCCCGCTGATTATGGGATCATCTGCCAGGCCCAGCCTCTTTGCCAAGCAATCCCCTGGCCACAGTCAGGAGCCAGAGAGGAGGAAGCTGGGAAAGGCCAAGCCTTGGCAGCCCCTGCAGGACTGGAGTTCATCCTGGCTCTGGCCGGAGCCTTTCCATGCTTGGAGCTGCCGGGAAGGAGCTACCAGGGATGGGGCTTTGTGCTTCTTCCCACAGAACTGGGGTTTTTTTTTTGCTGGGATGTTCATTCCAGTGCTATCCAATCTCTCTTTTATCCTGACAGAGCTCCACCTTCCTGTGGACAGCAGCTCCACGATCCCTTCCTTGCTCTGAAGCCATTCCCGGTGCACGCAGGGGTTGCCCCACCACACACATCCATCCTTTTCCTGCTCCATGCCCAGCTTTTTCCTTGCCTCTTCCCACTGGGATGCCACCAGAAGGACACCAAATCCCTCCATGCCATCAGTTTGTCCCCGGCAGGGCAGCCATTCCTAATGGATACGCACTAAAACCATTCCCAAAAAAGCCACTCCTAATCCTGCATCCGTGTCCTCCTGTTCCTGCCCTCTCTGCTGGGGATGAGCTGGGAACCTTTTCCATGTCCAGGCCTGGCTCCATGGAGGATGAGGGGCTGGCTGATCCGGGAAGGAGGCTCCCTGCAGGATGCCTGGCACGGAGCCGTGCCAGCGGGAGCGTTGGGATCCTGTGGATGTGCAGGTGGATGGCAGAGGGCTGGGGTGCAGCTGCGGTTTGGGGACGCCGTGGCTGCTTCCCAGATCTCACAAAGCCCAACTGTGTCCCAAAGTGCTGCGGATGAGCTGGGACTGTGCTCTTGGAGCTGGCGCAATATTCCTTAGGGAATTCAGCCCCATCCCCTTGGAGGTGACTGCCCTGGCCCCACCCAGGGAAAGCCCAGCATGCCTTCTCCTCATGGAATCTCCAGCACTCCAAGTTTTAGGGAAAAAGTCCTAATTCAGTCTGGCAGGAGCTCCTGCATGTTGTCCCTCCTCATGGCAATCCCAGTCCTGGGGCCACCCAAAGGCAGCTGGATATCCTCTTGTGCTGGGATTCTCCATCCATCCTGGGCTTGAGTGAGGCTCTTTTATCATCCTCTGCTGGAATTTGCTCTGGGAGCAGCCCCTCGGATCCATTTTTAACCCCAAATGGTGAAAATTCTTGGGGTTTGCTGGCAGTTCACTCCCCCAGCCACTCCCTGTTGTCATGGGGAAGTGGAAAATCAACACGAAATCCCAAAGTCCATGGGCTGGGTTGAGGTCCCCTCATGCCACATCCTTTTCCTGCATAGGGAAGGTTTCCTGGGAGCCAGAGTGAGGATTTCAGGGGAAGGCGGGAGGGAGGGAGGAATTGATGAGATGAACACAGGGATGTTGTGGCCAAGGAAAACCCAAGGGAAACATGGGGTGAAAAATCCCTGGAGAGATCCCTGGAAGGGAATCAGGCCTAAATCCACACCCTGCTTCTTGTCTGGGAGATGGGGAGCACAGTCCCAGCCCTGAGGGAACCTCAGAGCATCCTGCTGAGAGGAGAAGGCTCTGGTAGAGCCACCAAAGTGCACGAGGAGAGCCCAGCTCCCAGGGAGGCTCCCAAGCAGCAGAGAAGCCGGAGATAACACCAGAACAAGGGCTCAGAGCTGGGGGCACCAGCAAGGAAAGGAGGGAAGGAGCCCCGAGCCTGTGGGGTGAGGGATGATCCAAGGGAATCCCCCACACCCTCCTGGAGGATGGCAGAGGAGCGGGAGGAAGGGCAGCCCTTGCAGAAGGGCCCTCCCCCGTCCCCTTTCCCCGGGGACATTTGGAGCGTGGATGTCTCCGTGTTCGGAGCTCGTTCCTCCCCAAGGGAAGGAGGTGCCAGCAGCAGCAGCCACGGGGCCGCAGCTTTCCTCTAATGAACTAGAAAATAGTTTCCCTTTAATACTGATTATCCTGGAAGGCAGCTACAAGGAATGTGATTTCCATAGCGATGAAGCCCGGGCACGGCCCAGCTCGGCAGCAGCAGCACGGGCTGGGCTCAGCTGGGATGTTGGGATGTTCCGGAGCATCCCGGCCTTGGCAGCACGGAGGTGCCTCTGCTTCCCAACAGCTGTGCCCCGATCCAGCAGCTCTGCCCCGATCCAGCAGCTCTGCCTGCCTCTGGAAGCGCTTGGAGCCGGCTGGGAGGGGTTGTTGTGCCCCTGAGGCTGCATTCCCAGCCGTCCTGCCTCTTCCACCTCATCCTGCTTCCCCATCCCTCCCCTCCCACCTCAGCCCAGCTCCCAGTTGTGATGAGCTGGATGCTGCTGCCACTTTTCTGTCACCCCGTTCTGGGGGCATCCTGGAATTCTGACTGCAGCGGGCAAATCTGCAGAGGCCAGGGAAGAACCCAGGCTGGGAAGATCCAGCTGGGAATAAAAGCAAGAACCCCCCTGAGTCCTGGGCTGGTTCTGCCCCTGTGCCCCCTCAGGTGAGAGCCCACCTGCAGAGCTGCCCCAGCCCTGGGGCCCAGCACAGGAAGGGCCTGGAGCTGCTGCAGCCAGGCCAGAGGAGGCTCCAGGATGATCCGAGGGATGGAGCAGCTCTGCTGGGAGGAAAGGCTGGGAGAGCTGGCATTGGTGAGCCCAGAGAGGAGAAGCTTTGGGGTGACCTCAGTGGGGCCTTGCAGGGCCTGAAGGAGCTGCAGGAAACCTGGAGAGAGACTGTGGGAAAGGAAATGGAGGGACAGGACACAGGGAATGGCTTCCCAGTGCCAGAGGGCAGGGCTGGATGGGAGATTGGGCAGGAATTGTTCCCTGGGAGGGTGGGCAGGTCCTGGCACAGGGTGCCCAGAGCAGCTGTGGCTGCCCCTGGATCCCTGGCAGTGTCCAGGGGCTTGGACTGGATTTTACTCCCTGGAAAAGGCCAGCCAGGATCCTCCCCCATGTGAGTATTTCCTCACAACCAAATTGCAGATGGCTCCAGTCTCCCAGAATTTGGCCAGGAGAGGTTTGGGTGGAGGTTCTGGGATGGTTCTGGCCTGTTCCCATCGCTGTCTGTCCCCACAGCAGGCTGGTGGCTCACAGGTTGTTGCTCCTGGCCCTGCCACGCTCAGAGCAGATGTCCCTGCTCCACCACACATGGACACACCATGCCCGGCCATATGGGACAAATTACGGGAGCAGGGATACACACATGAGGAAAACAGGGAATGTGGGAGTGCAGCAGGGCAGAACACGCCAGGGGAAGCCACAGTCCCCCAGCGCTGGGAGCAGCGGCATGGCCGGGTTGGGAAGCAGCATTCCCACCTGGATCAGCATTCCCACCTGGATCAGCATTCCCCACCTGGATCAACATTCCCTGCCTGGATCAGCATTCCCCACCTGGATCAGCATTCCCACCTGGATCAGCATTCCCTGCCTGGATCAGCACTCCCACCTCCCTTGGGTGGATGATGTTGTGCACTAATATCCAAATCAAATATTCAGGAGCTCCCTGCTCTGCCAGAGGCACTGTGGAGATGGATGGTGGAAACTTGGGAAGCTCCATCTGCACCTGGAGCTTGCAGGGCTGGGAAGGGCAAATGTGGCTGGGCTCAGCTTTGGGGGAGGGCATTTGCTCTCCCAGTCCTCCAGGGAGAGGAATTCCGTGCCTCATCCCACTGGAGGGAGAGAAAACAGGCAGGAACTTGGTTTTGGAGGGAATAAATTGGGAATGCAGGTGCCCCATCCCACTGGAGGGAGAGAAAACAGGCAGGAACTTGGTTTTGGAGGGAATAAATTGGGAATGCAGGTGCCCACAGTCCCGTCCCTGCTCCCTGTCCCCTGTCCATGTTCAATGAGCACACGGTGCAGGAACAGGAAACCTGGGAAGACCCTGACCACCTCAGGACATCACCCTTGGGAAGTGATCCCTGGTTTTCAAACTGCTCCATGTTGGATGCCACCACTTCCTCTGCCAGGACTGGGAGCCTCTCATTCCCTGGGGAGTCACAGGGACCAACAGCACCTGGTGACTTTTCCCTCTGCCAGGCCCACAGGTGTCCTGAGGGGACAGGAAGCTGCGGGGACAGAGGCTGTGCCAGCCTGGCACCGTGCTGGTGGCGGCAGCAGCCCCAGGAAGGGAGGCACTGGAGCCGTGTGCTGGGAACCTCAGGAGAAGCCCTGGGGGTGCCAGGCCTGGTCCCGCTCCTGCTGCTTCTCCATGGGATTCCTTGGAGCTGCCTCACCCCTGGCTGTGCCACAGCTCCTGTCCTGCAGGGCCAGCAGCAGCTGGCACGGCTCTGGGCACCGCTGGGCCCCTGCAGCCCAGGACAGCGGCCTCTGATGGCCCTGGCACCTCGCCAGTGCCCGGGGGTGGCCGGGGAGGCCGGACAGGAGCCAGCAGGGTGCCCAGTGGGGCTGGCACACTCGGCAGATGCTGTTGGATGTTTTTGGAGCAGAATCCCGGATCTCAGAAGCAGCTGGGGGTGACCAGAGGGGACAAACCCAGTGAGGGAGCATCTGCTGCACAGCAGCGCTGGGGCAGAGGGAAGGGACGGAGAGGAGATCTGGTGCCTTTCCTGCCTCTCTCCTGAAGGGAAGAGTGACCGGGACCACCTTTCCTGGAGGATGGCGTTTGGGGCAGTTCTTTGCTTTTTCCTTGGTCCCAGCAGGAAAGACACAACAGGTCAGCAGTTTTCCCAGCACAGAAGGCTGCAGGGATGTGCAGGACACAGGAACTCCTGGGGATGTCTGGGGATGTTCCCATGGCATTCCCAGCTCCGTGCCCAGCAGCTCTGCCAGTCCCCAGCCGGGTGTTCAGGCCATGTCCAGCCCCAGGATCCCGGTGGGAATGTCTCAGCATTCCCCACCCTCTGCCTGCATCTCCCAAGCCACTCTGGAGCCAGTGGGGCTCTGCAGGGTCACAGCCACGTGTGGGACACTCAGAGGGAGGAGGGTTGCGGGATCCCTGTGCACGTGGAGACTTCCTGACCCTTTTCTCTTCACTCCCTGATCCCAGAGGCTCCAAGGGACACTTCTCTCCACATCCAGGTCCTTTCCTTGGCTCCCAGCCCTGCCAGCCTGTGGGAACTGAAGCAGATTCCACCAAGGAGTGAAGCCGGGATCAGCCTTTTCCTGGCCATTGCCTCTCCCACCCACAGCTCTCCCCCGGTGACGGATCCTCCGCAAAGCCCCACAGCCCCTTCCCACCACATGGATTTAGGCTGCCCTTTGCCCTGGTCAGGCCCTGAGGATGGAGGCTGGAGCAGCCCTGGAGCTGCCAGTGTTCCAGCAGCAAGGAAACAGCGGAATCAGCCAGGATTCCAGGTGAGGAGGCACCGCATGGGATGGAGGGGCCGCAGCAGCTCGCTTTGGGTTCTGGGCACGCACAGCCACCTCTCCCTCGGGACAGGGGGCACTGGGATTTATCCAACACATCCCTCACCTGTAGCTCCGCAGGGGGATTTGGGTTGGGGAAAGGATTTATTCATAAAGCCACGGCAGCAGGAAAGCAGTCCTTGTCCTGGGGGCCCTGCAACGTGTGGGTAAAGCAAATCAGAGCCAGTGCTGTGAGTGGAGGTTATGAACAAACAGCCCGGGCGAGGAGCGGGGAGGGAGGGAAGGAGTCAGAGGCAGAGAGAAAAAGGCAGAGGAAGAGGGAGGGGAGAGCCCTTTCATAATTCATCGTTCCTGAAATAAAAATAAGGCTGGAATCATGTTTGGGGTAGAAGGGAGCGCGCGTAGGAAGTGTGTACTTGCCAATCTGCCAAAAAAAGTTGCTTTTTATTTTCTTAAGAAGGCAATTATGTATTTTTGTCAGCCACTTCCTACTTTGAAGCAGCTGAACCTGCTTTGCTCAAACTTTCCCAAACAATTTGCCCTCAGGCTGCTGCCAGAGCTGCAACATTTACAGCCCGGAGATGAAAGGGGGGGAGTGCCACGGCTGTGGCTCGCTGAGTGCCGAGCAGAGGCACCTGCAGAGTGCTCCTGTCTGCCTTCCCTGGGAGCCCCACGTGCCCTTCTGCACAAACACTTGGAATTTGGGAGCCTCCCTTTGCCTTGGCTCAGGTCAGGAGCTCCTCGCAGGGACGGGAAAATGTGGCTCCAGAGCAGTGTCTGATGTGCTGCTTCTGGAAGCTCCCAGTTTGTGGGATAAGGAGATGCAGACAGAGCCCTGCTGGATTCGGGTCCCAGCTGGTGCTCAGCGCACCCCGGGCAGGGAAAATGTTTGACTTTCTCAAAGTCCAGCGTTGAACTCATCATTTCCAGAGCGAAATTCCATCCCCAGCTCAGCGCCTGCTCCGCCCTGAATCCCTGCCCCTCTCCTGGTGCCTCTTTGGGAATCACCGAGGCACTGGCTTTGGGATTGATGCCCTGGGGTTGGACTGGTTGTACCTGGGGTTCCCAGGCCTGGCAGCCCTGGCAGGATGGGTAGAGTTGCACTCGCGTGTCCCCAGCTCTGCTGTGCCACTGTCCCTCAGTGCTGCTTGGGGTGTCCCCTGTCCCGAGGAAGCCGGTGAGGCACAAAGGAATCTGAGGCCACAGGTTCCTGCATTTCGGGGCCGTGTTTCACCTCCAGAAGAAAACAAAATGGCTTTTTGGGTGAGATTAATTCACAGCTTGAGCTGCAGGGGTTCAGGGCTCTCCACTTCTCCAATGGGAGAAAGAAAAGGCTGAGCACGAGAGGAAAGGGATCCTTTCGGTCCCACAGGAGGCAGCAGCATCTCCAGGCCCCCCTTGGGGCTCCAGGTGAGGCAGCATTCCTGCCCTGCTCCCTGCCCCACCCTCTGCAATGGGATACGTGCCTTGGGAAACCAGGCAGCTCCTGCGGCTGGGACGGGACCGAGTGTGCAGCTCTGTGACAGGAATGTTGATATTCCCGAGATTCCTGCCCAGGAGCTGGGCACGGGGTTCACCTGGCAGTGGCACTACAAGCAGCACAGCGGGAAGATGCATGGCTGGAACCCCTGAGGGCTGGCAGGAGTGACCTGGCTGGCCCCAGGGTGGTCCTGCCTGGGGTCATAACGGGATCTCCCTCTCCTTATCCCACACTCAGCCCTGACCCTGCCGTGGATTGGAAATCTGGCAAATACGGCCCTGGCTGGGCTGGCGTGGGGAGAATCCCAGAGTGGGTTGGGTTGGGAGGGACCTCAAAGCCCATCCATGGGCAGGGACACCTCCCACTGTCCCAGGCTGCTCCCAGCCCCAATGTCCAGCCTGGCCTGGGACACTGCCAGGGATCCAGGGGCAGCCACAGCTGCTCTGGGCACCCTGTGCCAGGGCCTGCCCACCCTCCCAGGGAGGAATTCCCTCCCAAAATCCCATCTGGTGATGGGCAATGGCAGGGGAAAAGCAAAAAGGAGTCGGTTCAGCAGCCACACCGTGAGGGGATCACAGAAGGCTGGAAGAGACCTTTGAGACCATCCAGTCCAACCACCCAGCCAGCACTGCCCTGGAACCCCTAAACCCCAAAACCATCACCCAGCACTGCCACTGGAACCCCTAAACCCCAAAACCATCACCCAGCACTGCCCTGGAACCCCTAAACCTCAAAACCATCACCCAGCACTGCCCCCACAGCTCCAAACCCCTCCCCCAGCACCTCATCCAGACACGGCCTGAAGCACCCCAGGGATGGGCATTCCCCACTCCCTGGGCAGCCTATTCCAAGCCGGGCCACCCTAAGAATGAACTTTTTGTTCCTAATCTGCTCTAAACCTCCCCTTTCTGAGGCCATTTCCTCTTGTCCTCCCACTGCAGGAGTGGCAGCAGGGACCGATCCCACCCCACCCTCCTGTCCTGGATCTGAAAGTCAAAGTGGCAAAGCCAAGCCTTGATAATTAATAATTCCACCAATTAGAGCCGCCCTAATGAGACGGGACCTGCAGAACACGTGGTATAAACCAGGCCTTTATTTCCCAGCCCAAGGTCTCTGTTTTCCTTTCCATAAAACCCTTTTTGGTGCACCTACTCCCAGAAAAAACGAAGGAGCTGAAGATGAGGAGAAGGGAGTGATCAGGAGGATCACAGCGAGGGAAAGGCAGTCATGAACGCGCTTCATGTTTGCAGTAATTAAGGAGCTGTCGAAATTCCTAAATCCCAATTTTGAAATCGTTTGGTTGACTTGACACATCCAAGTCCCCGAGCTTTTAATTCAAATATAAAGCTTGATTGGCAAATTAAGAGAAGGCTGTGAATGAAATTAATGAAAGATTAAAGACCAGCAGCTCAGGCTGATATAAAAATTACCCCTCCAAAATAGGTTATGCAATAATTAGGATAAGTTGCCACTCTGCTAATATTAATTCTGATCTAACATTTATTCATCGATGAGATTTAGTGATTCCCAGTGAAGTCCTGAAAATTCCCGACAAGTGTTGGATCTTTGCGGGCTCTGTTAATCACCTTTATTTTCAATTCCCTAATTTTTAAAATTACCATAAAGCGAGTTTTCCTTAATAAATTGAGCACTTGAATTTGCAGTTCCACCAAGGGAAATGAGATCCAAGAGCTATTAGGGCATGGAATGGGAATTTGATTAACCAAAATCACCTGGACAATGCACTTGGCCTCCTCCGACTCGCTCCTTGTGTCCACGTCAGGCTCTGCGTCCAAGGAGAACAGAGGGAGGGATGATCTGAGGGAGTTTTCCTCACTTCCTGTGGAGTTTTGCAGTCAGAATTCGGGAATTGGTGTCTGTGGGTTCACAGGTGCCAGAGGAAAGAGGGAATTACCATCCAGCTGGGATTGGGATTGAGTGTGTCCCATGAATTGGGCAGGACAAGGTGACCTCGGAGAGGATGGGAAGGAAAACCTTGGTGCTCCTTCTCCCAGACGTGCCCCGCGTGGGATTTGTTGCCAAACTCAACCTTATTCCCGCTTCCCTGGCTTTGTGTGGATATTTTTCCATGCAGCCTCCTAAGATGCACATCAGCAGCGTTCCCCAGCTGAGAATATCCCAGGAGTTTTAGAACCAATGTTTTCCTCGGTAAGTGTGTTCAGCTTTAGCATTACCTGGAGTCTGCTCCGCAGCACTTCCGTGAGTACGCTGGAGTTCTTTATGGACTCTGCGATTTATGGCTCGGCTTCTCTCTCTGTCTTGGCTGTGGCAGATGAGAATGGAATTCCTCTGTTTCTGATCGCTTATTCCTGGTTTATAGGGCAATAAAAACTAAAAACAGCCCAGTAAAATACTGTAAATAGAGTGGGTGCGGCTGCACGCCCATGGTTTTCCTGCTTGGATCAGTGCATGGACACATCCTGCATCCTCAGCCCTCCCAGTTTATGATGGAGGGATCACTCCTGCTCCTGCAGCCAGGAAAAAAATTCCTTGAACCTCAGCTCCATCTTCACAGACTGGTTTGGGCTGGAAGGGACCTTAAAGCCCATCCAGTGCCCCCCCTGCCATGGGCAGGGACACCTCCCACTGTCCCAGGCTGCTCCCAGCCCCAATGTCCAGCCTGGCCTTGGACACTGCCAGGGATCCAGGGGGAGCCCCAGCTGCTCTGGGCACCCTGGGCCAGGGCCTGCCCACCCTCCCAGGGAACAATTCCTCCCCAATCTCCCATCCATCCCTGCCCTCTGGCACTGGGAACCCATTCCCTGTGTCCTGTCCCTCCATGCCTTGTCCCCAGTCCCTCTCCAGCTCTCCTGGAGCCCCTTTGGGCCCTGGAAGGGGCTCTGAGCTCTCCCTGGAGCTTCTCCTCTCCAGGTGAGCACCCCCAGCTCTCCCAGCCTGGCTCCACGGCAGAAGGGCTCCAGCCCTGGAGCAGCTCCAGGCCCTTCCTGTGCTGGGCCCCAGAGCTGGAGATCTCCAAGACCCTTCAGTCAGAGCTTGGCTGATCCCAACTTCCTAAATCCACTTTGGCTGAGCTCTTCAAAGGCCTGCCCACAAAAAATCCCAGGAATCAACTTGTCCTGGCCATGCATCTCCTGTTCTCAAGGACCCCGGTGTGGGGTACATGAGCAACATATCCCAAATCCATCCCTGCCCCTCTCCAGCTGCTTCCCAGCTCCAAAGCCTGACATTTAAACCTCTGCTCTGCACACTCAGAGCTGGCCCAGGCTCAGACTCCAGGACACGGAGCTCTGTCACATCCCATTTTTGTGGGGACAGGGAATCCTGAAATCCCTCACACTGCTCCATCTCAGGCAATCCCTGGCTCCGAGTTTTGCATCTCCTCTCAGGAGCTGCCTGTCTCCACCTGGGGGAAGAGCAGGAACCTGTTGTGTCAGACACACGATCCCTGTAGCTTCCTGCTGCAAATCCCACCCCAGCAGCTGATTTTCCTCGGAACTAATGAGCAACCCTTTATTCACGTGTTGACATTAAAGCTCCCATCTCTGGCCTGGAATACAAATGGAAATGGGAGCCGTGCTTTTCCAGAGAAAGGCAGTTTGGAAGGACTGGTTTGGGAATTTTTTCCTGTGCATTTAACTGGTACTGGTTTGTTTAGTTCTAAAACAGCAGAGAGGGTGAAATTCCTAAAATCACGTCCCAGTTTAGGCCAGATCTGTCCCAAACTCTTGGAAATGCAGAGGACTAAAATCCCGAAATGGAAGAGGCCTGGCTGGGATTTCGCAGCCCTCCAAGACTTTTCCAGGACATGAGGAGCAGCACATTTCACCCTTTCCCAGCTCTCGCATCTCCTTTTGGCTGCCCAAGAAAGACCCCGCCCACAAAAACCCTGCCCACCAAAACCCTGCCCACCAAAACCCTGCCCACTAAAACCCCACCCATGAAAACTCCGCCCACCAAATCCCCACCCATGAAAACACTGCCCACCCAAACTCCACCCACCAAAACCTCACACACTGAAACCCCTCCCACCAAAACCCCACCCACCAAAACCCCACCCACCAAAACCCCACCCATGAAAACCCCGCCCACCAAACCCCACCCATGAAAACCCCACCCACCAAAACCCCACCCAACAAAACCCTGCCCACCAAACCCCCGCCCAACCTCTACCTTCAGCCCAGTGACCCTTCCCTTGGGATGATCCCTTTGTCATCTGCTGGAGAGGGGAGGTTGGGGTGGCTCAGAGCCCTCCACCTGTGGATGGTGCCATCTCCTTGTCCCCCTCAGCTCCGGGGAAGTGCTGGCATCGTGGTCCTGGAGATGGTCTCACCTCTTCCACGCTGAGGAGCAACCCCAAGGTGGGGCATGTGGGTGATGCCACCCAGCCTGGTGGTGTCTGGGATGTTCCCTGTTCCTCCACTCTTCCAGGCACCACATGGGATGTGGAAGGGGACAGGGGACATTTCCTCCCCCTCTCCAAGGACCTACACGATGCCAGGGCCCCCCTCACTCCATCCCCGCTCCACAGACCACTGATCTCCACCCACTCCTACTGAGTCTGGAGTTCCCAAACTTCCCCCCAGCCCCTCTCCAGAGATCCAAGGATCTCCAGGGATCTCCTGAGGATCCAGCCTCAGGATCCCTCAGGTTCCCAGAGCACGTCCCTTGATTTCTCCCAGCATCCTTCCCCCTGCATGGGCAGGAGCTCTGCTGCTCTGCTGGGCTCTCATCCCAGACGTGCCTCTGGAGAATCCTCCTGGAGAAGCTCCTGCTCCAGAAGGTGAAGCTGAGGAGCGTCACTCACACGCAGACGGGAGATCCATCACGGCGCTCTCCGGTGTGCACAGGTACAGGGAAGAACCTGTTCCCATTTTGCACCCCGAGCTCAGGTATTAAACACAGATTTGTCGGAATCCTCTTGGTTCAGGTGAGGCAAAGACACCTGGCAAGAGCTTGGCGCTCTCCTCGCCTCGAGCAGACAATTCCCAGCCCCGGAGCAGGGAGGAGGCTCTGGAAAGGCGCTCGGGAGCGCTTGATGTGAGTCACTGCCGGGATAAAGACATCAAAAACGGCTCGAGATTCCTGCCAGGACTGGGAGATGAATCAGGGCCGTCGTGACCTCTCCGTGTGTCTGGCAGGTTGTTCTCTTGTTGCCTCGTGAACAATCTGCTTTCCACGGACCCAAAATAACAATGTTGAGGAATAAAGTGCTTTTTTCTCCTCCACTCCGCATGAGTCACTGAAGGGAAAGGAGGAGTTCTCCACATAGACACAGATCAGGAGCTGGGAATTCTGAGAGGGAGCAGTCTGGGTCAGGAGTGTCACCCCTGCATTACTGGGGTGACAAATGGCCCGAGGTGGCCCAGCTGGCCCCTCTGCCAGCCCCTGGTGATGTGCACCTCTTCCTCCCACGTCATCTCCCGCTCTTGCTCCTGTCATCTCATCCCGAAAAGTGTCTGGCGCGGATCCCGCGGTAAACTCGCTGCTGCCAGCCCTGTGCCAAAGCTTTCCCTTCAAATCTCAAACAGGAGCAGGTTGGAGCCTTGACATTTTTCAGCAACGAAGCCAAAGTCGACGGCAAATGATATTTTTACCTTTTTTCTCCCTGCCCTTTTCTTCCCTCATGTCTGTTTGCTTCTCTCTTCCTTTGCCGCTCAAAAAAACCAACACGAATTCAAAATCCAGCGTCACCAACTCAATAATTGCCCTTTCAGTGTGTCCCTGTCCATGGTGACTCGGAGCCAAGGGGCTGGAGGGTCCAAGATTTGTCCTTGGAGACCCTTTAAAGCAGAGGGAGAATGCTTCAAGGATAAATTTCATGTTGAAAGCCGTGTTTTTCTCCCTCCTTTCCGAAGGAATTTCATAGGCGCTCGCTGACAGCTCAGCTCTCGCACGGCTGTTTGTTTGCAGTGGATGGATGCCAGCTGTAACTCAGATCCACTTAAATATTTCATGGAAAACCAGGATTTCTTCCCTTCTGTGGCCACCCCATGAGAGCCAGGGGCAGGGTGACTCAGGGATGAGATTCCACTCTCCGACTGCCAGTGCTGGCAGGAGCCCCTTGGGCAGCACGGAGCTTCCCAATTCCTGGGAAGGTTTATAGCCCTTTTTTTGCTTTGTTTTGTTTTTAGCTTATTAATGATAAGAACCAAAAATAATTGGAAGTAACCTGAAAGGTGAATGTGTGGGTTTAAAGAAGAGTCAGAGCCCCTTCCAGGGCCTAAAGGGGCTCCAGGAGAGCTGCAGAGGGACTGGGGACAAGGCATGGAGGGACAGGACACAGGGAATGGGTTCCCAGTGCCAGAGGGCAGGGCTGGATGGGAGATTGGGAAGGAATTTTTCCCTGGGAGGGTGGGCAGGCCCTGGCACAAGGTGCCCAGAGCAGCTGGGGCTGCCCCTGGATCCCTGGCAGTGTCCAAGGCCAGGCTGGACATTGGGGCTTGGAGCAGCCTGGGACAGTGGGAGGTGTCCCTGCCCATGGCAGGGGTGGCACTGGATGAGTTTAAGTTTTTTTCCAACCCAACCCATTCCACAATTCCATGATTTGACGGCAGCAGACACAGAAGGAAAGGGGGAGAAAAGGAACACCCAGAGCCAACAACCACAAAGTGCCCCCGGTGCTGCTGTGTCTGCGTTTCAGTGGGCGGGGGGCCTTTGGTGGCACCTGCAGCTGCTGTCCCTGGAGGGCCCAACCCAGCAGCTGAGGGCACCTGGGACACAACCTCTGCCCCTGCAGTGCCACCATCCCATGGGGAAACCCCAAACCCCTCCAGATCCCTTGTGCACCCTCTTCCCTTCCCAAGCCACCCTGGATTCTCACCCTGAGTCCTCCTTCCCCATCCCAGTGAGGACGGGGACAAATCCTGCCCTTCCAGCCCTCCCGGGACTGCTCTGTTCCTCTGCTCCCTGACCATCAGGACACCTCTGGAGAGCGGCTTTGGCAGGGACGTGGCACAGGCAACACCAGCAGCAGGTGCCTCGTGCCACCCTCCAGGACAGCCCTGTGCCAGCAGGGCAGCCAGAGCCAGGCCCAGGAATGCTCCTAATCAGTCCCGGGATTTATGCTGCCCATAAAGTCCATGCCATGACACATTAATATCCCAATTAATACTCAGCGACAGACATTTTAATGTGACTAATTCCAGGCTGGATGCTCCCTTTGGAGGGATATAAACGGCCTCACGTGGTGCTATAGGTCCCTGCGGCCACAGCATTCCACAGCAATTCCCTCCCTCCATCCATCCATCCATCCATCCCTCCATCCATCCATCCATCCATCCCTCCATCCATCCATCCATCCATCCATCCATCCATCCATCCATCCATCCCTCCATCCATCCATCCATCCATCCATCCATCCATCCATCCACCCATCCCTCCATCCCTCCATCCCTCCATCCATCCATCCCTCCATCCATCCATCCCTCCCTCCCTCCCTCCATCCATCCATCCATCCCTCCATCCATCCATCCATCCATCCATCCCTCCATCCATCCATCCCTCCATCCATCCATCCATCCATCCATCCCTCCATCCATCCATCCATCCATCCATCCATCCATCCATCCATCCATCCCTCCATCCATCCCTCCATCCATCCATCCATCCATCCATCCCTCCATCCATCCATCCTTTATCCATCCATCCATCCATCCATCCATCCATCCATCCATCCATCCATCCATCCATCCATCCATCCATCCCTCCATCCATCCCTCCATCCATCCATCCCTCCATCCATCCATCCATCCCTCCATCCATCCATCCATCCATCCATCCATCCCTCCATCCATCCATCCATCCATCCATCCATCCATCCATCCATCCATCCTTTATCCATCCATCCATCCTTTATCCATCCATCCATCCATCCATCCATCCATCCATCCATCCTTTATCCATCCATCCATCCATCCATCCATCCATCCATCCATCCATCCCTCCATCCATCCCAGATATCCCAGGAAGGTCCACAGACTTTGAACCCCTGTGGGATCTTCCCTTGGGGTGCATGGTGGGGACAGGGGGTCCCCAGGATAAAGAAGCAGAATCCTGCCCTGTGGGATGGGATGGGGTGGGATGGGATTGGATGGGATGGGATGGGGTGGGATGGGATTGGATGGGATGGGATGGGATGGGATGGGATGGGATGGGATGGGATGGGATGGGATGGGATGGGATGGGATGGGATGGGATGTATGGGTGGCTTCAGCCCCACATCCCATCCTCTGCAGATCCAGCTCCAGCCTCTCTCCTGGTTCCAGGCAGGGATGGGAACACCTTTAAGCCTGGAAACCCCCACCCTTGCAGGGCCTTCCCACACGGCTGCAGGGATGGGGCCGTGCTGCTGCTTCCAGCTCCGGAGCAGGGTTGCCACGGAAACCGATCCTGCTGAGTTTTTCCCATCTCCAAAGCCAGCCCGTGGCATCGAGGCTGCCATCCACAGTGTCCAGGGGGAGATTCCTCCAAACCCAGCGGATTCACTCCCCCCCCCCCACCCCGCAAGCACAGAAGAGCCCCCCAAGCCCTGAGTGTGAGCCCAGCCACGCTGCCCTCGTGCTCTCATCTTTCCAAGGCTTCCCAGAAATCCCCACAGGACACCCCGGTGGGATTTCTCATCCCACCCCCACTCCTTGCCTTTAAGCTCCCCCTCCTTGGCAGCATCCCCTCGGACAGCCTGGAAAGCTGCTCCACATCCTTGATCCAACATCAGGGGCTCGGGCACTGGCGGAGGCCATGGACACCCTCTGGGAGGAGGGAGAGGCTCTGGGAATGCGAAGGGCAGGGGACAGGGGGAAGGGAGGTGCACTCAGCGAGGTGTCTCCAGGCAGAGCAGTGCCTCCCTCCCTCCCTGCCTGCATCCAAAGCTGCCGCTCCATTATTCATCCCCCTTCAGGGGAACTATCTCATCCTAATAAAAATGTCACAAGGAATCCACAAATACATCCGTACCCGGCCCAGGAGCTCCACAAGGCACGGCGAGCTCTGGTGCTCCCTGCACTCCGGGGCTGCCACCTCCATTCCCCCCGAGCTGGGGCAGACATTCCCTGGCATCCCAGACACGGAATGGTGCCCGCACGGAGATGCCTGGGCCCCCAGGCAGGATCCTGGATATCTGGGACCTGGATATCTCAGCTCCCTGCATCCCAAACTCCTGTCTGGCTCTGCTGCATCCCAAAGGCTTTGCTGCCTTTGCTGCTGAACTTTCGTTCCTGTCCAAAGCCTGGGATGAGCCTCCCAAACTCTGCTCTGCAAACCCAGCAGGGAGGCACAGACCTGTCCCCATCAGCAGTGGCAGCACTGAGACATCCAAAATTCACTTCAGCGTTGCCCAGAGAAGCTGCGGTTGCTCCATCCCTGGAAGTGTCCAAGGCCGGATTGGACGGGGCTTGGAGCAAGCTGGGGTAGTGGAAGGTACAAGGCAGCAGATTTAAACTGATGAAGCAGAACCCTCTAACACCTTCCAGGGCCTAAAGGGGCTCCAGGAGAGCTGGAGAGGGACTTGGGACAAGGGATGGAGGGACAGGACACCTCTTCCCGTTTCCAGAGAGGCTTTAGGAAGCACAATCCCACCCCCAGTGAGTAGGAAATGGCTTTTTTTGGGAGTGCTGTGGTCAGAGGAGGTGAACATCATCCTGGGGGTGCTGGGTCAGCTCTGGGTGCTGTTTATCCCCAGGTTTGGAGCTCACAGAACAGATTTTATTGCTGTGCTTCCAGTTCTGTATAAAATACCTGCAACACTTCACCACGGACTAAATCAGGGGAGGAGAAACTCTTAATTTTTGGGAATATGAGGTCTCATGTCCATCCCCCTCAGGGTGCCATTCCCACCCTGCTGCTCCTCAGGTGATGCTGTGCCCTCCCCATGGGGCTGCCACCTCTCTCCCTTTCCAGGGACGCTTTGGGAAGCACAACCCCACTGCCAATGAGTGGGAAATGGCTTTTTTTGGGAGCGGTGTGGTCAGAGGCAGGAGCAGCATCCCGAGGATGCCAGGTCAGCTCCAGGGGCTGATTTGCAGCGCGGGCAGAGCAGCTGCGCCTTTTCCATGTGATTGGTGTCAGCATTTGGCAAAAATAGCAGCAGTTATTTTTACCAATTTTTACTCTGGGTGCCCAGCCCGGCGTCTGGAGCCCGCTCCTCCCGAGCCGGGAATTGCGTGGCAGGGCCGAGCCGGGAATTTTGCTTCTGTTTTTTATGCCGAGACCGCAGCTCAAAAAGCCACCGAGGCGATAAATTCCCAGTGTCGGTCACCTGGGCAGGGCCAGGAGCAGGCACACGGCAGAGAGGGGGTGCGCTGATGGGAGCTCAGGCTGACACTCGGAGCATCTCCGAGCCTTTGTTCCCATGGAAAAGGGGAAGGAAGAGCTCGGGAAGGCTCTGCAGGCTCCCCGGGCCGCCCCAGGGCTCCAAGGATGGGAGCATCCATGGGATGTGGGGCTCAGCAGGGCCAGGGCATCACTGTGAGGAGCAGGGCATTGCAGCCTCCGGGCAGGGCTGGGAAGAGAGGCCATCAATCCCTGGAAAACCTGGAGCCAGAGCCTCCAGGTGGGACAGAGATGGTTGGGAATCTTCCATTTTGAGCAGGCCCATGATGGTTTGTGTAAATTTGGGATGTTTTTCTGACTGCAGACTCGGTTTGTGGTGAGCCAGCAAGGAGAGCTTCCCTTTCCCCCCCGGAGCAGAGCACACATCCATGGAAAGGCTGGCTCAATTCCAGGGTGCCCATGGACATGGCACGAGTCAAACCGGGCCCTGTGTCAAACAAAAATAAACAGCAGAGAATTAAAATAATGGTAAAAACCTAAAACCTTGTTTTTATTCATGGAATCATGGAATGGTTTGGGTTGGAAAGAACCTCAAAGCTCATTTTGTTCCACATCCTGCAGGGACACCTCCCACTGTCCCCGACTGCTCCAAGCCCCAATGTCCAGCCTGGCCTGGGACACTGCCGGGATCCAGGGGCAGCCCCAGCTGCTCTGGGCACCCTGTGCCAGGGCCTGCCCACCCTCCCACGGAACAATTCCTTCCCAATATCCCACTCATCCCTGCCCTCTGGCACTGGGAAGCCATTCCCTGTGTCCTGGCCCTCCATGCCTTGTCCCAAGTCCCTCTCCAGCTCTCCTGGAGCCCCTTTAGGCTCTGGAAGGGGCTCTGAGCTCTCTCTGGAGCCGCTGCTGCTGCTGTGAACAAAACCCCTTTGAGGGACTGGATCCAAAGCCCCAGACAGCTCCAGCTTGTCCTTAGGATGAGCTGAACCAGAGTTTTCCCCTTCCCAAGCTGGTGCCTGGCTGGGCTGGGCTGGGCTGGGCTGATCCTTGCCAGGGAAGGGAGGAAAGAGAGGAAAAGGGCAGATTAAAGCCTTGGCACTGCCCATCCTGAATGTGAGAACCTCTGACGGATGTTCCTCGATCCCTCGGTGCTTTCCCAACCATCCTGGAGAGCCCGGGAGCTCCCAGCAGCCAGTGATGACACGTGGAAGGATGAGCTTTCCCTGAGTTTATCCAGGGCTGGGAAGCCCTGTGGAGTTTTAAATAATACCAGTTTTGTATGCATTTGACTCTTTCTGCCCTGCGAGAGCCGATCTGAACCCGATCTCATTTATCAATTAGCATTTCTAACATCCTTATCACCATGGAATCAAAACACTGTAAACGGATTAAGGAGTAAGCAGGCTGCCCGGGGGAGTCAGGAATTCATCTCCTCGGGATTCGGGGTGATCTCACTGGGGAACAGGGACAGGCACAAATGTTAGATCCTGCACGAAATGCGAGCAAGGAGCCGTTGGTAATAATTGGAGTAATTAGCCCAGAATGAGGAGGGTAAATTTTTGTTCCAGACCTGAATGTACATGGGAGGAGTTATTATGGAAGAGTTCTTCTGGAAAACCTCATCCTCTGCTGCCTCTGCTTCTGGTTTATCCCAAATCATTTCCAGAGCTTCCCCTCGCTGTCAGCTCAGTGCTGTGGAGGCGCTGGGATCCATGGAAAATGCCCCTGGAGCGGTGCCAGGCGGGATGCTGCCATTCCCAGCCACTTTGGAGGGACAGAGAGCAGCACGAGGAGGGTCCTGCTGTGACCAGGAGGAGCAGGAGGTGTCCCCAGGTGCTCAGCACTTTAAGGGGAATTATTCACTCCAAAGCTGCTGACCATGAGCTGCATCCCCATCCCAAGAGTGGGAAGCAGAAATGGGCATTGGATAAGTGAGGTCTGTCCTAACCCAGGGGACTTGTCAAGAACATTCTGGGGTTGCAGCTGTAAAACATTTGGAAGCCAGGATGTTGTTTTCCCATTCCAGAACCCCCCTGAGTCCTGGGCTGGTTCTGCCCCTGTGCCCCCTCAGGTGAGACCCCACCTGCAGAGCTGCCCCAGCCCTGGGGCCCAGCACAGGAAGGGCCTGGAGCTGCTGCAGCCAGGCCAGAGGAGGCTCCAGGATGATCCGAGGGATGGAGCAGCTCTGCTGGGAGGAAAGGCTGGGAGAGCTGGCATTGGTGAGCCCAGAGAGGAGAAGCTTTGGGGTGACCTCAGTGGGGCCTTGCAGGGCCTGAAGGAGCTACAGGGAAACATGGAGAGAGACTGTGGGAAAGGGAATGGAGTGCCAGGACACAGGGAATGGCTTCCCAGTGCCAGAGGGCAGGGCTGGATGGGATATTGGGAAGGAATTGTTCCCTGGGAGGGTGGGCAGGCCCTGGCACAGGGTGCCCAGAGCAGCTGGGGCTGCCCCTGGATCCCTGGCAGTGCCCAAGGCCAGGCTGGACATTGGGGCTTGGAGCAGTCGGGGATAGTGGGAGGTGTCCCACTGTCTCCAGGGAGCTCCTGGTGTGTCCCAGCTCAGCGGGAATGTGGGACTGCCACACCCTGGTGGCACGGGACGGGCACTCCTTTGTCTGCAGGGGCAGGAAGGGCCACAGGGCTCCTGCAGCCGAAGGAGAGGTCCCAGGCTGAGCCCCAGCCAGGCGTGCTCGCTGCTGGGAAGGAGATTTTGGGGAGCAATCCAGGTGCTCATCACCCGCAGCCCCTGGGCTGTGGCCACCGGCACCACGAGGCACTAAACGAATGAATGAATGAATGATCCAGGGCTGTGCCGGCTGCTCCTCCCTCCCTTCTGCAAGAGCAGGAACTGCAAATTATTTTTGTATTGCTCAGGGTCGAGCAGAGACCAAGAACCGTACAGCTGCCCTGTGGCCCGGACAAGTGACCCTCCCCAGCGGGACATTCCTTCCCTGTGCCACCCGAGTGCCACACAATGTCACCTCCAACTGCCAGCGCCAGGCAAAGCATAATGAGCCTTCATCCGAGCCATTGTTATGCTGGGGATGTGTTAAAATAAGAATATTCATGAGAAAGCATTTGTTTATCCAAGTAGCCTTGAGCATTCAGCAGTGAAGGGCTGGGCTGGCAGTGGCCGGGAGTCAATATTTGTCCAGCATTAACGGAGCAGAAATGGTCGTTTTGGACATCCAAATGCTCCTCCTGCTTTGATTCCAGAGAAATCCGTGTGCTTCCCTGCTGCGGTGCCAAAACCCCTCCAAGTTTTGTTAAATGCTCAATGTCAGGGCAAGGGCGGAGGGCCGGCAGCGCGGGGCTGCTCGCGGTGTTTGCGCTGAGCATTTTCACGCTGAGCTGGCTCGGGGCTGCAGGTGCCAGCTGAAAACCACCGCGGCCCCGGGATGCTCATTCCTGACGGCATGGATTTGGCTGTTCCAGCCGTGGGCCAAGCACTGCGGCCGCACCAGAGCTCTCCTCAACCTCCCTGGCATTCCAGCAGCTCCTCCTCCAGCCCGTTTGTGGCACTGTCCTTGATGTCTCCATCACGGGCCGCGGGCCCGACTTGGATTTTCTCCTCTGGGTCTCTTTATTCCCCTTTGCAGGGATTGCAGCACTGTGGCTTTGCCTTGGATGAGGGATGAGCATTTCCTGCCATCCCTCCATGCCTCAGCCAAGCCCAGCAGCGGGGCCAGGCTGCCCAGGAGCCGCTTTCCTCGCTGGAGAAGCAGCAGCAGGCGGGAGCCGAGGCTCGCGGCTGAGATGGGCACACACGCCCTCGGGCAGAGCCGTCCCGCAGGGGCAGGGACAGGGCAGGAGTGAGGCAACAGCTGGGAAGGGGCTGGAGCAGCTGCTGCGCATCCCAGCCAGGCGGCAGGAGCCGGGAAGGGCAGCGGGAAAGAGCCGAGAGCGCTGCAGAACCCAGAGCTGCCGCAGAGCTGCTGCCTCTGCCCCGCGCCCGCATCCCCCGGCGGGATCCAAACCCTCCCTCCAGGCCCCCGGCCAGCTCCAGGCTGCTGATCATCCCTCTCCATCCTCTGAGGGATCCCTGGACCTTCCCCAGGCACGCACCCCGTGCCCCCCTGCTCGTCCTCTAGCCCCAAACCTGGAGTTCAGGTTTCCCGGGATCGCCCGGTGCGCCCAGGCAGGATTTCGCTCTCAGGGAACTGTGCCTGGAAAGCGCGGCTGGACAAGGGGCAGCAGGAGGGGGGAAAGCCTGAGGAGAAAAAGCCCAGAACATCTTCGTGGCATCTCTCAATTTGTGTGGAGCCAAAGCTGGGGCAGAACAGCTCCAGGCCTTCCCAAATCTTCCTTTTTTTCCTTTGGGAGTGCACAATCTTAGCTCCAACCTCAGGTCACTCTGAGAGGCCTTCCCAGCCTTCCTTCTGCCCACAGGGAGGCAGGAAAGCAGGATCCTGCTGTTTCCCATGGTGGGGAGCAGCCCCTCTGCCCCGACAGCAGCTCCTGGGTGCTCAGCATCGCACCCAAGGGTGCTGGGGGGTGCAAGGGCTCCCAGGAGCCAGAGATGCTGGAATGGAGCACAGAGGGAGCCGGGATGGAGCCGCCAGCAGTGAGAGGTGAACAGCCAGCAGGGAGCACCTGCAGAGGGCCAGAGTCACATCCAGCCAGGGAAGGACGGGATGGGGCTCACATCCCTGATTTTGGGAGACCTGCTGGCCACCCAGGAGGCAGTTTTGAGGCAAATGATCATTATTTATATCTATAATTAGCAGGATGAGCTGCTGGGCCAGGCCACAGAGCAGCAAAGAAGGGGCTGCCCAAGCCCAAACCCTGGGGGATGCCCCACAACAGAAAAGGCCCCAGCAGCACTTCCTTCCCTTTATCCTGGATAAAAACCACCAAATCCACAGGTTTGGGAAGTTTTACCACAATAACCGACCTAGAGTGTCACTGCAGTGGTGGCTTGGCAAACGCTGGGGAGAGGAAAACCAGCTCAGGAACAGGTTCTGCACTCCCACCGTGAGCCTACAGCCCCGCTGCCCTGACACTGATCCTTGTGATCAACCCAGCAACAGCCACTCAGCTCTGAGCAGCCAAGCACAGCCTGGCAGAGGGATGGAGGAACCCCCTGAGGCACTGGGACACACTGGGAATGTTGTGGCCCCCCCTCTCCCGCTCCTGGTGGTTTCCGCGCCGTTCCCGAGCCCTCACCCTGGAGCCCGTGCTCAGCCAGCTCTCGTTCTCCCCCCCTGTGCTGTCAGTGCTGCGTGGCTGGAATGTGGGAAGAGGCTCCCAGAGCCTCTGGCTGTGCTGGTTGCTGCTCTCCAGGCTGGCTGCTCCCAGCTCCAGGATGAGGCTCCTTCCCTCAGCTGCCTCTCCCTCCCAGCCTGGGCTGGAGGCCCCGATCCTCTCTTATGTGCCCCGGTGATCCTGGCAGGCGCCGTTCATCCCCAGTGCCTGCAGCGCTGCTTCCTCTGGGAGCAGCATCAGGGACGCCTGAAAGGGCCTCCTGAGGGCAAAGCGGGATTTGGAACAAACAAACGGGGCAGCACTCGGAGAAAATAGAATTTCGTCAAGCAAACAAGGCTCCATGCCCCCAGAGGCAGGGCTCAGCTCCGTGCTCTCCTTCCCAGCCGCTGCGGGAGCTGGGAGCTGGCTGGGGATGGTCCCTCTGGCACAAAAGTGGGATGGGATGGGCGCGGGAGCAGGGAATGAGCCTGCTCTGCAAGCAGGGGAGGTGCAGCCAGCACCAACATCCTCAGCAGCCCCAGAGAAACAGCGGGAGCGTGGCACGAGCTGATTCCAAAACCATGGAATCAGTTTGGGTTGGAAGGACCTTGAAGCCCATCCTGTGCCACCTCCTGCCATGGGAAACATTCCACTCTCCCAGGTTGCTCCAAGACCCTTCCAACCTGGCCTTGGGCACTTCCAGGGCCGGGGCAGCCACAGCTGCTCTGGGCAATACTGAAATGAGAGGCCCTGTTCCCTCTGGATTGGTCCCTCTGGAAACAGCCAGAGACAATCCATGGATCCAGCACCCACACGTTTGGAGCCAATTCCGTGCGTTTCCCACTCTGCTGGAAAGCAAAACCTTCTCCTGAGAAGAGGCTCAGGCTGCTCCTGTGCCGTGTGGATCCACCAGGCTCTCCCTCGGAGGAGCCCGAGGGGAAAACAGCCTGAACTCCACGGAAAGTGCCTTTCCTTTGGAAAGCCTGGATTGCACCTCAGGGCTCAGCCCATTTAATGCTCCAGAAGCTCCATCCTTTGCAGGTCAGGAGTTTCCATGCTCGAGTTTCACTCTGTGCTTCCTCGGAGTCTCCGTGCTGCCTCCTGCTTCTCCAGGCTGGGTTTGGAGTTGGAGAAGCTGCCTGGCCCCAGCTGAAGGATAATAATTGAATAACATGCAACATTACACTCCGAGCTTTCATTCATTTTCGCACTCGCAGCATCTGTAAAACCTAAAATGAGGTCTCATCTCCAGGCTGTCATCCTGCCCAGCAACAACAAACTCCAACAAAAAGGGAGGACGGTGCAAATCCAGACCTGTGAATTACCTCAAACCGCCTCATTCAGGATTTGATTCACATTTCAGGGCACGGCTCCCACAGCAAATTAATAAGATATAAGCTTGTAATATTTCCAATGGCTTGATATGGCAGCATTTTTCATTTCAATTAGGGGGAAGAGCACAATTGGATTCCTCAGGCTTGGCTGGGAAGGAAACACGTTATTCCCTCAGGGTGAGGACCTCAGCAGCATCCAGGAGCCTCCACATCCCTGGAATCTTCTGGGTGAGCCCTTAACTGGCTGCCAGTGGCAGCTGCTGGAAAGGATTTGTTAAAATCTCTCCAAACACCCCCCAGCAGGGAGGGGCAATCCCACCCAACGCTGCAGTGTCGTTCTTCCTCTCCCGATTTCCCGGAATTCCTCCCTGCAGGACCATTCCAACCCGAGCAAAGTGGAGGAGCCGCCCCAAGAGGCCTCACTGGGGCACCTCCTGTCTGCTCTAAGCACCAGATTCCTCCCCAAAAGCTTGGATGAGCCTGCTCTGGGATCATTTTTGGCATCTGAGAGCGGTGGTGCTGCACCTTCAAGGGCCAAAATGAAGGCGGAGAAAACACGGAGGTGATTTTTGGTTTAAAAGGCAACTTCTGTTATTTATTTATTAATTATTTATTATTTATTTATTATTTATATATAATAGAATATATTATTTATAATCCAGGGCCTCGTCACCTGCAGCTCATCACCTTTTCTCAGCCCTTAGAGGAGGATTTATCCTGATCCTTCTGTTGGTTCTCACATCCCTCTGTGGCTGAATCCCAGCTGGATTTGGGGACAGCAGGGACAGTGACTTGTCCTTGTTTTTCCCCCTTTTATTTGGTGTGCATGAGGTCCTTGGGCCTGTCAGAAAGCCCATGGAATATTAGGATCATGGGAAGGAGCCAGCTGTGGGTGTAAAATGAAGAGCAGGTCAGCTTTGCAATGGTTTGGGCCATAAATGGGGCAATGAGGAGCTTTTGGAATCTGCAAGACAGAAAAAACCCCACGATTATCAAAAATCTCTTCTCCAGGTCACGGAGTTCGGTGAGGCACAGTTGGGGTTCATGAATTTAACATGAAATAAAGCCAAGCTTTAGGTTTAAGATGCTGGGCTAAGCCAGGCTCAGGGCTTAGGCTGTTGAATTTGGCAGAGGACAAGTCCTGGCCTTGCACAGAGGTGCTGGGATAGCAGCAAAACAAATTCACAGAGCACAGGAACAAGGGAATTCCTTCTTAAAGAAGGAAAAAATCCTCAAAACTCCAACCTGTGGGCTCGGAGGCCTCTGCCACCCCATCCATGAATTTGATTCAAACAGGGAAACCAACAAACACCATCGTCTTGGACATGCCAAACTCAAGATTCCCTAAAAAATCACATTTTCACATGCCCAGAGCTCCTGGATTGGAATTTCTGGATCCTTGCACTGCAGTTTTGGGTCTGGAAGTGTCTCAGGCACTGGGACAGGGAGAGTTGCTGGGTTAAAATGGACCAGGCTAAATCCTGAGCCTGCTCTTCCCATTTAAGTTATTCCAACCAGGAATCAGGCACCAACCTCCCTCTGTTTCCCACGTTTACCCACAGAGATCCACTCAAAAACAGATCAGGGAGTCAAAACCGGGACATTTTCCAGGCAAGTTTGATTTAATCAGGCAAACCAACAAAACCCATGGTCTTGGACATGCCAAACTCAAATTCCCCCCCCAAAAAAATCACATTTTCACATGCCCAGAGCCCCTGGATTGGAATTTCTGGATCCTTGCACTGCAGTTTTGGGTCTGGAAGTGTCTCAGGCACTGGGACAGGGAGAGTTGCTGGGTTAAAGGGGACCCTGAGCCTGCTCTTCCCATTTGAGTTTTTCAGCCTCCCTCTGTTTTCCACATTTGCCCACAAAGATCCACTCAAAAACAGATCAGGGAGTCAAAACTGGGCCATTTTCCAGGCAAATTTGATTCAGTCAGGCAAACCAACAAATTCAAACTGGTTTTTGGGCAAAAAACGCCAGTCCTTGTTTGTGCCTGGGACGGTGACCACGACGAGCAGGGATGTGGCTACAAAAGGCCTCTCCCAAGGCGCTGCTCCACTCTTTCCCATTTTCCCGTGCCTGAGGAATGCTCTGGCACGTTTTCCAGGCAGCTGAAGCTCCCTCCAAACATCAAAGAGCCCGAACAGTAAAACCCATCAAAATGTTCCTAATCAAACCCGCGCGTAATTGTCAAGCGCAGGCAGAGAACAGAAGTCGGGCAATCTCTGTGAACCCCCAGCTTCACTCAGACTCCGCAATTAAGCACCGGCTGCTGCTCCGAGGAGCTGCGGGGCTGGGGGGGGAAGCCGCAGCTCGCCAGCACCAATTAGCAGCTAATGAACATCAGCAATCCCCCTGGAGAAGGGAGCTGGAGACAAAACCGGGACCAAAACGCCACCCACGCTTTAAGCCGGCCTAAAGCCGCGCCTGTGCTGAGGGGATGCTCCGTGTCGCTGCCCCGCTGCGTCCGCGGGGCTGTGGGGAAGGAGAAGGGCATGGAGTTGGAGCCAGCGGGAGGAGGGAAGGTTGGCTTGGAAGTGTTGCTTTCCCCAGGTCAGGCAGCAGCTCAGGGAGGGGAGGGAGGCTGGAATAATTTCAGCAGCGCTGCCATTCCGTGTGAAATCAGAGGCTGAAAGGAAGTCAGTCAATTTAAACCCGCTCCTGAAGGGGAATAATTAAACACTCCAAAGATGTGGGAGAATTTTAAGCAGTCAGCAAGGATTTAAAGACAACATATCATTCCTAGCCGGAATAATAATAATAAAAAAGAGGGAATGTAGCAGGCACGGCAGACTGGGCTGACTGAGGGAAGCCTCCGTCAATCAAAGCAGGCTCACCTCGGCAGGCGGGCAGAGATGGAAGTGCTGGGGAAAAGCCCGTGGGGCACGGTCTGCCTCAAAAATAGCGGGGCAGAACCTGGAAAAGTGCCTGGAATGGGGAAATTTGAGTGTAAGTCCAGAAAGGGCTGGAGGGAAGGGGAAAAAGAAAGGGGGAAGGGAAGGGAAGGGAAGGGAAGGGAAGGGAAGGGAAGGGAAGGGAAGGGAAGGGAAGGGAAAGGAGAAGGGAAAGGAGAAGGGAAAGGAGAAGGGAAAGGAGAAGGGAAAGGAGAAGGGAAAGGAGAAGGGAAAGGAGAAGGGAAAGGAGAAGGGAAAGGAGAAGGGAAAGGAGAAGGGAAAGGAGAAGGGAAAGGAGAAGGGAAAGGAGAAGGGAAAGGAGAAGGGAAAGGAGAAGGGAAAGGAGAAGGGAAAGGAGAAGGGAAACTGTTGCCTGGTGCTGCAGGTGTGTCTGCAGCAGGCCTTGGTGACACAGGAAATCCCAGGATCTGTGCAGGACCATCTCCTGTCAGGACATTCCACAGAGGAGGCAGGAAAAACTGAGTGAGGAAGCAGAGCAAGGAGGTTTCCAAGCCTAGGAAAACACTGGAGACTGCTGAGACCAGACCACAAAGGGAATTTCAGATCCACCCTGGGTTCCTGTGAAAATCCACGAGGATGCAAAGCACCAAACATCCTCATTTCTGGGTTGTTCCGGATCAAAGGGAAAAGAAGTCTCTGAGTACAGAGTGGAGGCACCTCTCAAGTGCCCCATCATCCACGATCTTTATTGTCACAGAATCCCAGAATGGTCTGGGGTGGAAAAGACCTCAAAGCCCATCCCATCCCATCCCATCCCTGCCATGGCAGGGACACCTCCCACTGTCCCAGGCTGCTCCAAGCCCCAATGTCCAGCCTGGCCTTGGGCACTGCCAGGGATCCAGGGGCAGCCACAGCTGCTCTGGGCACCCTGTGCCAGGGCCTGCCCACCCTCCAGGGCGGAATTTCATCCCAGTATCCCATCCGTCTGTCTCATTATCCCTTCCAGAGAATGAATCAGCCTGACCACACCATCCATGGAGCAGAGGAGTGTTTGCAGGGAAAGATGAACCGGAGGCTCCTTGTGGAAACGAGAGTAAATTCGCCACCACCTGCCGTATTCCCAAGGATTTCCATGTGCAATATGGATTCCAGGAAGGTGCCTCTGTGAGCATTATTCAGTGCAGGAGTTCAATCTTACAACTCCTGTGAAGGAGAGATCCAAGACTCCAACGGTATCCAAAGCCTCATCTCAGCACCAGGCACCTGGAAAGAAGAGCTCACAGCAAACAAGATTTATGTGCACTGAGGAAATCAAAGCTCTGTGTAAGCTTTTCGGAAGGTAATTAATATATTTTGGCATTTGGGCACGTCTGACACAGCAGAGAATGTGCTGGACTCTGGGAGAATCCAAAGGGCTGAGTGGGATGACCAGGAAAGAAACTCACCCTGCCCTGAGCTTCCTGTCCCAAACAGGTGTTGACCTAAATAGAAACGGGGAAATGGCTGGAAATATCAAAGGTTTTGTGTTCAGGGAACTTCTGCTCTTTCCAAATCTCTCAAAGCACCGCAGAACTGTTAAAACTGGCAAAGAAGTGAGAATTCTTGGGAAAGGCATGAAGGGAAGGAATTATGCAAATGTGCAGATGATGGAAACAAAGATCTGGTGGGAGGATGGGAGAAAGGAGCCTGAACTCTTAAATAAAAGTCCATGACTTTCCCTTCAGAGGGGTAAAAGCAATCTCTTAGAAGATCAGACACCCAAAAATAAACACATCAGACAGGTCTTGGTGATGGGGGATGAGCATCGAGCAACAACTAAAAAAATATCTCCAGGCATCCCCCGTTTCCCAATGCCTTCAGAAAGAGCAGGAAAATGGTAAAAAAGCAGCGTTTTGCGGGCACTCTGAGGACTCAGTGCAAGCCCCAGCAGCATTCCCTGATTCCTCAAGAGCTTGGAAGTTTCCTGTCATGTTGCCACGTCCTGACCCCGCTGATCTGGAGCTCACATTCAAAGGCAGTCAGATCAAAGGCAGTGACGAGGCTGGGACATGACCAGTGGCAATTACTGGAATCACAGGGATCAGGGAGTGACGCTTCCCGAGCAGCCCAGTTCAGCTCCACGAGGAGTCGACTCCCTCAGGAGAGGGATATAGAATTCCCTTTGCTCCTGCCTCGCCTCCCAGTGCACAGCAGGAGTTTTTCATGGAAGAGGAATCAGTGCAGGGCCCTTCATTCCTCCCAGTTCCATCCCAGTCCTGCTGCTGCTGCTTTGGTGCTCCCTCCATGATCTGCAGCAGCCTGGGCTGGTCAGGACATGGAGTAAATCCAGTGTGAGGCTCCTCAGGCCCCTGGATCCCTCTGGAGCTCTTGGAAACTCACGGCTGAGCTGAAATAGCACCAAATATCCTCACCAGCCCCAGGAGAAACACTGAGATGGTGGCATGAGCTGATCTCAAAATTGCAGAATCACAGAATGGATTGGAAGAGACCTTAAAGTTCATCCCATCCCACCCCTGCCATGGGCAGGGACACCTCCCACTGTCCCAGGCTGCTCCAAGCCCCAATGTCCAGCCTGGCCTTGGACACTGCCAGGGATCCAGGGGCAGCCACAGCTGCTCTGGGCACCCTGTGCCAGGGCCTGCCCACCCTCCCAGGGAACAATTCCTTCCCAGTATCCCATCCATCCCTGCCCTCTGGCACTGGGAAGCCATTCCCTGTGTCCTGTCCCTCCATTCCCTTTTCCACAGTCTCTCTCCAGGTTTCCTGTAGCTCCTTCAGGCCCTGCAAGGCCCCACTGAGGTCACCCCAAAGCTTCTCCTCTCTGGGCTCACCAATGCCAGCTCTCCCAGCCTTTCCTCCCAGCAGAGCTGCTCCATCCCTCGGATCATCCTGGAGCCTCCTCTGGCCTGGCTGCAGCAGCTCCAGGCCCTTCCTGTGCTGGGCCCCAGGGCTGGGGCAGCTCTGCAGGTGGGGTCTCACCTGAGGGGGCACAGGGGCAGAATCCCCCCTGCCCTGCTGCCCACACTGCGGGATCTGCCCAGGGCAGGGGGGATCTGGATTGGGACATGTCCAGCTCTACCCCACAAATCCCACATGGGGCTCCCCAGCCTTTGGGGACCGTCCCCTCCCTTGCAGGGTCACAGCTGGCATGGAGTGCTTTCATTTCTGCAGGCACTGGGGCTCAAGCATTGTAAGTATTTTTGGCAGCGTCCACGGTTGCTATTGCCACGCACTCCGCTCCAATTTTTGTTCCTGTCTCCCACTCCAGCACCATCCAAATGCTGGTGGAAGGGGGTTAATTTCTTAATTTAGGAATCATTAGTGAGAGAAATTGCACTGCGCAGCTGTCTCAGGTCTTTAGGAAAATGCCTCGAGCAGCTGCAGATTTATGATTCGACTTGACCAGGCTCTCTCCTCATCCGTTTGACACCAACAGCAACAGTCATTTGGGGTCAATTAAATGTTTTCTTCTTTGTTTATCACCATAAGTCTTAATAATATATCTGGCAGCACGAGTCCATCTGAAGAGGAGGCCACCACATCCATAATGGATGGGAGCAGGCAAATCACAAACGAGTGGATAAACACCAGCAGGCCTCCCATTCCCAGCTGAATTCCTCCTCTCCCCAGTGCTTTGTTCACTCCCAGGGCCTCGCAGCAGCTTTGGGTGCAAGGTTTGACTTCTCTAATGATTTTAAATACTGTTTTTAATTGCTTTTCTGTGCCCCTGAGAAGCCAGCGCTGTCAGCACAAAACAAGGGGTGATTACACAGCAAAACAGAGGCTGCTGCTGCTGCTGCCTGTGCCGGCCTGTCCATCCCTGCTCCACGAACAGCCAGGCAGGAGGGAGCCTGCGCTGGGCCTTGTGCCGAAAGCTGCGGAATTCCTCGGGAGCTTGTTAGCAGGAGTGAATTCCCACGGCAGAGCTGCTGCTGCTGCCCGCCCTGCAGCCAGCGCGGCTCCGCAGTCCCTCCTTCACCAGCTCAGGGCAGGGCCGGCTTTCATTGAATAACCCCACACTTGGCCTTCCTTCAGCACGGCTTGATCAAGATTTCGCCGCCGTTTCCCTCAGGATTCTCACTGGGAAGCGGGGGAAGCTCAGGCTGGATGAAAGCTCTGTTAGATGGCGGGGAAATTGGCCGGGCCACAGCGTCGGGGTGGGGGATCGATGGCTCCACAGCTGCTTGGCAGCCAGGAATCAGCAGAGCCTCGGGGGTCAATAGTGGGGCTGCTGTGGGTCAATATCTTCATCAGGAGCAGACAGAGGCACCCTCAGCAGCTCTGGGGGCACCACGGGGTTAGAAAGGGTGATGGACACAGCAAACAGGGGAGCTCCACTCCTGAGGGGCCTGGAGGAGCCGGAGCATGGGGCCAACAGGAGCTCCAGGGAGTTCATTGAGAAGTGGGCATCATCTTCATGCCTGGCTTCATTCCAGGCTGGGAGTGACAGGCTTGTGAGGAAAACCAGCACAAAGTCATCCTGAATAATTCAGACCCCACCCTGCTGTGGGGCAAACAGGGTCATGAGAGCAGAGGGGGTCCCCATCCCCTCAGCAGCTTTGGGGGCAGCATGGGGTTAAAAAGGGTGAGGGACACAGCTCCACTCCTGAGGGGCCTGAGGATGGGGTCAACAGGAACTCCACAAAAAGTGGGAACTGTCCTCGTGCCTGGCACCATTCCAGGCTGACAAACCAACCCCAGCACCCTCATCCTGAATAGTCAAACCCCACCCTGCACTGGGGGAAACAGGGCCCCAAGACTGAAAGGGGTCCCCATCCCCTCAGCAGCTCTGGGGACACCACGGGATTAGAGGGTGATGGACACAGCAAACAGGGGAGCTCCACTCCTGAGGGACCTCGGGGAGCCTGAGGATGGGGTCAACAGGAGCTCCACAAAAACTGTGGGTTGTCCTCATGCCTGGCACCATTCCAGGCTGACAAACCAACCCCAGCACCCTCATCCCGAATAATTCAAACCTCATCCTGCATGGGGGGACAGGGCCAGGAGACTGTAAGGAATTCCCATTCCCAGTGCTGCTTCCTCGGGCACCACCAGTGCTGGGCCACCGAGTTCGAGGGTGACGTGGGGAAAGCAGGGATGAGACAGCAGAGCCCACCCAGGGCCTTGGGGCCTGTGGATTCCGATCCATAGAGTCCCTGGGCTGCTCTTTTCCACAGCCTTTCATTGCCATTGGGGAGGGCTGGGGGACACAGGTCAGGGTGGCCAGCAGTGGGCTCAGGGGGGACCTCACCGTGTCCTTCACCTTCCTGAAGGACAAACGGGACCATGGAGACCCTTCCAGAAGTGTCAGAGCAGCACTGCAGGCACAGGCCGTGCCTCAGAGGGTGCTGAGCTCCCCAGAGGAGCAGTGGGAATTCCCTCTGGAGCTTTCCAAGGCTTGGCTGGACAGACCACAGCCTGATCCAGTCCAAGCTCTCAGTTTGAGCAGGGACTCCTCCTCGGCAGCACCTCCTCAACCGCTCAGTTCAGGTGGAAATTCCGGAGGTTTTCCATAATTCTTGCGGGGAACGCTGAGAGCGGAGGGCACCCTTGAGGCCCCCCCTGCTCACCCATCATCCCAGCTTTCAAAATCCAGCCACTTTCCCCTCCTAATCCTCACCTAAGTGTCCTCCAGCCAGCCTTTCTGCCAGGAATTGGGATCGTAATGTGCTGTAATCACATAATTCCTGTCAGGAAAAGTAAACAGGGATGGCTGAGTGATTTCTGAACAACACGCTAATGGCCAGAGAAGGGAAAAAAATCCTCCCACTTCACTTCCCCTCAAATTTTTCTTGAGCCACTCTTTTGCTGCTCATATTTATTGTAGGTTTTCATCTCATTTTTAGGTTTATTTACCCCAAGCTAATGAATAACACGGTGAACATATGCTATAAACCACCATTAAGATGAAATTTGGAGAAAAGAAAATTACTTTAGTGGCAGAGCTGAGAGGATGTGTAACCACTAAATGCCCAGCACTGATATTTGAAGGCTTCTTAGGAGAGGTCTCTTGGGATTTCTTGGTCAAATAAAATGAGGTATTTCGTAGGAATTCTCCTTTCAGAGTTCGACTCGTTTTTCTAACAGTCTGATGCAGATGCTGCTCTGCAAAAAAAAAGAGTCAACTACGGACTTTTTCCATCTTGAAGGCTTTGAATCTCATTTTTCCTGATTATCACAGCTGTTCCAGGCAGCAGGGGAAGCAGTGCCAGCAGATGAGACCTCGTACACCAATTTTAGAGGAGGTTTGGGCCATCTTGCAGCAAACTCAAGCATGGAAATCTACAGACGTGGAAAACATTTGGGGAGGATTTCGTCCAACACGAGCACAAAAGTTGCCGAAAACTTGGGGTTTTCAGAGGAGCTGCGAGTGACTCCTTGTCAGGAGGAGAGGCTCCAAGGAGGATTTTCCAAAGCACATCTGTCCAGTGTTATTCCATTTTTCCTCTGGGACCTGGCTGCTGCCCTGGGGAGGATGCTCATTAAACGCTGCTTTAGCGTGGAAGGAGCTGCAAGCATCTTGGAGGACGGGATTAGAGCCCAAAATAAGCCTGGGAAGGATTATTTGTTATTAAAATGACACCCTCCAGTGGGATAAGGGAAGGAGCCCCCTCTGTGCTTGCGCTCGCTCCGAAGGAGATGCTGGCTAATGGGAGGAGCAGGGCTGGAGTCCCTTCCAGCAAACACCTGCTGGCTTCCAACAGACCTTGAGGACTTGGTGGCCATAAAGGGAAAAAAAACCCTTCAAGAAACAGGCAGGGAAAGCTGACCCTGAGCTTTTCCAACCTTCCAACCCAGACTCAGGCTTTTGTAGGAATAGAAAACACTATGGAGACGAGGCCAGCCAGGAGCAGCAGGAGCAGCAGAGCCACCAACATTAACTCCGAGATCAAAGGTGGAGCTGCCACAAACCCTCGGAAAGCAGCAGGAGGGAGCAGCCAGGCACGGCTGGGAGCTCAATGATCCTGGCAGGAGCAGCTTGGGGAGGGCAGCCCGAGGCCTCTGGGCACGGCTCGGGCTTGTGGACATGGAGCATTTGGATCAAAGGCCTGGGAGGAGTCTCCAGACACAATTCCCGTGCGTCTCCTCAGAAGTGCAGCGTGTCTGAGCACACACAGACCATTCCTGGGCAAGCCAGAGCCACCTCTAGTTTGGGGCAGGGAGGTCTGGGTTGGTCTCTGAATGAGTTTTAGGAAAAGTTATTCCCTGCTTTTCCTGCTGGGGAGAAGCAGCCGGATCTCTGAGGCTCTGAGAGGCCAGGCTGCTTTTGCCTGGTGAATCCAGGATGGATTTTGGTGGGATCTCAATTACTGATTTCTTCCCTTGGCCTAAGATTGCTGCTCATGACTCCAGAGCCACATCAGCTATGGACTGACAGGCGCCTCTTGAACTGAACTTCTCCTTTTAACGGGGAGAGGGGAGAGTCCCAAAACCCAGGATGTGATTGGGGTTTCCTTGGGATTGCAGGTGGCAAAGTCCAGGGAGTTCAATGTGTTTGACAGCTACAGAGGAGCTAAGGGGGGAATATCTGCCTTGGAGCGACCAGTGATTACTCCAAGGTTTAAAGAAGATATCAGACTTAACCCCTTGGGTTTAAAGGAGATTCCAGGCTGGTTTTGCTCACTGTCACCCCAAGCCAATGCCACTTTGCAGTGACTTTTGCCATGCCGCTGGTAAAAAAGAAAAGAAGGATAAAGCAGCTCAGTGCAGGCAAAGCAGCTGCCAGCACCCCAACGGGGATCAGCAGCCTGAGGTTCAGCCTGCAGGAAGCCCAGCCTGGTCTCCAGGAAGGCAGGGACAGCATCATGAGGTTTCCAGGAGCCTCCACTGCAGCCCCTGCACCTGCTGAGGTGACAGAGCTTGAGGCTGTCCCTTCCCAGTCCCCATTCCACAGACGGTTCCTGTGTTTGGGAGCTGGACATCCCTGTGCTCCCAGCCCACCTGCACTGCCTGCCTTCGTGTCCCAGTGTTTCCATCCTCCCCTGGACAGCTCCTCTGCTTTTTGCCTCCCAGAGCCTTTCCCAGGCTTGCTGTGGCTCCGTTTATTGCAGCAGGGAGAGAACAAGTGGCTGTGAGCCCTTCTGCATTCAGGGAGCTGCCAGAGCTCCCAACCCCCCCCCCCCCCCCGTTCCAGCCATCTCTGCAGTCCCATTCCCTTTATGTCCAGCTCTGATGGGTGTAGTACCAGCTGTTTGTGTTTAAAGTTTATTTCTGCCAGCGTTGTTTCCCTGTCTTTTCCTCCAGCGATGCTATAAAAAGCTCTGGTTCCATTGTCTCCCTCTCATCCTGGCATCAGCTCTGCAAACAGCCTCCTTCTTACTCCTCCTCTAACTCTTTGTCTGGCAACCTCGCCTGTCTGGGACCAGCACTTTGTTTTCTCTGGTCGCAGTTGCTGCTTTGTTTGTTCATTAAAGGCACTCTGCTCTCTGCTGTGATCCCACAGCACTGTCTTCCTTGCCAGCAGGGTCCTAAACTTAATGACTGGGGAGTTTTTTTTCTGGAGGCTAAACAGCAGACTCAGGAAAAGCATCCAGCTCAAGAGGTGCTTGTACCTGGAAGAGGCAGCCAGCAGAGCAGGGCTGGCTGTTCAGGCAGCACTGGATGAGAAATCATTTCATTTTTTTACTCTCAGTGGTGTTAAATCAGTCTATTTTCAGAGCTGCTGTCCCAGCTGCACTTCTTACACCACTTCTCTGCTTTGCTCAAAACATCTTGTGCTGCTCATGAACCGTGGAATGGTTTGGGTTGGAAGGGACCTTGAAGTTCATCTTGTTCCACACCCTGCCATGGGCAGGGACACCTCCCACTGTCCCAGGTGGCTCCAAGCCCCAATGTCCAGCCTGGCCTCGGGCACTGCCAGGGATCCAGGGGCAGCCACAGCTGCTCTGGGCAACCTCTGGGCAACCTCAGGGCCTCCCCACCCTCCTTCCGTGTATCCAATATAAACTCTGTCAGTTTGAGCCATTGCCCCTTGTCCTGTCCCTAAGTTCCTGATGATCTCTGTGGTCAGTGGTCATCTAAGCTCGAGGGACCCCCTCAGGTTATGGCAGAGAAAGGCTGGCAGCAGTAAGTTCAACCCAGCTCTAGAGCTGAGCTTTCAGGGAGCCCAGGTGGCCCCTGAGCCATGCGAACACCTCCCCTCCCTGAGGGCAAACCCCACCTTGGCAGCTTCCCTTGCTCCAGAGGGGCGACTGCTGCCCTTCCCTGGGCTCAGTCTGGGGCCCACGGGCGTGGGCAGAGCATTGTGGCACCTCAGTGCCACTCCTGGCTGCTCTGGGCTCTGTGCCACCTCCACCAGCCTGGGCAGCATTTCCATCTCATGCACGCCCACCACGGGCACCTCCTGTGCTCACATCTCTGCAACCAAACAGATCAAAGCACCCCAGAGTCCCTCTATTCCCAAACACCATCTTTCTGCACCTAAACCCTCCCAGCTTCCAGCATGCTGGGGCAGGATCCTTAAAAGAAACTCCAGTTTCTCCCCCTGCCCTGCAAAGACTTCGAGCCCCATCCTTTTCCTTCCTCATCCCCCACTCCTTCCCTCCAGGCTGCAAGGAGCCAGATGAGGAGACCCCACCAATCCATTCTCTTCCCCCCTCCCCCAAGGAAGGTGGGAAATCACAGAGAGAGAGGAATGGGGATCCCATTGGTGCCTGGAGCAACCTGGATGCTTTGGGAAAAGGCACATTTAGATGGAGGAGCCGTGAGGGGCAGCCACGCCCAGTCGATCCCATGGGATGGAGATGGGGGTATTCAGGGAGAAACACTGAGCAACACAATTTGAGGGATGGGACCTCCAGAATGCCAGCACTGGAGGAGCTTCAGAGAGCTCCGATTTTCTGGGAATGCTGGGAACTGCAGGAGCAAAGCTGCTCTGGATCCCACCTGCTCCAGGCTCTGAGCAGGAGAATTACCCCAGCCAAGACCCACAGGTGCAGCAGCCACCGAAACAACACCCTCCCCAAAAAGTGGCTTTTAATAGAGCCCAAACTGCCGCTCGTTAGTAGGGCCTGGTAATTAGGAGCCTCCCCTCTCCATCGCAGCTTTCCTCTCTTGCCAGCAGACCTTCAGGGTGGTTCAGGGCCCGGTGGCTGCCACCCTGTCACCTGGGGGGGCTTCCCACACCCCCCAAGCCCAGCAGGAGCGGGGAAGCAGCAGCACAGCTCCCCCCTCCCCGCAGAGCGAGCGGGACGCGGTGGCCGCTCTCCTTCTCCCTTTCCCTGGATGTGTGCTGCTGGAATTTTAAACAGATTATGTAAGCGGCTCTCGTTTAATCCATCCGAACTCTCCTCTTTTCACGGGCAGGAGATCAAAGCAGCTGCTGGGAGCTGAGCAGGGAGCAGCAGGGCTCTCCTGGTGCATCTGGCCTGCAGTGGGTGACAAGGAGGGGACACTTGCCAGGCCACCACGCTTCACCAGCTGCTTTCTAAAGCCCTCCGCAGCAAAGCACGAGGGCTGCTGCCCCTTTCCATGGATTCCTCGAGGCCTTGCCTTTGTTCCTCTGCATCCCAGAGATGCAGGACACGCCCGTGGATGTGGAAGTTCCTCAAAGAGGGAGCAGCTCTCTCTGTGTGTGCGAGTCTCTCTGCAATTTATAGAGTTTACCTTTTCCATTCCTTCTCCTGAAGGCTGACATTTAAAAATGTGTAATTGTGTTTATCCCTGGCAAGCTGTGAATGGCTCCCCGGGCTGGCCGTGCTTCCCGCGCCGCTGGATAAATTACACTGACAAGCCCTTATTACAAAGGGAAAAATAAGTTAATGGAAAAGCAAAGCAGAGAGAGATGCATGAAAATCCCCGAGTGGCCGAGTCAGCAGAATTGCCCCCACGTGAGAGTCATTGCCAGGGTTTAATTAAACAGAGATCGATCGTGGGGCTGAGGGGGAGCCGGGGGGTGGGGGCACGTGCAGGCCAGGAATTGGCACTTTTGGGCTGGATTTATTTTTTTGATAGCCAGGAGTTATTGATATTTCACTGAAGGCTGCCCTGGCGGTGTGGCTCAGGGAGGGAGAGGTGCTCCCAACCTCCCTCCCTCCCTTCCTTCCATCTCTCCGTGCATCCCAGGGATGACTGGCAGGGAGCTGGAATGCCCGGCTGCCCCTCAGGAAGAGTTTGGGTGCTGCAGAAAGGCTCTGGGAAGGCTCTGCCAAGGTTTGGAATGCGCCTGTCTCGAGGTGTGAGAGGCGAACCCGCACGGCAGCGCCGGAAAATTGGAACCACCTTCCCAAAACAGCCCGGGATCCTTTGGGAAAAGGCACATTCAGGTGGAGGAGCCATCCCGAGTCACTCCTGAGGGATGGCAGTGGGAATATTCCAGGAGAAATATTGGGCAACACGATTTGAGGGGTGGGATCTCCAGGCCAGCGCTGCAGGAGCTTCAGAGAGCTCAGGTATCCCGGGAATGCTGGGAACTGCAGGAGCAAAGCTGCTCCGGATCCTGCAACCCATCCCTGCTGATGGCTCCGTGGGGTTCCAGGGGGAACAGAGCTGGATCAGAGCTCCAAAGGGACCCTGAAATCCCGCAGGATCCCTGTGGGATACAGCCTTGGAGATGGGGAAAACTGCCTGGCTCTGCCTAAAGCCCTGATGCAGACCCTAAGGAAGAGCTACTGGCTGTGGGGTTGGGAATTTGCTGTTCATGGCAGATTTGGGTCTCTCCTAAAGACCAGCTCTGTATCCCTGTATTTTTCCACAGCCTCTGGGATGAAATGCCAGCAGCCGGTCAATACTGGAGCAGGCTGCTGGTGGGAATCCAGAGCAGATCCTAAAAAAGTGCAAAATGGCCGGGCAGAGGTGGGAATGCTCAGCTGAAAATGCCAACAGGAGCCGGGAATGTTTCCTCCCGGGACACTGAGCCCCTTCCTCTGCCCCTGCCATTCCCAGTGGGAACAACGGGCACACGGGCAGTGCCAAAATATTTTGGGAGGCATGAAGATGTGCAGAGTGAGCTCCACATCCACAGATCGATTGGAATTCAAGCGCCTTGGGAGCAGAGCAGGAAAGTTCCCGGCTGCTGGAAATGACCCCCAGCTCCTTTCATTTCCACACATTTTTCCTGCCTAACTGGAGCGAGGAGAGCGCTCGGGAAGGAGCCGGACACGAGCGCTCCATGAGCCATTCCTGAGGGAGGGAGGGAGGCAGGGATTGCTCCCTGGGGTACCAGTTGCACCAGTCTGCTCTTACTGGGTTAGAAGGAGGAACCCGTTATCTCCAGGTGCCCAGAGATGTCATGTGGACACGCAGGATAAGAAAATTCCCATTTTTTCTGCTCCCAGCCCTGTGCTCTGAGTGTAGCTGTGCTGCTTTTCCACACCTCCCCCTCGGCAGCAGCATCCAGGCTGGACTCCTGTAAACAGCAGCCAAGACCCGATGGAAAAGGAATAAAACCCCCAAACAAACCAAGAGGAATAATTCCTATTTCTGTGCCGCTTTCAGATCAGTCCCACGGCCCCGACATCTCCCAGCTAATGACTGAAAATCCCTTTTCCCTGCAGCCTGGACACCAATCAATACTCCACAAGCAATTTCCAGGGCTCGGCTCGCTTGTTAAAGCCCAAACATTCCCATTCCTCGGGAAGTGGGTGGCACAGTGAGTCACAGAGAGCCCTGCAGGACGCTGCCTCTGCCCGCTGCAAGCCAGCCTGGGAAGCAGGAATCATCCAGAAAAGCTGCTTTCCCAGCCTGGGGATGAATCCTGAATCCAGCACTCACTGGAGAGGCTTCAGGAGGGCAGCAGGTCCCGGAGCTCCTGGCATTGCCACCTTCCTGGTCCAGGAAGGGCTCCCAAGTGATGGAGAGCTCGTCCTGATCCCAGGGTTTCCCAAGATGTGCTTGTCCATCACCAGTGACTGCTCCTGGCAGGTTTGCTGCACCTCCTGGATGTGGCCAGAGGGGCTCCAGCAGCACCCACCCATCGAGCAGCCATCCCTGCTGGAATTCCGGCCCCTTCCTCACCCCACACCTGGAGAGCTGGGAGGAGGCCCAGCAGGAGCAGGCAGCAGGCTGGAGCAGGAGCCTGAATCTCCCAGCAGGGATGGTGGCTGAGCTTTTCCAGCAAGGAACCCCCCCAGGAGTTCCAGGCTGCCCAAATTCCTTTATTTTAAAGTTGCTTTGCTTAATTACTCTGGGATACATCTAAAAGTATCTAAAAGAGTGCCAGGAGCCTTTGAAGTTCCGAGACTCGAGCAGGTGCTGTAATCTCCTTCTCCTAACCCCGATGGCCAAGATCTGCTGGCTGCCCTTTCTCCTGGGGGAGGTTTAAAATCCGGACTCTTTGTCTGCTTTCCTGGGATGAGATTTGGGATCCCACTGACCTGTGTGGTGTTTAGGGACACCTCGGGTTGGTTGGGGCTTGTTTAAACCTCCCGAAAATCTTGTGGGAGCATCCAGGAGGGCAGTGGGTGTTTTTCCAGCTGTTCTCATGCTAGGAGGTGGAGAAACAGCGGATCCATCCCTGGAAGCGGCCGGAGCATCCTGAGGCATCCTGGTGGAGTTACCAGGACCCTGTGGCTCCAGAAGTGGCCAGGAGAGCATTCCAAAGGCTGGGAGTTGCTGCCATGCTTCAGCCAGAGCGAGCAGGGAAGGAAGGAATTCCTCTTCCGCAGCCAACAGGAGCGATGGGATCACCCAAAGCAGAACTAACGAAGAGCGCAGGGAATCACGTGGAAAACTGCAGGGATAGGGATTTGTCAGAGGGGTCTGGGGGCTTCTCCGAGGGCAGGGGAGGCACAGCAGGACTAATACCAGGACTAAAACCAGGACTAAAACCAGGACTAATCAGGAAGCTCAAGGTGGGCAAAGCAATGTTTTGATCAGAGGAAGCAACAAGGTTGCGATGGGCTTGGAAAGGCCAGGGAGGTGGTGGAGTCCCCATCCCTGGAGGTGTTTAAGGAAAGCCGGGATGTGGCACTCAGAGCCCTGGGTTGGTTGGGAAGGTGGTGTTGGATGTGCTGATCACAAAGGTCTTTCCCAGCTTGGTTAATGCCGCGATTCTGTGAATGGAAAAAGGCTTGGGAAGTTCGGAGGCCTCGGTCTCCTGCCGCAGCACAGCTCAGCGCAAGGGAAGGGCCATTCCCAGCATGTTTTCCACCTAAAATAATTCCACCAGAAACACCTGGCTCTGCTGCAGGTTCCCTCCAACGTGCCAAGAAAGTCACGGCTGGATCCGAGCTAAGTGCTTCCATGAAATCCCGTAACTGCGGGCTGGGGGATGAGCTGCGAAATGAAGTCACTTGTGGGGTAACGAATGCTGTGTCCACTGCAAGAGAGGCACTCGAGCTTTCACAGAGCACGAAATGTCTTCTCTCCTGTTCTTCTTTTCTTTCTTTTCCCGAAGTTATATTTTCCTTGAAATCATCGTATTCCCGCGGAAATTCTTCGTTACCACAAAATGCCATTGAAATGGCATTTCCTGCTGGCAATGCTCTCTTGGTTTATTATGGACACGCTTCAGTCGCTGCACTCGCAGCAGCCACGTGCCACCAAACAGCACCCGGGGCACCTTCCCCTCATCCTCCACTGGCATTTGTGTCGCCACAGCTCCAGGGGCTGGGATCCAGGCTGCAGGGATTCCTCTGGAATGTCTTTGATGCCTTTAGAGGCCACCTAAAAACAGAGACTGGACAGGAGTAAGGGAATAAAGGCAAAGGTGCCCCTGGGGAGCCAGAGGCTACTGCCAAGATGGACCCCAGGTCACGAGTTCTTCACACTTTTAGAAGCTTGGCTCATCTGCATATCAGTGATGCCATGATGATTTTTTTGCCTTTTCTTTTATACCTTTTTACAACTCCTGTATTCTCAGTGCTTTTTGCCTCCATTCTTGGCCTTGTTTGCTCAGCCAGGAGACTGAACATCTCAGGAGCTTCGTAGCCAGGGATCAGTGTGCCCCAGAGCCCAAGGTCCTCTCCAGAACACATTCTGTAAACCAAGATAGAACCATCCAGGGGAAGGTTCCTTGGGGAGGGGGGCTCACTTGAGCCTCTCATTGGGGAATCTTTGATAGATCTGTTAATTAGTAACACCTATAATGATACACCAGATCTTTTGGGGGTGGGCATTGCGTTCCACCCAGACCTGTGCACCCAAGGATCCTTAAAATAAATACCAAGGTAAAATCCCTTTTCCCCATCTAACCGTGTTTGACTCTGTTGGAACCCAGGGTTCAGAAAATTTCGGTTTATGGGATATATGTAACAATATGGAGGATTTGGGGTGTGGATTTGTTCTTCTTCTTTTTTCCTTCCTTCTTCACAAATCTGTTCTGGTATTGGGTCAAAAAACCTGCAGTGCGGATCATGAATAGATAGTTATTGGATTATAAATAAGAAGAAATTACTTGGCATTCCATAATTGGGTAAATTGGACCTTAAAAGGCCTTGGAAGTTAGAACTCATGGCCATTTTCCACCTTGCAAACTAAGAGGCACATCCCATGCAGCTGTGCTATAGATAAGATAAAATAAACATCGAAGTCCGAAGATAAACTCCTGGTCTCCTGGATTTTAGTTCGAACTCTGAGTAAAAGAACTCACGAAACAGAGGCAAAGAAGAAAACAAATGATGAAAAGAGAAAATTAATAGACTCTTGATTTTAAGACCAGGAAAAGGCATCATCAGGGGTAATTCTCCAATTAAAGCTTCAGTTAATGATGTAATTTCCCCAAGCTTGCCCCCCTTTAGAGGCTTTTAGTTTCTATTTTTTGGGCCTAGGATGGTCTGGGTGTCCTTGGAGAGCAGGCCCGGAGAGGCTTTGTTATGTGTGCCTGGCACAGAGAGCAGCAGTGACCAGGCTACAGGAACTTCAGAGCTACACACAGAGTTACAGGCAGTGCAGGACTGGAAAAACACGAGTTAAAACCTAAGGCATCATCTCGATGCATCCTGGGTGCAGAAGATGCTCTCCAGATTCCTGAGCGCTCTTGTGCTGCTTCAGCCGGGACCATTCCCTTGAGGAAGTCACGTCCTGTTCCAGGCTCTTCCCACCTTGGACCCCAGGAGAGACACGAGGGCTCAATCCAGGCCATCTCTGCTGATTCCTGCTGGAGGAGAGGATCCACACCTCCTGAATTTCTTCTCCAAGCACAAGAATCCCTCATTTGGCTCCCACCTCCTGCTCCTCTGGCCATGGATTTGCATCTTCTGCCTTTGCATGGCACCCATGAGATTTCCCAGGCTCTGGGGATCCCACACGGTTGTCACCAGACTGGTTTGTAGCCAGACTGACTGGGTTTGTCCCCAAATTCCTACGGGAATCACGGCACTTGCACATTGTGGGCTCTGCAGCTTCCAGCTCCAGGCAGTTGCTCCCTGTGGTTTTTAACACAGCAAACCTGGATAAACATCCCAGCTCCTTGGAGAGGGATCACGCCACTCCCACCTCCAGCAGGAACTCAGCACTGGAAGCCCTGGAATGGCTGTGTAGGGAGAAAACACTTCCAGGGAGGTCACTGTGTCCTTCTGTGGCCGGGAGGAACGGGTGCAGCGGGTGGGACAGAGGGTCCTGTTCCCCAGGGAAAGAGAATGGATTTCAGCCAGAAGAGGGAATTTCAGATGGGAAATTGGGGAGGAATTGTTCCCTGGGAGGGTGGGCAGGCCCTGGCACAGGGTGCCCAGAGCAGCTGGGGCTGCCCCTGGATCCCTGGCAGTGCCCAAGGCCAGGCTGGACACTGGGGCTTGGAGCAGCCTGGGACAGTGGGAGGTGTTCCTGCCATGGCAGGGGTGGGATGAGATGAGCTTTAAGGTTCCTTCCAACCCAAATCATTCCATGATTCCATAATACACCTGATGGGCAAACTGTCCCTCAGAGGGACATCCACAGGCTGGAGAAACGAGCTGGTGGGACCCTTGTCTTCCCAGTGTTTCCAGTGTTCCCAATGTTCCCAGTGACCGGCCAGAGGCAACAGGCCCACACGGAAATACAGGACTTTTCTCTCATGTGAGAAGATTTTACTGGGAAGGGCGTTGAACACTTGGAATTCACAGGTGACCATGAGAGGTTATGATGTTCCCATCCCTGGAGATTCCCAAATCCCACCTGGATGTGGGAAACCCGCTCTGGGTGACTCTGCCTGTGCAGGGGTTGGACAAGGGCATCTCCAGAGGTGCCTTCCAAGCTCAGCTGTTCTGGGATTTGGGAATCCTGAGCCCCTGTTTGTGGCTGCCCTCCCCAGGCCCCTGATGGCAGCAAAGCTTTTCCCAGCTTCCCTGTGGTTGGGAATATGTCTGGTACCATCTCGGTGTTCCTTGGAGGGAATTGGAGGGAGTTTGGAGTGAGGACACGGATCTGTTGCCCCAGATCAGCTGGGATAGAATGGAGCTGACCCTGCCCTCCCATCTGAGCAGGATGCTCCTTCTCCAGGTGTTCTCTGTGCTTTGCTGTGGAAGCCTCCATGGAAGTGGAATAAAACCTCTTTTTTCCCCTCAGGTCCTTAAAGCAGAGCTCCCAAACTCCTTCCCAAATTAAGCTGATGTCCATTTTGGCAGCAAATTTCATCTCCCGAAATGCTGCCGAGAGGCTGCAGGACCCATCCTGCCCTGCCCCCCTCAGCCAGGGCTCCCCAGGAATCGGGATGGAGGGGTTTATTCCCTGCAGCATTTATTCTGGAAGTGCAATCCCTGTTTTCCTGGGAAGAGCTGTCCCAGCCCTGGGATTCAGCTGCCATCCCTAAATCCTGCAGGAACCCGCCCAGGCTCCTCCGACCACCCCACAGCCACCAAGGCCCAGATCCAGCCCTGGGGGATTCATTCTCACACAGGGATTCCTTTCACCCCCTTGAAGTGGCCCAAGTTAATTTTTCCTCCTCTTTTCCCACATTTCCCTCGGATCCTCTGCTGCAGCAGCTCTTTTCCTTGGAAGAGGAAGGGTCTTGGAGTTAGTCCTCCCAACAAACTGAGCAGCCTAAAGCAAATTAAATCAGCTCTCTCCTATGCAGATACACCCGGCTTCGTTTTCTTTTCAGGCTTGGCAGCTCATTAATAGCAGAGAAAAATATCCCACAGCCAAGGAATCAGCAGCACACAGGGAGGATCCCGGGATGGGGCAGGAAAGGGGAATAAAACCGGGCACTTTGGGCCACAGAAATGCAGCTTTCCCTGGCAGGCAGCTCAGCAAACTCCTTTTCGGAGTCATTTCTCTCCTTATGGAACACCTGCAGTGTTTTTTGGAGCCAGGTGTGGTTGGGGATAAAGCAGCTCCGTTAATCGCTCGTGCCTGACCATTCCTACACGTTCTCATCCCGCTGTTACCTCAGGAATTGGGAATCCAGCTTCCCAGGACTTGCAGCTCCCTTTGTGCACCCATGGGCAGGAGAAGGGGCTCAGGTCATTACCTGGGGGCCGGGAACGAAAAGGGGTCAAAGGAAAAGCTTCCAGTGGTTTTTATTTAACACATTCCTTTTCAAATGTGGGCTCCAGCTTACTTAAGGCAAAATTCAAGTTAATATTAATATTTGAGGGAAGCAGCACTTCCACATTCATCAGCCACCTATTAAATGTCTGTTAGGAGACAAAGCTCACGGGCTCCGGCTCCAGACGCGTTTCCAAATGGTTCAGCCTCACTTTGATCCTTCTTAATGACAGAGAGCAATTAGAAAATGGGTTCAGAAACTCTGCTCATGCACAGCGTGCGTGGGTGAGGGGTTTTTTTGTGATGTTGTCAGATAATATCTCCGTAACATTTCTGGGAAGCCAAAAATCCCCTCCTCGGCTCGTCCTGCTCGGCAGTGTCGCGTTTGCAGCAGGCTGGAGGTGAAACGGTGACAGAAGTGTGAGGGGCTGCAGGGGAGCATCTCCCTCAGGATGCAGGAATTGCCCCACAGGAGCAGGGAAGGAGCTGGGGACGCTGTTCCCCACAGGACCTCAGGCACGGATTGCCATGGCAACCACATCCCAGGGCAGCAGGGATGGTGGGAAACCCACCTGACACCAAACCCGGCACAGGCTGGGCGTGGAGTGGGATCTGACACCACGGACGGGGTGGGAAGGGGATCACGCTCCTGCCCTGCCCAAGGCTGGACAGCTGTGCAGGTTTTTGGGGGGTCTGGGGTGCCAGATCCGTGGTGCTGGCTGGGGATCAGAGATGGGAAAGAGGGATGGGAAAGAGGGGCTGAAGGAGCCAAAAGGGTGCAGAGCACAGCAGCAGGGGCAGCACAGCTGAGCAGGAAGGTCCAGCAGAGGCTGTGGCTTCTCTGGGAAAACCCCAAATGTGCTGGAGCTGGAACCTTCTGTGGGTGCCTCAAGCTCCAGGGTGAGAAATCTATGGGGAAACTCAGGCACCTGGAAAAACTTGACCCCCTTCAGCACAGCCCATGTCTCTCCTCCCCAGCAGGAGCACAGGGACAGCCACTCTTGGAGCGCCTCATTTCTGGCAGCTACACCCTAAAAACGACACGAACCAGGCTGGGATCATCCCAGGAAGCCACCGCATCCCATTTGCCCCTTATCCCTCTGCCACACACCCAGCTCCACATCTCCTGCCTGGCAAGAGGGGAGCTGGGCCCGTGGCAGCTCTTGGGGAGCAGCTGGAGAACAGAACAGGAGGAAGTTTTGTGGGGCTGATCACACGGAGCCCTTCTGGGTCTGTTCTGTTGAGCCCTTCCCAATTTTCCCTCTTTGAAAACGGGAATGTTTCATTCTGCTCCATCTTGGCTTCTTTTTAGTCTCAGGTTTCCTGGCCTTGCTGGCTGGCTCATTAGGGAGCTGCTAACGAGCTTTCTCTGCCCACAGCGGATGGGTGCAAAATCTCTGACAAATCTCTTGTTTTTCCCAGCATTTTTCAAGCTCTGGGCTTAAATTGGGGTGAACAGAACAGAACAGACAAAGGATTTAAACACAAGTAAAGTCTCCTTGTTGAGGAGGTGTCAGGGGCGCCTCACTGCCCCTCCAAGGGAGATTCCAGAGGTGAAAATGGTCCCAATCCTGCTGAGAAACCCCACAAATCCTGTGGAGAATGGACTGCGCTCCCCTGCCCTAAAATCCCATTAGGTACAGCTACATCTGCTAAAAGTACAGGAATTAAAAACGCAGGAGCCCAAATTCCATCCACACCGAGGCACCTGAAGGAGAAATTTGGTTTGCAAAAATAGGGAGCGAGCCAGGGGCTCCCGGTGTTCCTGTGCAGCCTCCCGGCACAAAAGCTGCTCCTTTCAGCCGGCCAAATTAGCAGAGTGAAGGGAAAATTATGGTTATTAAACCCCTCTTTTACCTGAAATGCAACCTTTTATTTAGATAACAAAGACATTTTCTGATATTATGGGCACTTTCAAGTGCAGCAGTTGGAACAGTGACATCAAGAGCACAATCCCAGCGTGAAAAATCAAAATACGGCAGCGACTCCGAGGTCCTCCATGCCCCTCCCCGCTGAATTAATTTAGAACCAGCTCTAATCAATCTGGACCTGACTCAGCCGCCTCTCTCAGGACTCTGTGATAGCACAGCTGGGCTGAGAGCTCCACGTTCAAATCCCACAGGTGGGAAAAAGAGATGGTTTGGAAAAATCCAAGGTGGCATTTGTCAGAGGGGCCCTCACCTGCTGCAGCGGCACTCGAGGCCCTGCCAGGTGTGGATTTGCAAGGCCCGGTTTTTGTGTTCCCATCTTAAAGAAGAGGGGGCTCTGGGAATGCTTTTGCAGCAGTTTTGGTTCACAGCTGCTCTGGTTTGCTGCTCTTTGGGTGGGAAGGACACGGGATTGCAGAACTCACCAACTCTTCTGGTGCCTTTGGAAAAACAGGGATTGCAGGAGCTCCTGTGCTGAGAAAAACGGTGCAACCTCGTCAAAGCTCACAAAATGAAGGCAAGGAGCATCCAGCAGTCCAGACAGGTCCTTTTCTCCATGGGGTTTCCAGTCCGGGGGCTGGCCCAGGCCGTGTGTCCCACATCCCACATCCCAGGTTGTCTGTGGGGTTTGCAGCCCCTGAGGCCCAGTGGGACAATGCAGGGAGCTCTCCCCACCTGCAAACCCAAATATTCCCTGTGCTGATCCCCTCTGCTGATGGGATGCTGCTTCCCGGGGTGGGAATTGTGGGATAGGGCTCTGATGGATGTCACCGAGCTGGGGACACTGGGTGGATTTCTGTCTTAGCCTGGAGTTCTCACCTGAGTTTTTAAGAGAGGAGGAAGCCAACCAGGGAGGAGCAGCCTCCCAAAGCAGCCTCCCGTATGCCCAGACAAAAGGGATTTTTATGGATCCTGCTGCTCCTCATGCCACTCAGAGATGTCCGAGTGACAGCAAACAGCCTCCAGCTGTGCCAGGGGAGGCTCAGGGTGGGCAGCAGCAGGAATTTCCCCATGGAAAGGGTGCTCAGGCCTTGGCAGGGGCTGCCCAGGGAGGTTTGGAGTGCCCATCCCTGGAGGTGTCCAAGGAAGGGCTGGAGGTGGCACTCGGTGCTCTGGGCTGGGGACAAGGTGGGCATCGGGCACAGCTGGGCCTCGATGGGCTGGGAGGGCTTTTCCAACCTCCGTGATTCCATGATTTCTGTGTGCACAGTGGCACGAATCCATCTTTCCAGGATGCTGCAGCCTGGTGCAGCCTCCCTTGGGAAGGTCTGGCAGGGGCTGCACATCCATGGAATTAAAAATTCCAGCAGACCCCTGGTCACCTGCAGAGATCACAGGCACCAGGGCTGTCCCCAGGACTGAAGGAGTCCTGGAGAGTGGTTTCTCCAGGCTGGCATTCCACATCTCCAGTGCAGGGAGGGAGAAGGCTCTGGAAGCTCTGCGCGTCCCCTGGGTGGCTCTGGGATCAGGGGACAGGCAGGTGACAAGCACAGCCAGGGCACGGGGGGCTCCTGAGCTCTGACTCCCTGCCCTGGAGGTGGGATGCAGCTGTCCCACAAGGAATTAGGGACACTAAAATCTCCCTGAGGGTTGTTTCCCTCCCATCTGAGCCCAGGCAGGACCAAGGTCAGCATCACAAACCCCAGACTGGGAGCTGCACTCTGGGGAAGCGTCCTGCGGGAAGGAAAGCATTAGAGACAAGTTCTTGTCAGCAGCACGGGGTTATCCCAGCACTGATCCTGCAGGAACGGGGGAGAGAACCCTCTGGGAATGTGTTTGACCCCTAAAATCCCCTGTGACTCTCTCAACCACCAGCAGCAGGGAGGGGAAGGTCTCCCAGGTGACACCACTGCCCTCATCTCCTCATGCCCAGAGCTTTTCCCCCGCTGCCACTCCCTGGAGCTGCAGGAATGGGAATGAGACCCCAAGGCTGTGCTGTGGGCGCCCTCCTGGGTGGCACCGCTGGATCCAAGCCCTCCCTGCACAAGGGAGGTGCCGTCCAGGAGGGAAGTGTCCCAAGTGAAGGTGAGCGAGCGCTTAAGCCCCGTTTAAACTGTGTAAGACCTTAAACCCTCGGTGTCACCCAAGGGCTTAAAGGCCTTAAGGCTGCAGCGAGTCCTGAGGCTGAGTTAAAGCAGCTTAAGCCTCCCTCAGCCTCCCCGCTCCTTGAAGGGCAGCCCCGCAGCATCCCAAGGGCACCCTTTAAAGGGCTCCCAAACCCAGGCTCGCAGAGAGTGGGACTTTCTTCCAGACTGCTCCAGCGTCTCCTGTTCCACCCTGGCTGGCCTCAGTGCAGGAGGTCTCTCCTTCCTTCCCCAGCTTGAAGACAAAAAGTTTCTGGAGCTGGTTTTCCCGCTTTTCTTGGCTCTGAGGTTGAAGGAGCAACTCCTGGGATGCTGCAGGATAAAAGCAGAGCATTCTCCAGCTGGCACAGACCCAGAAATCCGGGCTGGACAAGGGCAGGAGAGGCTGGGAGAGGACTGTGCCCTATGCAAACATCCATGCCCTGATCCACGGGGATTATCAGACCCTCCAAAGCCCCGCTTGTGGCAGACCCTGTGAAGATCCCGGCTGCACATCCCCGCTTTAAGCCCCTCCAGCAACTTAAACTGGCTCTAATGTTAAGCCTTTGGAGTATTTTAAACTGCTTAGGCTGCTCAAAAGACCGGCTTAATCTTAAACTGCAGTGCAGCTGCTTAAACAGTTTAAGCTGCTCTCAAAGCCGGCAGGAACACGGGGGCTTGAACTGTGCTTAGCCCTGGTTGTTGACTGAAGCACACCCGGTGTCACACCCAAAGTCTCACACCCAAAGTGACACCAGAGCTGTTCTCCTGAGCAGACCTTGCAGAATCCAGGGGGAAAAAAGACCTTTTGTTATCCTTTCCCAGCAGCTTCCAGGTGTGCCCGTCCTTCCCGCAGCTCCCCAGGGAGAGGGAGGGCTCCAGGCACAATGGCCCAGGCAGGGAGGGCACGCTGGGAATCGGGAATCGTCGCCCGATTGCATTTTGGTCACTGCAGCCCGAGTTTTGTGGGGAAAAGGGCTCAGGAGCTGGGTTATTAATGGTGCTCTCCTGCACAGCCCAGCAGGAGGGAAGGTTGGCTGGAGGCTTTGTCTCCCGAAAATGAGGAATTGCTGCAATCTCCAGCGAGGAAGACACAGCTCCACCCCTGAGCAGGATGAAGCCACAACCAAACTTTCCATGGCTTATCTCAGTCCCGTGGATCTCTCCCCCAACAGGGCCATTTTTTCCCACTCTCCCAGAGAAATCCCATTGTTTGTCTGGGGTTTTTTTAATGCACTTCGGTTTTACGGTTTCGTTGGGTTTTCTCTTTTTACACCCAAGTTGCAGCCAAGGAGTTGTGCGTTGGCTTGGGAAAAGGAGGGAATTCTCCCTCATGGCTGGAAAGCCTATCCTGGTATAAAAAACGGGTAAATGTGGTGCCCAAAATTAAAATTATATCAGGCTCAGCCGATGCTTTGCCCCATGGATTAATTCACTGCATACATCGGCGATGGATTGGGCCTCTCACATGAAATTCTCAGTTTTCACACCATGAGGATATTAAAAACCACCAAAAACCAAAGAATTACCTCCCCAGCTGTACCAAACACCGATGGGAGGCTGTAAAACCCCACCTCGTGCTGTGATTTTTCCCCTCTGCAATGTTTCACGCTGATGCTCCTGGATGTGGATGTTGATAGCCCAGGCTGCACGAGCTGCGAGGGGATTTGCGCCTTTCCCTCCGTGTGTGACTCTGGCAACCCGAGAGGGCCCAGTCCAGAGCTGTTTTGACAGATTTACCCCTCAGGGAGTTCCACAGAACATGCCTGCTGCTTTGTTTCCCTAATGGATGTCATTCCAGGCCTGTTCCCCCTGCTGAGGCTGTCACAGCCCTGGACGGTCTCTGTGCTCGTGTAGCATCATCCATTTCCTAGTAATGCGTCGGAACATCACCGTAGGATCATGGAATTGTCTGGGCTGGAAGGGACCTTTAAGGATCATTTAGTTCCAAACCCCTGCCATGGGCAGGGACACCTCCCACTGTCCCAGGCTGCTCCCAGCCCCAGTGTCCAGCCTGGCCTTGGGCACTGTCAGGGATCCAGGGGCAGCCACAGCTGCTCTGGGCACCCTGTACCAGGGCCTGCCCACCCTCCCAGGGAACAATTCCTTCCCAATATCCCATCCAGCCCTGCCCTCTGGCACTGGGAAGCCATTCCCTGTGTCCTGTCCCTCCATGCCTTGTCCCCAGTCCCTCTGCAGCTCTCCTGGAGCCCCTTCAGGCCCTGGAAGGGGCTCTGAGCTCTCCCTGGAGCTTCTCCTCTCCAGGTGAGCACCCCCAGCTCTCCCAGCCTGGCTCCATGGCAGAGGGGCTCCAGCTCTGGAGCAGCCCCGTGGCCTCCTCTGGATTCGCTCCAGCAGCTCCTGGTCCTTCCTGTGCTGGATGCATCCAGCAGCAGCCCGGGGTGGTGCTGGCACGTCACACGGTGACACCAGACACGGGGAGGGGTCACCAGGTCACCACAGCTGAGAGAAACCGTCCCACACACAAAGGTTGTGAGACGCTGCCGGGCTCTGGGAACGCGGCATCCACGGAATTACAGCAGGCAGGGAGCGCAGGCCTGTCCCTGGCAGCATCTGAAGCTGTTTGCCAGAGCCTCATTGAGATGGGAGAAGCTAAAAATAGAACTCAGGATCTGCAGAGAGGCCTGGAGGTGCTGGAGGAAAGGCCACGAGTGTCCCTGGTGCTGCTGCCAGCTCAGCACGGAGCAGATCCCGGCATCCTGCTGCCCTCCTGGTGGGATGCGGGGCTCACATGCATCCTCTGCTTGCACACAGGGAGGAATTTGGGAATTTTCTGCCCCATTCTTCCCTGCCCGTGGAGACCCCTGACCCCGGCACGGCCTCACCCTCCCTGCCCGTCCTCTGGGAGCTCTCCCTGCTGCGCCGGGAGCTGCTGGGACTCGGGAACTTGCTCCTGCTTTTCTAGCTCAGGAATGGTTATCATTTATTGATAAGCTGCCCTTTGCAGGCCGCGGGGCACTGCTGGAACTCTCGGGCTGAGCACGGAGGGAGCGGCTCTGGCCCAGCACGGCTGCAGGAGCTCAGGACACAAAACTGCCTCGGCCAGGGAGCAAAAAGGAGCTGCTCGGTGTGAGCACGGAACTGCAGCAGAATTCCTGGACCAGCAGCCTGGGTGTGTGTGGGAAAGACACACGGGGATGTGTGGGAATGACACACGTTCCCGAGGCCGGGAGCCGGGCCCTTGGGAAGCACCCCGGGCTCCTCTCGCACAGTGCAGAGCATTACCCCAACAGCGTTACCCCAACAGCGTTATCCCAACCTCATCTGCACCATTCCCAACTCCTGAACACCCCCATCCTGCCCACCCTGGGCTTTCCCTCCCTGGCCACTCACACCAGTTCTGCCCAGTCCTGTGATGGGAACGGAGCTGGGAAGGGGCTGGAGAGCCCCAGGAGGGGCTGAGGGAGCTGGGAAAGGGGCTCAGCCTGGAGCAAAGGAGGCTCAGGGGGGACCTTGTGGCTCTGCACAAGTCCCTGACAGGAGGGGGCAGCCGGGGGGGTCGGGCTCTGCTCCCAGGGAACAGGGACAGGAGGAGAGGGAACGGCCTCAGGCTGGGCCAGGGGAGGCTCAGGGTGGGCAGCAGCAGGAATTTCCCCATGGAAAGGGTGCTCAGGCCTTGGCAGGGGCTGCCCAGGGAACTTTGGAGTGCCCATCCCTGGAAGTGTTTAAACATGAGGATGTGGCACTTGGGGACACGGTTCAGTGGTGGCCCTGGCAGTGCTGGGTTAACAGCTGGACTCAATGACCTTAGAGGGCTCTTCCAACTTTAATGATTCTCTGATTCTATCCCTAATCCCCACACAAGTGTCCCCCAGGAGCACCTCCACCAGATTTGCCAGGCTTCATTCTACCCCCAGCTCCCTGCCATGGGCAGGGACACCTCCCACTGTCCCAGGCTGCTCCCAGCCCCAATGTCCAGCCTGGCCTTGGGCACTGCCAGGGATCCAGGAGCAGCCACAGCTGCTCTGGGCACCCTGTGCCAGGGCCTGCCCACCCTCCCAGGGGGAATTCCTTCCCAATACCCCATCCATCCCTGCCCTCCAGCAGTGGGGGTCCAGTTCCTGATGCAGAGTCCTTCTTCATCTTCCCTGTAGGAACTTCTGACCATGGAAGGGGCTCTGAGGTCTCCACACACCCTCCTCTTCTCCAGGCTGAACAGCCCCACCTTGCCCAGCACAGTGTCACAGGGAGGTGTTCCAGAGGGTTCCAGAGGTATCCCAGAGGTGTTCCAGAGGGTACCAGAGGGGTTCCAGAGGGGTTCCAGAGGATTCCAGAGGGGGTTCCAGAGGGGGTCCCAGAGGGTTCCAGAGGGGGGGTTCCAGAGGTATCCCAGAGGGGTTTCAGAGGGGTTCCAGTCCCCGTAGCAACTTCACGGCCAAGTTGACAAAATGCTGACAACCCTTTCTAAAGGTTTACCCCAAAGATTCTTGGGATTGAAGTTGGAAGGCTTTAAGGTCATTTTTGCCCATTGAAGGCTCCAGGGTGGAGATGCCAAAGTTCTGGAGGCTTCAGAGATCCCTGGTGAAGGCACCTGGAGAGATCCTCACGGAGCTGGGGTGGAGATGAAGATGACAGATCCATGGAGCAACAAGGACATGGAATCACCTGGAGTTCAGTCAGTACCAGAGGCAAAATGTTCTCCTGAGCAGGAGGAAATTCTTCCCTGTGAGGGGGTGAGGCCCTGAAGGAGCCAACAAGAAAGATGGAGAGAGACTGGGGAAAAGGGAATGGAGGGACAGGACACAGGGAATGGCTTCCCAGTGCCAGAGGGCAGGGATGGATGGGATATTGGGCAGGAATTGTTCCCTGGGAGGGTGGGCAGGCTCTGGCACAGGGTGCCCAGAGCAGCTGGGGCTGCCCCTGGATTCCTGGCAGTGCCCAAGGCCAGGCTGGACATTGGGGCTTGGAGCAGCCTGGGATAGTGGGAGGTGTCCCTGCCCATGGCAGGGGTGGGATGGGATGAGCTTGAAGGTCCTTCCAGCCCAAGCCATTCCATGATTCCCTGAGGAACACGAGCTGGCTCAGTCACCCCTGAGCCACCTCCCCTGCCAGCAGCACGTCCTTGCCCGGGCCCAGCTCTGGTGTCTGAGGAGCACAGAGACAATGTCCTCCCCTAAGTGGGTTAGAGGAGATTGGATTAGCAATTTCTGAGTTAGTAAAAGTCTAAGGATGGCAGATAAAACAAAGTGTGACAGCCTAAGCAGCCGCTGTCAGCGGGGATTGATCACGGCGCTAATGGCCAGCGACAGGCTCCCATTAATAACACAATAACCCGGCTCGGGATATTGGCACCATCACAACCCTTTAACCTGGCAATAACTCATGGGGAAAACGCTCCCAATGGCACAGCCAGCATGGCTCTGCTGCCTCCCCGTCCAGCTGCCAGGCAGCTGGAATTCCGGGGAGTCACCGGCTCTGCCGGGCGGTGCCATCCGGAGGCCCCAGAGTCCCATGCCCAGGCAGGGATTTGCACCAGGATGCCCTTTTGGGGTGTGGGCACAGCTGTGGCGGTCAGGGAGGGAGCAGGAGATGTGCAGGGATGATCCCAAAGTGGTGGCAGGGAAGAACAGGGAATGGGGAATATCAGGAAGCTCAGAGCACTCAGTGAAGGTATCTGAGAGAACTGGATAGTTTGGGAAAAATCTGCGGCAATTTGGGGATTTTTTTCAAGATATTCCGAATTTCAGGCACACAAACCATTCCCAGTTTGACTGGGAAGACTCCTGCTTCTACTCCAAGCTACAGTGAGAGAAGAGACACTGGGGAAATAACAAAAAAAAAAAAAATCAGAATTGTTTAGAAAATTTAAAACTAAATTAGAGACCGAGGGGTTTTGAAAAATATTAAGTTAAAATTTGGGGAGGATTTTATTAGATTTAAAAAAAAAAAAAGTTTTAATAAATAAAAATAATAAATTTTTATTTATTAAAAAATAAAGCCTGTCTTAAGGCAGAGAGCAGCCCCTGGTTTCCAAAGGCTTTTCCGCAGGCTGCTCGGTGTCACAGAGCAGGGAGAGGGAGGAGAGATGGAGAAATATCCCTGCTGTTTCCCCACCCTCAGGCAGGAGCAGGCTCTGCTCTGGCTCCCTCCCAGCACTTCCATCTCTTGGCTGAGCTCGTCAGAGTAACGCTGAGAGCAACCAATTCCAAGGATTCAAAGGGCAGCGAATCCCAAGTGAGAGCAGGGCTGCGGCACCGGGATCTGCAGAGGAGCCCTTCCCTTCCCTTCCCTTCCCTTCCCTTCCCTTCCCTTCCCTTCCCTTCCCTTCCCTTCCCTTCCCTTCCCTTCCCTTCCCTTCCCTTCCCTTCCCTTCCCTTCCCTTCCCTTCCCTTCCCTTCCCTTCCTTTCCCCCCACCACCTCCCCAGGGCTGGATCTGCCAACCCCTCCGAGCCCCAGGCAGGTGGAATTCCTGGGAAATGCTGTTGCTGCCCCAGTTTGGGCGGGTCAGGGATCTGGGATGCTCGTGGCTGGTCACACCCACGCGCTGAGCCTCCTCCGTGTCAGCCTTTCCAGGGGACCCAGCATCCCTGGGTTTGGCTCAGACAATGCTGGGAATGCCCCTGTGTGCCAGCCATGGAGCAGGAGGTGCTGGGGAAGGAGTGGCACCTGTGCCACAGTGCAGGGATCAGCGTCCTGCCCCGTTCCCAGTGTTCCCTGCATCCCCTCATCCACCCCTCACAGCAAAAAGGGGGATTAACCCACCCCTGCTTGCCAAAAAATTCAATTTAAGGGCACAGAAGCCCCCAGCTGTTACAAAGTGCATTAATCCCAGCGTGGATTGCTCTGCTGCACCTCCCAATCCACGGCTGGGGTGCTGCTCCGACCTTTCTTTGGAGTCAGGACCACTTGTTGCCCAAAACATCAAGTCAGGGAGTATCAAGAGGAAAATTTGGGAGGCTGGGGGTGTTGTTTAGGGATGCAGGGACGTGGCTGCATCCCAGGGAAATACAACCCCCTCCTCAGCACAGAGAGGCCCAAGGGGCTCCTGCCCTGATGGTTCCGCCTCATCCCTTTCCTTGGGGCAGAAGGCAGAACCCAAAACAAATGTCCAAAAAAAAAAGAACCACCAAAGGTGGGAATGCAATGGAGCTTTGAAGGATCCCCTGATGAATTATTTTGGGAGCTAAGGGAGCTGATCAGAGGCAGCCTGGGCTGCGATTTGAAAAGACCCCCGAAAGCTTTGCTGCCAAACGGGGGCATTTCCCCCCGTGGGGAGCGAGGCCTGGCGAGGCTGGGAGGGACAACATCCCCCAGATCCCGTTCTCCAGCACTTCTCCCTGCAAAGCTGCCCCAGCCAGGGCTTTGCTGCAGCGTCGCACGCGAGGGCCGCGCATCAGCAGCGCAAAAGGGAGGGCTCAGCTTGTTTGGCTTAATTAGAATAATGAAGCTGTGAGTGCGGCGGGAGGAGGGCGGCAGAGCTGCGGCTGTAATTGGCAGGGCTCGGGAAGCGGAGCGGGCGCCTGGCAGCCATATGGAAGCAGCAAAGTGAGGGCAGTGAGTGACAGCCCGAACCTGTGGCGCTCTCATTAATTCCAACAGCAGAGCCGTGATGGATGTGGCAGCTCCCTGCTGCTCCGCGGCTCCGGCGCCTCGTTCCAGCGAGCTGCTGCCGCTCCTGCTGCAGCCAGGGCCGGCCGGGCAACGGGGAGAGGGGGGAATGCGTCAAGGAAGGGAAAAAACGGCAGAGGAGGAAGAGGAAAAGGTTGTAGGGTGAGGTGGGTGTGTGTTGTGATCCTTATAATGTGGGTTTGGTTCAGGTTTTCCATCCAGAGTCACACTTTACGCCCAGGATTCGCTCCATGTTGGGGTCAGAAGAGTTTCAGAGCCCCCAGGAGCTGGATCTGGTCCTGCTGGTGCCCTTGGTGCTTCTGCCAGGCTCCAGGCAAAGTGGCAGGGCTGGGCTGTGCCCATGGCCCCTCTGCCAAGGATCCCCACGTCCTCATCCTGCTGAGGGGCAGCCCCGAGCCCCAGTGACACACTCCAGTGTCCCCAGTCCCAGGCTGGCACTGGTGTGTCCAAGCTGTGGGATCTACAGAACCACCAGCAGTTTGCTGTTGGAATCCCAGATCCGAGGCAGCTCCCACCCTAAGGAGCACTCCCACCCTTCCAGGATGCACACTGGGAACTGACCCATGGCTCAAAGCCCTTTCTTCTTCCATCCCAAAGCTTCTGCCAGGAGCCCATGGGAATTACGGCATTGCCAGCGCTCCAAATGGAGCCAGCTGATCACATGGAGCTGCTGGATCTTCCTGCAGGCCTTCCTCCTTCCCTTCAGCTCCAGCCCCATCCAAACAGGGCCATCCATGCGGGATTCCAACCGGAGGCAGCTCCCTCTTGGGTAAGAGGTGGATAGTGGCAGTCCCACATATCCCATGTGCTCCTCGGAGCAGGGGGGCCGTGCCTGTGCTCAGGGAGAGGTGTCTGCAGGACACAACCTGAGGCAGGAAGCTGTGGGAGCAGGGAGCACGGCTGGGAAGAGTTTGGAGCGCGTTTCTGACCACCATTCCCAGGGAAGGGACTGGGAAGTGTCGGCTGGAGCAATCGCCCATGGATGGGCAGGGATGGTTATGGACAAACCCTGTGCAATTCCTACTCTGCCTGGCCCAGGAATTTGGAATCTTTTCCATTACGACAGCCAATTATTGGAGTTCTCCAGGAGCCAGGTTTAATGGTCTAAATGTCCTTTTCCCTCTCTGGAGGGAAGGGAAAACATCTGGGCAGCTCCACCTCGGAACTGTGCCTAAGTGGGTGTCTGGGCACAGCATCCAAGCAGTTTTCCTTCATGGAGAGAGTCCTGGCTGGGGGAAGCTGTGGGACAGACTAGGAGAGCCCTGCCTGTGTCACCACGAGCTGCTGCTTCACCCAGCACTGCCTGAATCCCGATTTTCCTCCGAGGGAAGCATCTTCCCATGAAGGGGAGCGGGGATGAAGTGCCAGGATGGGAACTCATTCGGGTGAGGCTATCGAGCCTCATTTGTTTTGCCCCGTTGCCTCCGTAAAGGAGCGTGCAAAATGAAGGATGGAGTGTGCAGAGAGCAGAACTCCAGCTCTCCCTGTCCAGACATTCCCAGTGGGGAGAAGCCGAGGTGATGCCTCACTCCAGGGCTGGCTCCCACACGCTGCCAAGCTAACGGGGGAAAATGGATCTCTGGGCAACTCACGAGGCCACTGCACTTGTTTGAAGAAGCAAGGAAAGCAAGATGGAGAAGGAAAAAATGGGTTTATTGGGGAGTTCCAGGTGCAGAGTTCCTCCAGCAGGAAAACACAGAACAGTCGGAGTAGCCAGGAGCTCTGTAGCCTGTACAGTCATTTTTCAGTGGGTATTTCAGTGCTGGAGACCAGCAGGTAAAGGATCCCAGAATAACAAACCTCCTCTGCAGGCTCCACGGCGAGGAGGAGGTTTCTCAGCAACTGGTGCCTCCCACACTGCGGCTGCAGCTCCTCTCCAAGTGGGACGAGGCTTTTGCTCCTCGGGATGCTGGGATCTGCTCCATGCTCCCTCCTCAGTGTCCCTGTCCTATCTGGGCATGCCAAATGTCAAGGGCCACCACCAAACTGCAGGAAAGCTCTGGTGACAGTGATGCCTTTTCCCGGTCCAAAATCAAGAGTCCAACACAGTCAGAAGGGGAAAAGGGATTTTATTTATTTTATGTATTTATTTTAAGGATCCTTAGTTGCACTACATCCAGGTGGAACACACCGCAATGCCCACCCCAAAAGATCTGGTGTATCATTATAGGTGTTACTAATTAGCAGATCTATCAAAGATTCCCCAAGGAGAGGCTCAAGTGAGCCCCCCTCCCCAAGGAACCTTCCCCTGGATGGTTCTATCTTGGTTTACAGAATGTGTTCTGGAGAGGACCTTGGGCTCTGGGGCACACTGATCCCTGGCTACGAAGCTCCTGAGATGTTCAGTCTCCCAGCTGAACAAACAAGTCCAAGAATGGAGGCAAAAAGCACTGAGAATACAGGAGTTGTAAAATGTAAAAAATACAGAAGGGGTATAAAAGAAAAGGCAAAAAGTCTTCATGGCATCAGCAGCACAGGGGAGGTGCCAGGCTGGCCTTGCAGTCACAGGGTGTGGGGGGAGCCACAAAGCCACAGCAAGGGACTCAACTTCCCGCTGAGTTTGGGTGGAGCAAGGCGCTCTCCACCAGTTTGTTCCTCAGTCAGTGGCTGTCCCAGCAGCTGCTGCCACCTCCGAGCTGGGGACACCTCAGGCCGTGCCTGTGTCAGGGCAGCTCCGACCCCGCTCCTCCCGGACTGATCATCGGAGCAGGGATGAGCCGTGTCCAGCCCGGCCTCGGGGCCTCCTGCGGGCTCAGAGCTGGGCCGTGAGCCCCAGCGGGCTCTGCTGTGACCTGGGGGAGGCCAGGCTGTCCCGTTGGTGGCCCCGGTTTGGCCCTGAAGGCAGCACACGGGCCTGGCTCATCCAAAGCCCTTCAGATCCCACGGGAGGTGCTGGAGCCTCAGGCCAAGGGAAAGCATGGCACAAATCCCAGGGCTGGGCAGCTCCAGCAGAAAGCGGCTCTGATCCTGGACAGGAGCTTCGCTTTGGAAGAGCAGCAAAGAAATTAATTAGAAGGATGTGCCAGCAGTCAAACACAGCAACCCTGTCAGCTTTTCCCACACATTTCCCTTCCTGAAGGTGTTTCCAGGGGCTGAAATGCGGAACTAAGCTGGCTGCAAGGCTGTGCTGCTGTTTCCAAGGCTCTGTCTCTGCAGCTCTGCAGAGCCAAGCTGTCTTTGAGCTGCTGGAGCTGAGCAGATGAGAGGAGCTCTGCTGCTTCGGTCTCGGGAGCTTCACGGGTCCTGCATGGGTGGTAGACAGCAGAAGGCAGCATTTGTAGAGCAGTCAGGAGAAGAGAAATGACTTCATGACGGCCCCTGATTTGTCCTCTGTGGCCATCCCGGTGTTTCCAACCCTCCCGAGTGAGCAGCAGAGTGATGAGGAGTGGGGATGTGCAGGGGAAGGCTGGTTGGTGTTGGCTGGGATGCTCTGAGCTCCCTCTGTGGGGTTGGGGAGGGTCTGAGGGCCCGTGGGCAGGGGGCAAAGAGCCCATCACTCATTGTGGCCACCAGGATAATGAGAGGGAGCACAGTGAGGGTGTCCCCAGGTGTGATCCAGTGACAAATCCCAGGGGCCTGAGGGTGTCTCCCACGTGGGAGGCTTGGAATGTGCCTAAGGATGAGAGGGAATGGCCTCAGGCTGGGCCAGGGGAGGCTCAGGGTGGGGAGCAGCAGGAATTTCCCCATGGAAAGGGTGCTCAGGCCTTGGCAGGGGCTGCCCAGGGAGGTTTGGAGTGCCCATTCCTGGAGGTGTCCAAGGAAGGGCTGGAGGTGGCACTCGGTGCTCTGGGCTGGGGACAAGGTGGGCATCGGGCACAGCTTGGACTCGATGGTCCTGGGAATGTTTTCCAGCCTCAGTGGCTCTGGGATTCTGGGATACTCTAAGGGGGATCAGAGATTGTGGCCAAGCTCAGCCCCCTCTGTTTGGGGGTGGGGATGGGCAGGGGGAGGCAGCAGCACCTCCAAACCCTCTCTGGAGCTGCTGGGTGCCAGTGCTGAGCTGAGCTGGGAATTTGGCTGTGGGGGAACTCCTCCCTCACCTTTTCCATCCTGCTCTGCCATGAAATGGATGGAGAACTGCTGGGAGCTGCCACCAGCAAAACAGAGCAGCTGCCAAAGTGCTGCTGGGGCAGCCCAGGTGAATTCCCTGTGCACCCATGGAGTGAAATCCTTCCCTGGAAATCCATGTCCCCTGCCAGAGGTGGCACTGGGCACGGTGGCAGAGCACGCACACCCTGCAGGACCTGGACAGGCAGGGCAAGCAGCACATGGACATTTCAGCCTGCACAGGGTTGGGATACCAGGAGCACCCAGGGATCCTGTCCAGGGCGCCAGAAAGTTCTGGATTCACAGGGAATTCCTCACAAGGACACCTTCCTCTGCCAAAATGTTGTCACCTGACCAACGTGACCAGGAGACAGCCTGCATCTCCTGAGCAGTACTGCCACGGCGGGCTCAGTTTCCATTCTCCACCATGCTGCTGAATATCCTTCTCCTTGTCCCCACCATTTTTCCTGCTTTGAGGGCTTCCATGGCCAGGTGTTCAGAGCTGATGGTGCCTTTGCTGCAGCACAGCTAAGAAAAGCTCTGAGAAGGGTTGTCCTGGGCTCCAGAGCTGATCAGGGAGCTTGGATCCGAGGTTTCAGGGTGGGCCAGGCCAGGAAATCCCCGTCCTACTAAACCCACGCAGGGCAACCATCACCACCTGAGCCTTTCCCAGCATTTCCTCCAGGCCCAGCATCCCATTGTGCTGGGATCATCTCTTCTGCAGGCACTGAAGGGGTTTTTTTTTTCTCTTTAAAACTTTCCTCCCCTCAGCCTGGGCCTTTCTGAGCCTCCCTCGCTGTGCTCAGTGATTCTGTGCTCCGAGCCTCGGCTGCCTGCTCAGCTGGCCCTGCTTGGTGGGTGGATTAATGCCGGGGTGAATTCGGGAATGGGGACACTCACCTCAGCCAGGAGCTGCTGGATGATCCCTCCGGGGCTTCATGATGTTCCTAATTCCGACCTGGGAGTGTTTTGACTGCCAACAAGCCGGGCGATGTGGACCTGCTTCTTAATCACATCAGACTCCTCAGGTTTCCGAGGCGAGCGCTCGTAAGTTCAGAATTCCTGTCTGAAACACATGCTGCTGCAGCTTTGTGTGGAAAACATTCCCGTTGGCAGGCTCTGCAGGAGAGCTTGGAGAGAACAAATATCAAAGTGTGACAAGCAAGCCTGATTACAAATAGCAGGAACATTTGCAGAGCACTGCAGAGCCGGGCCCACGCAGGAGGCTCCTCCGGAGCAGAGCCCGCCTGCTCCCCAGGGATTGTCCGGCTCCTGGAGCTGCAGAGCTGCTCTGCCTCTCCGAAGCCAGGGAAAATCACCTCCAAGGGTGGCAGAAAGGGATGGGGAGAAATATGCACCAGCAAATCTTAGTGGGGAGGCAGAATTGGGCTCTCGCTGCAGCTTCACGGAGGGATGAATGTGCACCAGTTGTTCTTGTGCTGCCTTTGAAAGCTGGGAGCAGGAACAGGTGAAACAAGCTTTTCCCATCAGGGCTGCAGGACCTGCTCCAGGACTGCAAACCCCACCTCAAAACACCACAACTTGTTCCTACAACAAAACAACCCCGCTTTTGGTGCTGTTTCTGGCCACATTAGCATGCTGAGGTTTGATATCTTTACAAAGGGCGTTGCCCTGGGTGTTCTGTTTGCATCCACGACAGGATATTGGTGAGGATTTTGGTCTTCCTTGCATCATTTCTGGGATGGTTTCATGGGAATGCTGAGGCAATCCAGAGAATTTCTCCCTGGATGTCAGGGACTCAGTGGTGGTGCAGTCCCAGCACCCCAGCCTGCTGGCAGTCAGCGTTCTCAGATATCAAATAAATGTTCATGGACAATTCTCGGGGTCTGGATTGTGCCATCTGTCAGAGCAGCACTGGGAAGTTTTAATTATGGTTTACACTCTGTCTTCAAGCACCTGGATTCGTTTTTTCATCCTGTCAATTATTGATGGGGATTTGCTAAAAAGTGCCTCAATTCCACTTTGTGCTCTTCCCCTGCAGCGGCTGGGCCAGGAACAGGGACGGGAAGGGGTCAAAGTGTGCAAGGGGTGAGGACACTTCTTGCTCAGCCACTCCCTGGAGTGGAAGCCAATTTCATGATTATTCCCAGATTTATCTTTGGCATAATTTTCTGAGGGACTTACTGAGGTGAATGATTTGTGAGGGAAAAGGGATCAGAGCAGCTTCCCAAGGAGGAGGGAGATCTGGAGGGGGGATTCTGCCCCTGTGCCCCCTCAGGTGAGAGCCCACCTGCAGAGCTGCCCCAGCCCTGGGGCCCAGCACAGGAAGGGCCTGGAGCTGCTGCAGCCAGGCCAGAGGAGGCTCCAGGATGATCCGAGGGATGGAGCAGCTCTGCTGGGAGGAAAGGCTGGGAGAGCTGGCATTGGTGAGCCCAGAGAGGAGAAGCTTTGGGGTGACCTCAGTGGGGCCTTGCAGGGCCTGAAGGAGCTGCAGGAAACATGGAGAGAGACTATGGGAAAGGGAATGGAGTGCCAGGACACAGGGAATGGCTTCCCAGTGCCAGAGGGCAGGGATGGATGGGATATTGGGCAGGAATTGTTCCCTGGGAGGGTGGGCAGACCCTGGCACAGGGTGCCCAGAGCAGCTGTGGCTGCCCCTGGATCCCTGGCAGTGCCCAAGGCCAGGCTGGACATTGGGGCTTGGAGCAGCCTGGGACAGTGGGAGGTGTCCCTGCCATGGCAGGGGTGGCACTGGATGAGCTTTAAGCTCCCTTCCAACCCAAACCATTCCATGATTCCATGAAATCCCCCCTGAGCTGGTGACTGATGTCCCCAGGCTGTGCCAGGTCAGCGTGGGGGTGGCAGGGGTCACACAGGCCCTGCTGTCTGCACCTCCCAGCGACTCCTCCAGCACAGAACCGAGCCCAGCTCTGGAATGCAGCATTCCATGCCCAGCACTGAACCCAGCTCTGGAATGCAGCATTCCATGCCCAGCACTGAACCACAGCTCTGGAATGCAGCATTCCATGCCCAGCACCGAACCCAGCTCTGGAATGCAGCATTCCATGCCCAGCACTGAACCCAGCTCTGGAATGCAGCATTCCATGCCACCCTGCAGGACTCTGGGAGCGAAGGTGTGGCCTCCAACACTCCCAGGAAAATCCGATTTTCCGAACCAAGCACGCCGTTGTCTCCAATCAAAGCGGTGCCCGTGAAACAATGAGGGCACAGCCCCAAAAGGGGTGGGAGCCGCGAGCTGCCAGCTCTCCGTGCATCCATGAGCCCGCAGCTTCCAGCAGGAATCACTTGCCAATCCATATGGTGTTGTGTGGATGGGAAATGTCACGGAACATAACGTCCTGATATGTTTAAAAATAAATCGCTGGGACGGCTGAAAAAATAAATGACTGAAGGGAGGGGACTGGTGGTGGCTTTTGCTGGGGATAAATTTTGTCGTTTGGTTTGGGGAGAGCTCGGTTCAGGTGAAAGTCGGTGTTGGTTGGATGAACTGGGGGGTTGGCTCGGGCTCCGAGGAGTGCTGGGGAACGAGGTCAGTTTCTTAATTAATTCATGCAAATTGCTGCTTCCTGCTCCCGTGTCCGAGCGTTGGTGACACCTGCCTGGTCTCCTGGCTGCAGGGAACAAACAGGGGAGCACCAGCAGCGCTTCGGCAGCGGCACCAGCAGCAGCAATGGAACTTCCAAAAATCAACCTGGAAAGCTGCAAAATTGCTGTAATAATTACTGATCATTGATTATTGATTATTGATTATTGATTATTATTATTGACACACACTGTAAAGCATTGATCAGAGCTTCTACCTGAAGGCGCTGGGCTCCCACCCCGTGCACGGAGCCTGGAGCACCAGGATGAGCTCCTGGCTGGATGTCACTCGTGGAAAATCCACCCCCAATCCCCTTCCTGGGTTTCCTCCATGTCCCTCCACCTCTCCCTCCCTGCTCCATGATCCCCCCAAATCCAGAACTTGCCTTCCAAGGGACTTGGATCCTCACGGTCCCTTCCAAGCCAAACCATTCCATGGATCCGTGATCCCAAGGGCAGCTTCCCTGAGCCTCGCTGAGCTGTGGTGGGAGCTGTCCCTGCCCACTGCGATGGGACTGGGCGGCTTTAAAGGTTCCTCCCAGCCAAATTATCCTGGGAATTTTCTGCCACAGAAGTGGGCTGTAAATTGAGGGATTCATTAATACAGACCAAGGAGCCAGAAGATGCTCTGCAGACTCTGGGAATTGCATTTGGGAAGGGATGGAGAGAAGGGAAGGATGCCATGGGATGGGCAGGTGGCACCTGGGTGGCTGCCAGCCTGCACCTGGCAGTGAAGTAATAATAATAATAACAACAATAGCAAAAATAGCAATAATAACAACAACAGCAACAATAATAATAATAGTAATATTATTATTATTATTATTAATAGTAATAGTAATAATAATACAAAAATAGTGCAAATTCCTGCCCCAGAGGGATGGGAATATGGGCAGTGGGTTGGGAAAAGACTGCAGTTACTGCAGTGGGAATGGGGCACCCCAAAGTTTCTGCCATCCTTCTCCCATCCCCTATTTATGGGTTACTTGGAGAAGAGAAAATCTTCAAGATTCCCAAAAAATCCCCCCCTCATTCATTTTGCTGTTAACACTCCGTGTAGCTTTATTTTAAGGAATTTCCCCTGGTTTCGATGAAGGCATAAGGAAGAAACCAAAGCTGGGACAGAAGGAAAAGACCCCAGCAGAGGGAAGGGAATTAAGGGAATGAATCGAGGCACCAGCTTGGCCTGAATGCCAATTTTTGGGGTTTTCTGATCATTTCATCACCCAGGCAGGACAAACTGGACCAGCCCAAGCTGGGCCCATGCAGAAATCCCAGGAAAATCCTGTTGGAAGATGCTCCTGAATCAGTCAGTGCATGGAAAATGCCTATTTCCAGGATAATTTATCACAATTTCTTTTGGATCTTTTGTTTCTTTTGTGTGAGAGATAAAAAAATACAGGTTTCATTTGTTAAAAAACATCATTTGGGCCCAAAATTGCAGGGTTCTGCATGGAAAAAAAAGCCATGTACAGATTTGAAACCAGTTCTGGGTTGCTCGTGTGGGTTTTTGTGGTGTTTTTTCTGAAGAAAACCTGTTTTGTTCAAAACTCCAAAGCCTCCAGCATCATTTCCAAGAGCTTCTTCATGTTTTATTCCCTTCTTTTTTTCAATTTTTTAGGAGAACTATTTGAAAATTCGGCCAGGGTGAAAAAAGCAGAACCACAGGAGCCCTGTCCCGCATGGAAGTTCCTTTTCCAGGCAAAATCCAGCCCAGATGTGATGGAGCAACACCCCCGTGGGGGAGCAGCCTCATCCCAGTGGGAGAGCTGCAGGTGGGGCTGGGGGCTGGGCCGTTCCCCCTCCCTGGGCACAGCAGGATTCCTGCCTTTCCATGGTTTTTGATCAGTGGTGGAAGTAGAGGCTCCTTTCCATAGGAAAATACCTGGAATTTTTCCGAGTCCTGCTCCTGCCTCCCTCAGCTGCTCCCTCTTCTCCCATGCTGGGGTTCCCTCCTCTCCCACCCCTCTCCTCCTTCCCCCCGAAGTCCAGCCCAGCTGGATTTCCCTCCAGCCCCTCTGCCTGCAGCTGGGATTGGGACTCCAGAGGAATTGTCCCACCTGGCACCCACCGAGCAGAAATTCAAATGTCCATCTGGGCTGCAGGGGGATGGGATGGGACGGGATGGGATGGGGTGGGATGGGATGGGATGGGGATGGGATGGGATGGGATGGGATGGGATGGGATGGGATGGGATGGGATGGGATGGGATGGGATGGGATGGGATGGGGATTGGGATGGGGATGGGGATGTGGGTGGATGAGGATGGGGATGGGGATGGGGATGGGATGGAGATGGGGATGGGGATGGGGATGGGGATGGGGATGGGGATGGGGATGGGGATGGGGATGGGGATGGGGATGGGGATGGGGATGTGGGTGGATGAGGATGGGGATGGGGATGGGGATGGGGATGGAGGACATGGGTTGCACTTTAGGGAAGGTGTCCCTGTCACTTCGAGCTCCATGATGGGTGAAGAGCCCCCGGTGTCGCTGTCCCCACTGTGGGTTTGGGGTCAGGGCTGTCCTGAGGGCCAGCAGTGCCCAGCGCTGCGTGCGGGTGCTCCCACAGGTGGCTGTGGAGCTGCTGGACATGTCCTGGTGTCCAGCTGCAGCTCCAGGAGCCAGCATCCCGTTTGTCTCCTCCATCCAAACATCCCACGTGCCCAGGGCCGTTCCTCAGGAGGGGACAGCCACCCGCAGGCCCCAGCCACCTGCAGCTGGACCACACCTCGCAGGCGCCTCATCCCTGAGCAATTCCAGCCGGGATGAGCCCGGAGCAAAGCGGCTTCTCCCGAAATCACTCCCAGCGCCGCGCCGCTGGCGGATCCTCCCTGCCGGGATGCGTGGACGGGCTCAGCACCTCAAACCCGGCAGGGAATTCGGTGCTCGAGCAAAGTGTGAGACTGTGGGAAGCGTCTGGAGCGGCGGCGGCGGCTCCGCTGTGCCAGCCTGGCAGCAGCTGCCACCGCCCGTATGGCTCTGCCCACATGCACCCCCTCTGCAGTGCCTCCCGAATGTGCAATATCAACACTGCGGGAGCAGAGGATTCCTGCATGTCGTTATCCCAGGGTTTATTTGAATAAAAGGCTGGCGGGGCGGAGGCAGAGCCGGCTCCGAGGCGCGGATCCGGCGCAGTCTCGCAGCTCGGCTCGGAGATGCCGACAGACAGCGGGAGCACAGACACAGCCAGGGCTGTGTTTGCTTTGCCGAGTGCTGCTCAAACATGTTGCCATTGAGATTCCCAAGCCCCACATTCTAAAATATTCATCGCCACAGCCCAGATTCCCTCCCAAGGAGCAGAAATCCAGGCAGAGAGAGAATCTATCTGGCATCCCCTTGTGGCTTTGCTTCTCCCTGCTGCGATGGGAGAGCGAGGAACACAACCCAAGGAGAGCCCAGATCTCGGTGGATTGATGCCAGGCCTCGTGGCAGACACGAGAGTGTCCTCGCATCGTTATCTCCTCGAGATCTGCACCACGGGGTCTGGGATGAGGAACCAGTGGTGAGGAGTCCGTAACAAGGTCTGTAAGGAAGAGCCACACGAGCTGCAGGCAGGAGCAACAGCCAGCAGCATGGGCAGAGCCCTTTGGTGACACCTCAGAGTCACCTGGGCACCTTCAGAGGTGTCTGAGCTGCGTCCAGGGGCAGCATGGACATGCAGGAGAAGCTCTCCAGCATGGAGATGTTCCCGAGGTCAGGAATTCCATCCCTGCACACTCTGCTGCCCTTTGGGATCTCACCCGCTGCCCCACTGCTGCCTCACAGAGATGTCACCAGCGGCTTCAAGTAAGAAAAATACACATTCTCTCCCCTGAGCTAAGCAAGTTTTATTGTCCCTGAGATTCCCGAAAGTCCTGGTCATAAAGGCCACATTTTGGAGCGACTCCACGGGCAGAGCATTGCCCCGAGGCGACAGCAGCTGCTCCGAAACGACCTGGTTTGGGGGCAGAGGTCTTGTTCCAAAGGGCCAGGGAATGTTCGGGGACCGATTCAGCAGCAGCCCCATGAAAAAGCTGAGCTCGGGAGGTGGCCCAGGGCTCCAAAGTTCGCCTCCGAATTGCCCGGTGCGGATGTTGCTCCCGCACAGCTCTCCCAGCACCCTGCAGCCCAAAGCATGGCGTTTGTGGGTCCGATTCCATTGAGGAGGGCCGGATGCCTGCGAGACATGGAACGTTTGTCTCTGGTTCTTGTCCGGGTGATTTACATAATGGATTAGCACAGATTAGCCCGGCGCTGGGAGAGGCACCGGCTCGCTTTGCACGCTCCACAGGCAAAGGATTCCGGCTGGAAATGGGATGATCTAATAACAGGGATAATTGCTGGTTTATGGACTCTCAGTGCTGCCATGTCAGGGGCCCGTCTGCCTCGACAGTGGGGCCTTTGTACAAATATAAATCCCCCGGTCACCCCGCAGCTCACAGTGACAGCGAGTGGCCCCGCAGTGACTTCCGCGGGGACACCGAGCACCTGCACCACGAGATACTGGCAGCAAATTAATTGATCCAACCCCTTAAAGCTGCTTTAGGGGGATCCCCTGGTGCAAATATTCCCTCTTTCCCACCCCCCAGAGCGATGCTGGAGGAGGGAAACTGAGGCAGGAGCCGTTTCCCTTTGCGCAGGGAGAAGGATGGGGTTTCCTTATCAGCCCCCGATCTCGGTGCTTTTATCTTTGATTCCCTGAGGGTAAAATCAGGGCTCGACAATTAATTTCTGCCGGGTGTTTTGCACTGCTCAGGAGCCAGCCAAGCCCATACTGTGAATATTACAAAGCTTTTTAGAGCAGGAGAGCTTGGCAATTGCGACAGCACTTTTGAATCATTCATAATTTTGCACAGGGGCAACTTCTGTAGGTGTCTGGTTTCCTCTATGTTCATAATGTTTTAGGACTAAAAATAACAAGGAATTGCTGTTCGAAATGTAAGCGAGGAATTAGAATTGCCAAGGAACTCGGGAGTCAAACTGCACTGGAGGACATCAGAGCCTTCCCACAGCCGCAGCTCCAAACCCAATTAATCCCGGGTGAGGCACGAGGAAAACATGTGGCTGGAGAGATTGGGAAGAGCTTCCACTTCCCAGCCAAGCAATATGCAGATGAGCGAGGAGAAAGGGTTTTTTGGGACAATCAGTGGGAGCTCCTTTGTGCCCACAAACACTGCAATGCTGTGGCCAGCTGAGCACCGGGGTTGCATCCCTCTGGAATTCTTGGGAGAAAAGCGAAGCTTTGGGGCGCAGAGCTGCACTCCTGCTCCTGAGGGAGCCTCCTGCCTCCTGATCCCCATATGAGGCTGCTCCCATGGCTTGGGGTAAAATCCTGGAGAGGTTTTAAACAGCTGCTGTGCATCTGGGATCCCTCCCCGCAGAGGGGCTTTGCTGGAGCGGCCTGGGACATTCTGTGGGGAGAGTCACAGAGCTGGGATTGGGAATGGGACCCAGGGCTCCATGAGGAGCGGGGACACTGCAGGCACGGAGGCCCCAAAGCTTTGGGATAGCACAGGCACAGCAGAGAGAGCTGGGAGTGGGGAAAATCCTTGTGATGGCACAGAAAAGCCAGCCCTGTCCTGGGCTGATCCCACAGGGGAGGGGGGATTCTGCCCCTGTGCCCCCTCAGGTGAGACCCCACCTGCAGAGCTGCCCCAGCCCTGGGGCCCAGCACGGGAAGGGCCTGGAGCTGCTGCAGCCAGGCCAGAGGAGGCTCCAGGATGATCCGAGGGATGGAGCAGCTCTGCTGGGAGGAAAGGCTGGGAGAGCTGGCATTGGTGAGCCCAGAGAGGAGAAGCTTTGGGGTGACCTCACTGGGGCCTTGCAGGGCCTGAAGGAGCTGCAGGAAACCTGGAGAGAGACTGTGGGAAAGGGAATGGAGGGCCAGGACACAGGGAATGGCTTCCCAGTGCCAGAGGGCAGGGATGGATGGGATATTGGGAAGGAATTGTTCCCTGGGAGGGTGGGCAGGCCCTGGCACAGGGTGCCCAGAGCAGCTGGGGCTGCCCCTGGATCCCTGGCAGTGCCCAAGGCCAGGCTGGACATTGGGGCTTGGAGCAACCTGGGACAGTGGGAGGTGTCCCTGCCATGGCAGGGGTGGGATGGGATGAGCTTTAAGTTCCCTTTCAACCCAAACCAGTCTCAGATTCTCTGACCAGGATTGCTCCAGCCTGGGCTGAGCCAGAGATGCCCTCAGACCCCTCAGGCTGTCCTGGCTGGCCCAGAAGGAGCAGCTGACCCTCCCAAGTGGTGGAGCTGCTGTCCTAAAGCAAAGGCCCCCCTCTGACCCCCTTGGGTGTGGGATCACCTCGGATTCCTTTCCAGCAGGTCACTGCTTGGATCCTTCCCTGCCTTTCCCAAGCCTTGTCCCACTCCCCCACGCCCTCCTCCACTGCTCCAACCCCTCGCCTGATGATTTCCGTGCTGAACTCTCCTCTGAGCCGAGGGGATGAGGAGAATTCACGTCCTGGAAGTTTCAGCCTCTTCTTTCAGAATTAATTTTGCAAGCTCCTCCTTGGCCCAAGCTCTCTGCGGGCTCAGGCAGAACAGGGCCAGCGAGAGGGGAAAGTCATGTTGCTGGTTAAATCTCCAAAGCAAAAATAATCCATTTTAATGAAGGTTCACAATCTGCAATGAATGTGAAACAATGTTGTCAGCTAAGCTGTTGCATTATTCACTTTTATTTGTACAAGGTCCTTCCATTAATATTTGACTACAAGAGAATGCAATTAAAAATTTTCTGCTTGAATAAACCTCTCACCACGGTGTTGGTTAAGGGATAAAACCCTTTCACGCTGGTGGAGAGGGGAATTTAGCACACTGGCACGTGGGTCACACACTGACTCATCCTCCTGCACCCCAGGTTTTGTTCCCTGTTCCCATTTTTCGCCGTGCCCCACATCGGCTCCTCTGGGCTCCCCCGCTCCCTTCCCTGGCATTTGGAGGATCCCAACGCAATCATTTCCTTCAGAGCAGAGCCGAGACAAGCAGGGAAGGGAGGGGGATGTGCAGGCAGGTGGGAAGCACCCCCAGTCCCCAGTTCCCAGAATTTTCAGGCTGAGGCAGAGCCCCATTTTCCCGGGAAGAAGTGGGGCTTTGCCGTCGTGTCCAGGGGTGTTTGCTGGCAAGGAGAGATGATTTATTATTTAAATTTTGGCATGCATGGCTGGGCACTGAATTAGTTGTAATCTCCCAGGATGGGAGGAAAAAACCTTCCAGGATCAGGGAAGAGTTCAGACACGAGCTCAGCTCGTCACAAAAGGGAAGATGTCGGGGACAAGGGACACGGGGATGATATGCAAAGCATGGAGTCACATATAGAAGGATTAGGCACTAATTCCCTTTCCAGAGCATCCAGGAACAAAGAGCCTGTGGTGAAAATAAAGCCACAGAGTTTAGGTGGGCACAGAAGGTTGAAATATGGCCAGGTTTGTGTGGATTGATGGCAGGGAAGAGGACAATGCACGAGCTTTGAACTGCTGGGCCTTCGGGACAGCCCTCCCAGGCTCCTCCAGGGAGTTGGGATGTGCCACCAGGAGATTGATCCTCTCCTTCCCTGCTCTGAATTAGTCCGTAGCCAGGAAGGATTTCCATGAAAATATCCCATTTCCCTTCCTTTCCCCCTCAGCTCTGGAAAGAGCTGGGCTGAATGGAGGCTTCAACAGCTTGGCTTAGACACTGAGCCCCAGCCAGGCTGCAGATCCTCTGCAGAGCAGGCAAAGCCCTCAGGCTGCCAGCCCCAGCTCCCAGAGCTCGGATTCCATCAGGAATGCTCTCTCTGGGAGTCCAGGATGCAGCAGGCAACACGGAGAGGCATCTCCAGCCAGGCTGTGAGAGTGCGGTGCCCAAATTTGCTCTGGGCTCCACAAATGAGCAGCCAGCTCCCCACCCACCTTTGAACCTGTGGGTCCAAAACAGGAGCTGGGAAAGGGGCTCAGCCTGGAGCAAAGGAGGCTCAGGGGGGACCTTGTGGCTCTGCACAAGTCCCTGACAGGAGGGGGCAGCCGGGGGGGTCAGGCTCTGCTCCCAGGGAACAGGGACAGGAGGAGAGGGAACGGCCTCAGGCTGGGCCAGGGGAGGCTCAGGGTGGGCAGCAGCAGGAATTTCCCCATGGAAAGGGCGCTCAGGCCTTGGCAGGGGCTGCCCAGGGAGGTTTGGAGTGCCCATCCCTGGAGGTGTCCAAGGAAGGGCTGGAGGTGGCACTCGGTGCTCTGGGCTGGGGACAAGGTGGGCATCGGGCACAGCTGGGACTCGGGCTGGGAGGGCTTTTCAGCCTCAACGATTCTGGAATTCAGTGAAATATTTTCCTTTCATCCAAATCTCTCTCCTCATTACTGACCCAACATTTGAGCAGAGACCAATGTCAGATCCTGGGAAATTCCAAGCAGCTGGAAAAGGCAGTGGCAGCTCCTCCTGTGCTGGGTGAGGCCTCCTGTCCCAGCCCCAGAGCTGCTGGGAAGGCCTAAAGGTGCTAAAATCTGGATATTGAAGGATCTGGGAGTGCTGCACTGCTGCTCAGGGAGATTTATCCCCCATCTGTGCTTGTTTTCATTCCACCTGCGTGCCCAATAAATATCTCCTTTTAAAGCAAAGCACCTCCATTTACAAACCTGTTAGCAGAGCTCTGGCATTCCCAAGGATTTTGCCTCCAACCTCCCTGCCTGGAAGGCCACATGTGAATCCCCACAGCTCGCCGGGATTTCTCAGGCTGGAGGTCCCTTGAGCTTTCTCCTCTGCTAAAAAACAGATAATCCAAGATGTTCCAGGTGCCCACGCAGGTGAGAGCCGATAACTCTGGGAATCTGAGATCACAAACTGAAATTCCCGTTTTAGACGATCACACCAAGGCTCAGAAACCTTCGCCGTGCATGTAGGGAAGGGAAAATAAATTCTAAAAAAAAATCAAAAATCACCAAATCCCAAGGCCCTGCGAGGCAGTAAGTAAAGTTTGGCAACTTCCAAATGCATTCCCTGTTGTTCCAAGCTGTTCCCTGTGGCTCCCCAGAGGGCTGGTCCATAAAGGATAACAACCTTTGCCTGCTGGGAGCTATTAGTTTAAATGGGAGCGGGCTGCTGCAGCATTTAAGGCTGATTAGAATGGTGTCATTGGATTTGTATGCACTGGGATCCATGCAGATGGATTTCACAAAAATTCCGAGAAATTACATCCAGGAAAGGGAGTTAAAGGGATGTCTCAGTGCGTGGCAAGCGCTCGGCTGACTGAAATTGCAAATAGAGGAGCAGGAAAAAAGAGAAAGAAAACCACAAGTTAAAATGAGGTTCCATGTTGTGGTGGGGAATTTAGGAACAGAATTCCAGGCTCTGGGATCCGCTGGAATGGGCAGCCGGATCAGGGATCGAAATGGCCACAGATCCTTATTTTTGCATTAAATTCAAATTATTTTCATTAGGTGTGTGAGCACATTAAATCATCGCTGTGCTACGCTGGAATTGCACAAAATTCGGGATGTGTGGTTACCCCTCCATGCAGGTGTTACTCCTGGATTAACGCTCCTCTCTTCCCAGCATTTCCAGGCATTCTCAGGCCACACTTCGAGCCAGGAAACCTCACCAGCTCAGGCAGGAAACGCTGAATTTCCACATCCTGGGAACAAGCAGGGAATTTGTCCAGATAAAGCCCCTGACCCAGGAAAGCACCGACCTCTTACAACTCATTTCTCTCTCTTTAAGTTGCAAATCTCAGGAATTTTCCACCCCAATCAACTCAGCTCTCACCTCCCTGAGAGGGCAAAGCCGTGCAGCTCCTGCAGCATCTTCTGCTCCAGGGTTTTTGGTTTCTCTCAAAGCTTCAGTGGCTCCTTTTGGGAGTTCGCTCACCCATGGAGCTGCTGGAACATTCCAGGGAATGAAGCTGGGCTTCCCCAGCCACCCCAGTGATGCCACAAAGGGTCCCTCAGCCAACCCCAGAGCGCCCAGCACGGTGCAGTTGGAGCAGTTTCTGGGTTTCCAGAGCCACTGATGAGCTTTCACGTCATTAAAATAATCACTACTAAGTGTGGCATTCTTCAGGCAGGCTCAGAGTCTGCTCCCCATGCCCAAAGCCACGGCCTTGGCCCGGTGGGGATGGAGCAGGGATGTTGGAACGAGGGAACGGACAAGCAAGAGCCTTGGAATGGCCTGAAACAACCTGATGGTCATGGGCATTTTCATCCCATCGTGGGCATTTTCATCCCATCCTTGGGAAGAGCTGGGATCCAGAGGGGCACTGCAAACATCCCACCCCCACTACCAACATTCCTCGATTTTCCAGCCTCATCCAGGCCCACTTCCCCAGCTCCAATAGGTTTAACCCTTCCTTACCTCTCCAAACCCTCCCTGCTTGGATAAACAGCACCTCAGCCCACAGTAATCCTTTTTTTAACATTTAACAAAATCTTTCCCTCCTTCTTAAGGCTTAAGGAGAACAAAAAAAAAAAAAAAAAAAAAACACTTTCCCTATTTAGCAACATTCTTGTGATGTTTATTGGAACGGGCTGAAAGAGCTGAGGTTTGAAAATTAGGATCTGGCAAGGAAACAGTGTCCTCAGGGGCCAGAGAACAAACCTCTCTGGGAGGAAAGTGATGGGACCAGCCTTTAAAGGCTGGAAAATTGCAAACCAACGTGCTCAGCAGTATTTTCCTTTATGCAGTTCTTTTATTCTTAAGATGAAAATTGCTCGGGACAAAGGCATCAGTCCCATACCTGGGACAGTGTGCTCCTTGCTCTCCTTTCCCTGTGAAATGTGTGCTGCTTTGAAGAGCAGCAGCGTTCAGCACCAAGCAAATGCCAACGTGACCATTTTTAATGCAAATTCGCTGCCATCGCTCCCCGCTCCTCTAATGCTGCCTGGGAATGTGTGACAGTGCCTTGGCAGGGCTGTCACTGGGGAGGAACGGGGCCTGTGGTGCTGTTCCAGGATGTGAAAATGCCTTGTTGGGTTTCCAGCCTCTGATCCCACCTGGACACGACAGCAAAAGCCTTTTCCAGCCCTCCCCGGGACTCTCTGCTCGGTCACTGGGCTTTTAATGAGTGGTCAAAGCTGATGCTCGTGGCATCACTGTGAGGATGCTCCTGTGGGCAGGGCTGCCACAGTGTCCCTTGGTTGGGTAGGGGTGGGCAGGGGTGTCCCAGTGCCCCTTGCTTGCGTAGGGGTGGGCAGGGGTGTCCCAGTGCCCCTTGTTTGCACAGGGGTGGGCAGGGGTGTCCCAGTGCCCCTTGGTTGGGTAGGGGTGGGCAGGGGTGTCCCAGTGTCCCTTGTTTGCACAGGGGTGGGCAGGGGTGTCCCAGTGCCCCTTGTTTGCACAGGGGTGGGCAGGGGTGTCCCAGTGTCCCTCGTTCGGGTCGGGGCAGGCACCGAGTCACGTCCCGCTCCCCCAATGCCGGCCTCCCCAGCCCGCAAGGGTTAACCCCGCTCTGCTATTCCCGGGGCTGGGAATCGTGCTGTGCCCCGGCTCCGGCGCCGGGGGGACGCGGCCGTGCCTTTCCCAGCCCTTCTTCCCACACTTTCCCCGAGTGCGGCTCCACCGGAGCATCGCGGTCCCGGTGCGGGGCCGGGGCCGGCGCTCCCGCCCACGGAGGGGGCCGGGCAGGCCGGAGGTTCCCACAGCCCACGCCGGGAGCAGGGGAAGCGCAGCCCCCCAGGGCCGGCTCTGGGGGCCGCAAGCCGCGCCAGCCCCTGCTGCCACCCGCCTGTCCCCGGCCGGGGATGCTGAGCCCGCTGCCGCAGCCCCGAGCCCACCCGCGGCTCTCTCGGGGGCTGCGGGGGTAAAACACGCAGGGGAAGAGTGTCCATGTGCCTTTTCCATAGGATTCCATCCCCCATCCTCCCCCCGAGCAGCCCCGCTCTTTGTGACACCGGCGCTGCCCGGGGTGAGCTGCGCCTCTGCTGGTCGCTCCCCTGGCACACAAATCATAAATCCTGGGATCATAGAATCATGGAATGCCATGGAAAGGGCGTTAAATCTCATCTCATTCCATGGGCAGCCTTCCGCTGTCCCAGGCTGCTCCAAGCCCCGATGTCCAGCCTGGTCTTGGACACTGCCAGGGATGGAGCAGCCACAGCTGCTCTGGGCACCCTGTGCCAGGGCCACAGCCTGGTCACTGTCCCTGTGCCCATAAGGACACCTGAACCCCAGTCCTGACCCGCACGTCACCCCTTCCATCGGTGGCACCGCCCCTACGGGAGCTGGAGGAGCCCAGGTGCTCCTGCCCATCCTTGGGGGCTCCAGGCCACACTCTGCAAGTCCTTCCCCAGGCTTGCACCCTCCTGCTACCCGGGGGTGACTCCTGTGTCCCAGGAATGTCCGTCCTGGCTGCAGCTGCAGAGGAAACACCGCGGGTGGGGGTTCAGCCAGGGATGATTCACATTCCCAAAGCTTTGGGAGCATTAAGTAATTCTTACTCGTTAATGAGCCCCCTCTGGGCAGCACACATGCTACAGCAGGTATGGAGGAAAGGTCATTTCCACCAGGTGCCCTGACAGCTGGTCTTTGCTGTGGGAACAACATTCCCAAAGCTGGGAAGTGGAGGTGGAGAGAAAAGAGCCTGGGAACTGCATCCACTGGTGCCCCCAACCAGGAGAGAGTCCTGCCTGTGCAATGAGGTGACCCCACCTCAAATCAGGGCCACCCAAGCGGATTTTTCCCCCTGAGATGCACCAGAAGGTGGGAGGAGAGCTCCAGGCACCACTCCCCACGCCCAGGATGCCCAGGGACGGTGGGAAGGCCATGGAGAGCGGCTGGGAGAGCGCAGCAGCCGAGCTGTAATCCCGCACTCTCGGCTATTTAATGCTGCTTATTGCAGCCCTCAGTCCTCCCTCTCCCTGCAAGACAGATGGGATCGGAGCTCCGTGTGCCTCCCCAGCCCCGCTGCAGCCAGCGGGGAGTTTTGCTGGGGGGCAGGATGAGATTGTGCAGATATAATAACTCCATTCATCACCGGGGAGCGGGGCCGGGCGAGTGGTGCTTTGGAAATGACTCGGGAAGTTTGGCAGCTCAGATGCCACCAATCTCCCTGACAGGCAATCCCGGGGTGCCCCGGAGCCCTGGAGCAGCACAGCCAGAGCCACGGGCACTGTGCCAGCAGGGACCTGCTGCCCCACAGGGAGAGGGTGGAGGGGAAAGCTCTCCCTGCCTCGAGAATCCTGGGAAAACACCCAGAGCAATGGGAGAACAAGTCTGGAGGGGCTCATTCCCCAGGAATGAGTGATGGTCTGAGGCCAGAGCACCCACAGCTCCCACGGGACCCATCCTCAGCTTCCCACTGACTCTGGGAGCTTTGCACTTAATATCACTAAATCACAGAAAACTTGGGTTGGGAGAGACCTTAAATATCCCATCCCACCCCTGCCATGGGCAGGGACACCTCCCACTGTCCCAGGCTGCTCCAAGCCCCAATGGCCAGCCTGGCCTTGGGCACTGCCAGGGATCCAGGGGCAGCCCCAGCTGCTCTGGGCACCCTGTGCCAGGGCCTGCCCACCCTCCCAGGGAACAATTCCTGCCCAGTATCCCATCCATCCCTGCCCTCTGGCACTGGGAAGCCATTCCCTGTGTCCTGGTACTCCATCCCTTGGAAATCATCTCTCTCCCTCTTCTTTGTAGTCTCCCTTCCTGTACTTGGACCCTGTGGATGTGTTGCCTCTGGAAGGCCTGGATATCCAAGGGTTTTGTGCTTTCCCAGCTCCCTCACACAAACACAGCACAGATGCACTCCCAGCCTGGCACTGCTCAGTGCATCTCACCTGTTCCCTCCTGACTCAAAGAAATATCCTCCACTAGCCAAAACATGAAAGGAATAATGGACATTTTTCAAAGAAGAGGTGCTCCAGCTGCATCCCACGTTCTCCTTGCTGCCTCAAGCCCTGGGAAGTGCAGTCCTGCTGCTGACACCTGCCTTGGAGTCAGGAGCTGCATAAACCCCAATTCCCTGGGCTGGTTCCCTCTGCGGATCCAGGAGCTGCTGCTTTCCGTGGCCACCCTACAACCTCCTGTGCATCCCACCCTGGAAATTCCAGCTCTGCGGAGACGCCAGTGAGGGACAGGGCTGTTAAACACCCACGGGCTGGGGACGTTGCCCATTCCCAACTCAATTTTTTTGGCCCACATCCATTTTTAGGGTTTTGGATTCCTTTCCCCAAACTTTAATTACCAGCTTGCTACAGAAGGAACACTGAACCCCACTAGTTTTGCTCCAATCTGGGTTTTCCATTAGAAGCCTGGCATCTGTGGAAGAAAATCCAGGGAAGACTTTGTCTTTCCTGACACAAAACAGCCTTCCCAGAGCTTAATAGGAATTTGAGTGAGGCTCTCGCTGCCAAGGATGCAAAAAAAATTGATTTTGTGTGTTCAAATTCACACCTTATTTTTTGCAAAATATTTTCCGAGGGTGAAATCTCCCGTGCTTGCTTTCAGCAGAGTTTGCAGGAATGTGTTGAGCTGCCTCCCCACAGAACAGTGATTACCAATGTTCATTTTCAGGATTAAAATAAAAACAACAAACAAACGATTCTTGTCATTCCACAAAGAATTAGGGAAGTCTTGCAACTTCCTACACGCACACACACAGTGTGAGGATTTATCCACAAAACCCTTGGCACACCTAGGCTGGGTTAAAGGCAAAATAAATAAATAAGTGTATGACAGAAATAATTATCAAAATGCCTCGGAGCAGCCCATATTTCAGCAGAGTAATGAAGGCAGGTGCTCATTGTGCTCTGTCAAACCAAACAACTCACTTTTAGTATTCCTGCAGTGCTTTCTTCCAGGTAAGCACCAGATTTACTTATACAATGCTATGGAGGCACTATATTTATTTCTATATTCCCTCTGCTTTTCATATTTTAAGGGAATGGCATTATTAAATATAGGGATGGAGGAGCATTACTTGGAATATTCAAGGTTCTTCTCATGCTGGGAGCACAGGGTGAGGCTCTCCTGCCCAAGGGAGGCCCTTCAGTCAGGACAATCCAAGGGTTTGGACCAGCTGCCCCACCTGAACGTGTGGGAAGAGTCAGAGGGAGAAGAGAGGAGACGTTTTCAGGCTCAGGAAAGGGAATTGGGCAAGTTCTTACAGACACTGAGAGGCCACAGAACCCCAGAGTGGGTGAGGCTGAAGGGCCCACAGGGGCTCCCCCGGCGGCACCTCCCTGCCCCAGCAGGGCCATCCCAGAGCACAGGGCACAGCAGTGTGCCCACACAGCTCTGCAATATCCCAGCGAGGGACACTGCACAGCCTCTCTGGGCTCTGCTCAGGGCCGGGCCCTGCCCAGGGCAGCACTTCTGCCTCCTGTGCGGGGGAATTGCTGCGCTCAGGCCCTGCCCGCTGCTCTGGGGCCGCTGCCGGGCCCCGGAGCAGAGCCCGGGCCCTGCCCTGAGCCCTCCCTGCAGCCAGGGACACCCAGGGCTGAGGGCCCCTCTCAGCTGGGGCTCCTCTCGAGGCTGAGCAGCCCCGGCTCCCTCAGCCTGTGCTGGGCACGGAGCTGCTCCAGGCCCTTCCTCAGCTGCGCAGCCTCCGCCGGCCCCGCTCCAGGAGCTCCCTGGCCCTGCTGGGCTGAGGAGCCAGAGCTGGGCACGGCACCCCAGAGGTGCCCCCAGGGCTGGGCACAGGGGCAGGATCCCTCCCTGCCCTGCTGGAAAAGCACCCCAGGATCCCACTGGCCTCCTTGGCCAGAATTTATTATTTCTGTCATTTTTCTTCCCTGGAATGGGAGGGAACCACTCATCCTATGCTCCTTCTGAGTAAAACGTTCCATGCCAGAAAGTGCTGGACATCCTCGTCAATCCCTGATGGATTGGGAGTGCAAATGGCCTGGACAAAGGTTCAGGGAAGAAATCTCATGAGATGGAAGGTGACCAGCTGAAGGGGAGCAGCATGAGGACACAGCCATGCAGATGTGGCTGGTTTGGACTGGGCAGACTGGGAGGAAGAGCTCCAGAGCAGGCAGGGCAGGAGGTGAGCTCTGGGAAATTCATATGGGAATGGCCACAGGACATAACAGCACCTCCATAAGCCATGGACAACACTGTAAAACCAGAACATGAGCCTAAGCCCCTGCATCCTGTGAGCACCCCTGGAAGCCAGCACTGCACAGCAGGATACGGGGTCATTAGAGCAAGATTCAAGGACTTTTGGCAGAGAAACTTCATTTTTAAGAAAATTGTTATTGCTGCACGGAGTGTCCTGTGTGCATTTATTGTTGGAAAAATGAGCCCTTTCCCAGGGGCTGTGGGCTGTGCCTGCTGGGAACAGCATTCTCATCCCTGTCCTGGAGCCCTGGAGCAAGCCATGAGTGAAGGAGAAGTGAGCTGGAACCACCATGGGGACAAAGGAAGGGCCTGAGGGTGTTGTGATCCCCAGGACCAGCCTGGGGTTGCCTCCGTTCATCCCTTGCAATTCTTTTTCCTCTCTTTTCTTCCAGTGCAGCTTCACTGGAGGTGTGGATGGGGAGACAGAGCAGGTAAACACCTCATGTGGCAATCTGGGCCTCCAGCAGCAAGAACAATCCCTTCTCCTAAAAAGCCCAGCCAGGACAACAGCCATCAAGCAGCAAACAGCCTCTGATGGAAAGGATGCAGATCGGAGAGGCTGCGCTGCCGTTCCCTGCCAATGACCTAATGAAGCACGAGAAGCGTGTCTGAGTGTGCCTGTGGAGCAGACATTTACATAATGTTTGTCTGCTACGCCAGGATGGCTCTGCAGGAAGGACGGGCTGTCCTCCTGGAAGTGGCACTGAAAAATGGGCTTCCCTCTGAGACCCAGGGAATTTGTAGTCCTTGTTCCAAGGGAAATCAGCAGCCCAGGGAGATATTGGTCTGGTCGCTGTGCCTTGGGCTGGCAGGGAGGGGGCAGGAAGCACCCAGCACCTTCCCAGGCACGTCCCTGCCTGGAATGAGCTGGGATTGCTGTGCCAGAGGAGAAGTGGGAGCAGTCAGGGGGCACAGGGTGACAATCAGGAGCTGCCAGCCCAGGGAGGTGACTGGAGGCAGGTAGCTCAGGTGACTTGGAGAATGAAATGTGTATTTCCAAACTATCCCAGCGTAGGGCAGGAAAGTGATTTTCCAGTTGGGTTCTGGGAGCAGGGAGACAGGCAGGAGGTGCCAGGGAATGGCTGGAGGAGCTGGAGAGCTTGCACAGGTCACCAAGGATGACCAGCCTTGGGACAGCGTTGGGTTTGCAGGAAATGATCTTTTGATCCAGTTTTATTTAATAAAACTGCAGAGAAGAGACCAGAATGTCTCAGTTTGATTGAGGAGTGTAACAGAGAGAGTTAATCACTTACTGCAACCTGAGGCTCAAAACGCAGCCAGAAATCAGGGTTTGGAATGCTGCTCTCACCGGCCTGGCTGCTCCAGCAAAGCGTGGGAAAAGCCATGGGAATGCCACCAGCCCCAGCCTTGGGAAAGGGGCACATCCATCCCTGAGCTCCATGGAGCTGGAGCCGTGCCCAGTTCCCGCTCCCATCTGCTGGACCTGCAGGGGGCTCAGATTGACAAAACTCGAGCTTCCCCATGGATTGGAGCAACAGAAATCCAGGAGCTGTGAGCGGACACCAAAATGGACTCTGATTCTAATTTTTCAAAGACTTCTATACTTAGAAGTCTCTTGTTGGCCCTCAAAGTGGACCTGTTACTCTCTGCTCTTCAGATGATTTATTAATTACAGGCAGAGTTACGGCAGAGCTGCAGCTCCCCCAGTCCTGGTGATTTGTGTGAGACTGGGAAAAAAAACTTCGTCCTTTGCAGAAATAAACCCCACATGGCTAGGCAAGAAAAGGGAATGTTGTCCTTAAAAACTGCACACAAACACACACAAATATCTATTCTTATATATATATATATTTATGTATATATATATAGCTTTTGGTGATGTGTCTCATGCTTCAGGACTGAAGCTATTTTTATGCTTTTCATAAATGACCATGGAAGAGCATTTCAAATGAAGCTCAAAGAATAACATCCTTTTGTTCCCAGGAACAGATACAGCCGGAATGGACTTGGCTGGGAAATAAAATCAGGCTTTGAAAGGAGGAGACAGAGCAAAGTTACCTGAATAGCTGCAGACTCAGAGCTTCTCATCTCCTTGTCACTGCGGGAGAGATTTCTCGAGTTTGGAGAAAGCTCTGGGTTCCCATCTTAGGAGGGGTGCAAAGAACAATATAAAGTCTCATTCAGATTCCCAAAAGAGGCACTTGATGCTGTGCTGGAAGTGATTAAATGCTGTGAAGGCCTCTAGAGATGTGTTAATTATGGACAACCCAATTCTGGCCTCGTGGATGCTCAGCCATGGAAGACATTTTAGTTACAGCAAGGCAGACACACCAAAACTCCAATCAATTGGTGGATCCTGTCTTAAAGTTAAAGAGAGAGCCAGGATCGGAGGGAAAAGATTATATTGGTTTTTCCTGAATAAATCAAACAGCAGAGCTCAACTTTATTTCTGCAGGAGAGAAGGTTCAGAGAATCCCAGATTGGTTCGAGTTGGAAGGAACCTCAAAGCACACCCAGTGCCACCCCTGCCATGGGCAGGGACACCTCCCACTGTCCCAGGCTGCTCCAAGCCCCAATGGCCAGCCTGGCCTTGGGCACTGCCAGGGATCCAGGGGCAGCCCCAGCTGCTCTGGGCACCCTGTGCCAGGGCCTGCCCACCCTCCCAGGGAACAATTCCTTCCCAGTCTCCCATCCAGCCCTGCCCTCTGGCACTGGGAAGCCATTCCCTGGGTCCTGGCACTCCATTCCCTTTCCCACAGTCTCTCTCCATGTTTCCTGCAGCTCCTTCAGGCCCTGCAAGGCCCCAGTGAGGTCACCCCAAAGCTTCTCCTCTCTGGGCTCACCAATGCCAGCTCTCCCAGCCTTTCCTCCCAGCAGAGCTGCTCCATCCCTCGGATCATCCTGGAGCCTCCTCTGGCCTGGCTGCAGCAGTGGGATGAAAACAGGGACTGTGCTCAGGACAAACATTTAGGATGCTCTTGGTGTGAACATGAGCATCAAACAGGCTAAAAAAGAAAAATTCAGGATATGGAATTTTTTGGGCGTGATTGTCCTGCATTATTAACCCCCAGTGGGGTCTGCACCCCCTGACACCCCTTCCCTGCTCCACATGGGGCTCCTGCAGCCTCAGGGCCCCTCTGCACATCCCTGGGCTCAGGACCTGCTGCTCCAGCTTCATCTGAAGAAAGCACTCCAGATAATGTATCTTTATTTGTTTTGGAGGAATTCAATTTAAATTCCCCCAGAAATTCAATGAAACTCCTCTGTAATAGACAGCACAAAGCCCACGAGCCCACGCTCCGCGTGCCTTCAGAGCACAACATCCATCTTTGCAGCACTCAGGTATTTCCAAACTGAGAGGAAGTTTTTGTGAGAGGGATGCCTGGATTAGAGCCTTGAGGTCTTGAGCCAACAAGGACACAGCCTGACCCAATGTGGCCTGTGGCTCCTAATTAAGGCTTCAGAAAATACAGGATTTAGAAAATCCTCACCGAGAAAGCTGCGGAATCCAAGAGGTTTCAATGTGAGATCCGAAGTCAGGATGTGAAATTCCTTTTCAAGAACATCAGCAGGAGGAGGACCAAATAAAAGCTGCCACTGTTATTTTTCTTGTTGTCATTACGTGGTTCCAAGTGAAAGCAGAATGGGGCTTTTGCATCAGAGGATATAATACAATCTGTAGGTGTTGGGGAAGAAAGGGAAAGGAATCAGCACGAGGGGAGGAGGGGAAGACGAGGGGAAAGTTACATAAAACTGCAAAGATGAAGCCATTTTGGGCAAGAGGGTTCCCAGGAAACTGCAAAGCCATGAAGGTGGGAAGATCTGAGCTGCTGTGCTTGGGGATATCCATGTGGGGCTGGAATCCTCACAGGGCCACAGGCATCGTGTCCTGGGTGGGCTGAAGTTCCTCCGGCAGAGGAGGAAGAGGATGAATTTCTATTTCCTTCAGGGGATGAGGAAGAGGATTAATTTCTATTTCCTTCAGGAGATGAGGAAGAGGATGAATTTCTTATTTCCTGCAGGGGATGATGAAGAAGATGAGATCCCCTCAGGTGCCTCCAGGAGCTCCAGAGCCACTGGGTCCAGCACAGGGTTTCCAATGCAGCCCCAAAGCCAAAGGGAAAGTGGAGGGCTCCCTTCCCTCCGGGGGAAAATTTCTTGCTGATTCCATCCCCCCTGTCAGCTGGAAGGTGGGACAAATCCTGCTGCCCCTGTGGTGTCCCTCAGCGGGAATTCCTGCCCTGGGGACCCCCGGTAAAGGGACAAGTGTCCCTCTCGGGCAGGACAGGGTCAGGGGTGCTCACCCAGGGCCGGATGTTAGGGCAGCAGCAGAGATAAAAACCCGAGTAAAACCACAAAAGTGCAGAGCGTGGCTGAGCCGTGGGGCAGAAGGGAAAAGCACCACACCAGAAATTGATTCCATTAAAAAGTAATCTCAAATTTAATAAAAGTTATGATTTGATTATAGCCGTGGAACCGCAGGGCAGGGGAGGGAGCGCAGGGAGAGCTGGGGGGAGGCACCGGGGAGGGGAGAGCAGCTCTCAGGGCTGGCTCAGCCTCCTGAAGGGCTCTCCCAGTCTGCCTGGGCACGCTGGCTACTGCCTGCTACTGCCTGGCTACCTCCTGGCCTGTCCCAAACACTGCTCCTGCCTCCATCCTCTTCCCTCCCTGCTCTGAGCTCCTCTGTCCCCACTGCGGGATCAGGCTCAGGGCTCCCAGCAGCGGGGGAGGATGGAGAGCATCACGAGGGAGCTCCTCCAAATTATGAAATCAATGCCTCAACGTGCCTGCATGGCTGCAGGGAAGCCCTTCATCATCCCAGGAAACGCTGCTGCTTTTCTGAGGGCTGCTGGCACGGGCAAAGCCACCGCTCTGCTCCAGCCTGGCTTCTCCAGCAGCCCCACATCCCCCTAGGGGCGAGTCCCACCTCCCCTCTGGGTGCTGGGCCTGCAGCAGGCTCAGAGGGATCCCAGTGGGATCTGCCCACCCCAGAACCAGCAGGTGCTGAGCTGATCCCCGGGGCTGTTGGTGGAGCCCAAATGCCAGGGAGGAGCTGCCAAGGCTGATCCCTTCAGTGGCTGGAGCTGGGACACCCCTACAGCCTTTAAAAGCTCTCCTTGCTTGCTCCAGGAGCATCCCCTTCCTCCAGCTCCAGTGGGGACACAATTCCTGGTCCCAGCGTGGCTGCAGCCTCCCTGGGGGCACGGCTGGGAGGGACCTGCCAGGGTGACACCCTCAAAAGGCTGCTGGGGGGGTGAGGGGAGGGTTTGGTCCCAGCCTGGTGTTGGTCCAGACCCCACATTCTCCCAGGGAATGCAAGTGGTGCCCCTCATTCATCCTGAGAGCAGGACGGGAATGGCCTGGGAGGGACAGGGGGACCAGGGTGGGGAGAGGGTTTTGCCTCTTCATGACAACATCAGGGCTGAGCCCAAGTGGTGCTCCTGGGTCCCAGGAGGCTTTTCCTTGCCTGGTCAATCAGAAACCAAAACCCCCCAGTTCTGCTGTGCAAAGCAGAGAAATAAACATATATTATTTAAAACAGAGAAATAAACACAGATTATTTAAAACAGAGAAATAAATACAGATTATTTGCCTTGTTGGAGTAAGGCAAACCCTCTGCATTTAAAAAAAAGGAATGAACTGCTCTGTGAGTCGCCACCACACTGGAACCACAGGTTGTCCCCTCCCCAGTTTCCAGTTCCTCTGTTCTTACGGATAAATTTGGCAGCTGGATGGCTGCCAGAGCCACGACAGTAAATGCACATGAAGGATCTCTGTGCTTCTGTAACGTTGTTCCAGGTAAATATATTCCTTTAAATGCAGGTGACAGGCAGTGGCTGGGAGTGCAGACACCTCTGGAAAGGAGGGAAGAGAAATTAATTAATCCAGCCCCAATTATCTGGGCTTTGCCTTTTAAGCTGAGCTATTTTGTTATTTGAAAGTCTGGTTGGGGAAGGAAAGAACAGAAGAAGAAAACAGGCAAGTGTTAGGACTCAAAGAAATCTGATAATAGGAATGAAAAGGGATCTAATGCTGGTGTGAAGCCTGCTGCTAAGTGGGAATGATAAAATTGATGGGACTGTTGCTGAAAAGTTAAATACGTTCCAAAAATATTTCTGCTTAGTAATTAAAAGAAGCCAAAAGGACGGAATGCTGCAAGTTTACAGAGCTAAGGAGTTATTTTTCATTCTCAACTGTAACTGTGGTAGTTATTAAATTGTATTATTGAGGCAAATGCATTTAAATTAGAGATGCTGTGCACTGGGCTTCGGAGAAAACTCCTGGGGAACTTGGGGCTTAATAACACATCCTGGGATAATGTGGAATACTGGGAAAGCTTCAGTGAGAGGGGACACTGGGCCAGAACAAAGACCAGAAGGACACTGCTGAAGTGATTTTGCTCCACACTGTTCCTCCATAAAATACCAGGACAGCTGCTAAGAAGATAGAGCTGATAATTAATTGAGAACATTGTTAGAGCAGTTTACTGTGGCCACTCAGCAGGATTTTCTGAGTGTTTCTGGGTGAATTATTGTGGATGAGCCAGGATAACCCTGGGAAGGACTTTCCTGGGTGCCTCCCTGGATCACACACGGAACTGGAGGATGGACAACGGCAACTCTGAAACAGGAATTAAATCCAGGGCTTCAGAGGAACACCCAGGAGCTTCACAAGCCACAGATAATCCTCCAAGGCACTTTAAAGCTCTTCATTCCAACTCTAAAATACCAAGGACTACAAAATCAAAGAGAGAGAGAGAGATTGTGGATGTGCCACTGCTGTGGGCTCCTGCAACAGCAGGGCCTGGGCCCCATAAAAACAGCCAGAGGGCCTTTGAGAGTGCAAGTCCATCTTAGAGAAGAAGGTGGGAAATAGAAAGGCATCCCTATGATCCTTGATTTAGGGAAAATCTCCTTCTTGATCCCAAAACTGATGATCAGGTCAAGATGCATCTTCCCAAACCAAATCCACCTTTACCTGCAGCTGCTTGCTGGTGTTACAGAAGGAAAAAGCCAACCCCAAACCCCCAGTTACACATCCAGTAGCAGAAATAGGAATTATTCCTGATCCCTGAGCCCTCAGGATTATACAGAGCCTACTATGGAATAATAAATACATGTCCTGGTATCCCCTTCAGATAAACCCAGATGTCCCCTCAACCCCTCATATTCAATCCAGAGGTTCAGAGGAACATCCAGGAGCTTCACAAGCCACAGATAATCCTCCAAGGTACTTTAAAGCTCTTCATTCCAACTCTAAAATACCAAATTCTACAAAACCCAGTGAGTCAGAGGAAGAAAGGAGAGCCTGTGAATGTGTCACTGCTGTGGGCTCTGCAGCAGGAGGGTATCAGCCCAGCAACAGAATCCAGGTGACAATTCCTCACTCTTTCCTGTCTGGAGGAGGAGAAGGGCTGGCATGGGATGCACTGAGGTGTCTGGAGTGAGGTGTCCAGGATTTGGGGGCTGCCTGTCCTGGGGAAGGGCTGGGCAGCTCTGCCAGCCCCACCTGCAGCCATGGCACCCTCAGGGGGAGCTGGGCTGACTCAGATGGTGGCAGGGCTGCCTTCACCAGCAAACCAGAGAGAGGCACTTGAAAATCTTCGTGTTCTGTGCTGGGAGAGCAGCAGCTGCTTCATCCTCCTGTTTCCCTTCCCTCCCTGATCTGCTGCTCTCGGAGTGCTCTGACTCAGCCTGTGAGGGGAAAGTGGAGCTTGCTGTGAGCTGCAGCACTTTAACCACAGAATCACAGAATATCCTGAGCTGGAAGGGATCCACAAGGATCATGATCCAGCTCCTGACACCCCAGCAATCCCACCCCGTGCATCCCTGAGAGCTCCTGGAGCTCTGGCAGCCTCAGGGCCGTGCCCATTCCCTGGGGAGCCTGGGCAGTGCCCCAGCACCCTCTGGGGGAAGAACCTTCTCCCAAAATCCAGCTCCAGGCCATTCCCTTGGGTGCTGGCACCGTCACACAGAGCAGAGATTGGAGCTGCCCCCCCTCTTCCCCTCACGAGAAGCTCTAACTGCGACATCTCCCCTCAGTCTGCTCCTCTCCAGCTGAGCAAACCAAGTGCCCTCAGCTGCTCCTCACAAGGCCCTTCCGGACCCTCACGGCCTCCTTTGGACACTCTCTGCTGGTTTCATGTCTTTCTTACACCGTGGTGCCCAAAGCTGCCCACAATATTCCAGGTGAGGCCGCCCCAGCCCAGAGCAGAGCGGGACAATCCCACCTGAGCTGGCCTGGCTGAGGGAGCTGGGCCTGGTCCCCCAGGACACGGCTGAGATTTAATTCAGGGTTTGGTGTGTGGGGAAGGCCAGAAACCAAACTGGCCATGGGGGTGAGAGCTGAGGGTCTCCTGAGCCCTCCATACACGGAGCCGGCTCCGCTCCAGGCTCCAGAGCCGTCAGGAATGCTGTCAGAGCAGCACAGCTCCTTCCAAACCTGGGGGATTGAGGGGTTTTGGCATCATGGCAACTGTTCTTGAGACAGCTCCCAATTCTCCCCCTTTTCATCGAGGTTTGCTTTTTTAAAATGTGTTGTTTTTCTCGGATACATGAGGCACAAGTGTTCTCAGCTCTGTGCAGTGGGTCCTTGCGAGGCTTTTAGGGAAATCTTCATCCGGATGGATTTGCACTTTATCCTTCTGCTTGGAGCTGAGTCACTGGAACTGCAGACTGTGGTCACCACAGACATTTGCGTCTGTGATTCTGTTTTTGTCTGTGAAGCTGATGCCTGGTTTAGACGTGGGGATGGCACTCTTCAAGTGACAGCCCATGATAATTGGGAATTCTGGGATTACCTGAGCCCTGGCAGCCTCAGAGCTCAGAGATGAGCAGGACAGAGAGGTCTCAGCTCGTGGATGTGGCTGGTCCAGGAACTGAGCTCCATGTTCCTACTGGCCAGAATTAGGTTAGGCCCAAGATTGTCCTCAGAAAATCAAAGGAATTTTCTAGAGAAGGAACAGCCCCTGCAGGATGGCTCTGCCTCGATGGCTCCAGAGAGCCACAGGGATTTGGAGCAGCTCTGCTGGGAGGAAAGGCTGGGAGAGCTGGCATTGGTGAGCCCAGAGAGGAGAAGCTTTGGGGTGACCTCACTGGGGCCTTGCAGGGCCTGAAGGAGCTGCAGGAAACATGGAGAGAGACTGTGGGAAAGGGAATGGAGTGCCAGGACCCAGGGAATGGCTTCCCAGTGCCAGAGGGCAGGGATGGATGGGATATTGGGAAGGAATTGTTCCCTGGGAGGGTGGGCAGGCCCTGGCACAGGGTGCCCAGAGCAGCTGTGGCTGCCCCTGGATCCCTGGCAGTGCCCAAGGCCAGACTGGACATTGGGGCTGGGAGCAGCCTGGGACAGTGGGAGGTGTCCCTGCCCATGGCAGGGATGGGATGGGCTTTAAGGTTCCTTCCAACCCAAACCATTCTGGGATTCCATGATCCTTTTTGATCCCCTAGGAATTTATTTGCAGGTCATCCAGATGTAAACTGGAGCAGTTCCTCCCCATGCTACCACCCTTTTATCCCACGTGTTCCACAGACATTTCTGGATTCCTATTTCCCACCACACCTCTTCTCCTCACCTCTCCCAGGCAATAAACATTATGGGTTGCTGGACTGAGGCCTCTCAGGACGGAGGGAGGAGTTGAAATTTCGCTGTGCAGGAGCTGTGAGTTGAAAACACCTTTAGCAAGTGACGATTGAACCTGGGAATGTCCCCAGACTGCAGAGAGGAGGAGGGGCTGCACATCAGGAGGGGTTGAGGTGGTGAAGGCCCAGGGTACCAGGACATCCCATCTCAGCCCCAAATTCTGCGTGTTGTGAGCAGAAGTCCCACACTTCACTAATCCTGAGCTGAGGCTGCTTCCAGAGGCTGTGGGACTGGGAGGGAACATTTTCCTGGCCTTGCATCCTTATCCCAGCAGCTTTTTGTGCCCAGATGGAGCGGCCCTGGCCGCAGAGTTGACCCCACCCACCCCTGGTTGTGCAATGCTCTGTGCAGGGGAAGGCTTTTTGTACAAAATGTGTTGCCAGGCTCTTTGGAGGGGGTGGAACGTGAGTTTTTCTCCCTATTTTCCGGTATCTTTGGAGTCCTGGGGAAATGCGATGTTTTATCAGGCCCTGATTTTGCTGCTGAAGCAAAATCCCGGCTGCCACTCACTTCTGTGCGGGGCTGTCACAACACTGCTTTGGACCTGACTTTTTTTATTCATTATTGATCATGGGAAATTGTTTCTAGAAGAGGGATGTAATTTATTTATCACCGAGGCTGCCAGCGGAATGTGATTTGTGCTGGAGTCCTGTTCCCTGAATTGTGCTTTGGCAAATATGATAAGACTCGGGAAGTAGGACAGCTTTGATGCTGAGGAGTCACTCTTAACATCCCAAACACTGCTGGGAAAGTGCTGCACCCTCCCTTCCGTGCCTCATTCCTGCTGTGCCAGAGGCTCCCCAGCTCCTCCTTTGGAAATCTCAGCTCCCCCTCTGCCTTTGGTGGCAATGGGGAGGGCCTGGAGCACCCCAGACCCTCTCTTATCACATCCCATCAATATTATCACCTTGGATAAGCTCATGGGAAGTGCTTTAGGCAGAATAAACTTTTTTTATGGAAGGAAGTGAGCGAATGGAATTATCTCTGTCGTAAAGGTTATTTGCTAGCCAATAAATGGATATTTTTAAGGGCAGAGTCCGGTGTTATTCTGTCTGTCAGAGCTATCCCTGACTTCAGGATTCAATATTTTTATATGGCAGTGTGTTTATCCTCGCCGTGAAGTGAGGGTTGAGGGGAAATATGGGATTTGAGTACCCCCAGCTGAGCAATCTTCACTGGCATCCACTGCTCTGGGGCACCTGCAGGAGCCTGTTCCAGCTGCAGACAGATTATGGCCTCCACAGATGATGTGAAGAAGGGGGAAAATCCTAAAACTGCTGTTATAATCTGTAATAATCTCAGCCTGGAATTGATCCTGTACTTTTTTACCCAGGGCAAGGCCATCCTTTCATTTCCTCTGCTGTCCCCCTCACTTATGATTTACTTGTTTTTCCCCCAGTAAAAGTCTGGAGTGTCCTCTTGCACTTCTGCTGCTGCTGTCCCCAGGACTTTAGTGGGAACATTTGAAAAATAAATACCAGCCAAGGAGCACATTCCCTTTTATTGCAGCTGCTCTCTCTGCATATGCAGTGGTGAATTAACTCCATTTCCATGAGTCTCCTGATTTTTATGTAGCAGGGGAGAGGAGCTCAGGCCATAAAACTTGTTTGGTCCTGTCCACATCTGTGTTCTCAAATATCTCAGGACACCCCAGTGGAGCCCATCCTGCTCCTCTCTCTGTGCAGCTCTCTTTCAGTGCATTTCCATCTTGTTTAATTTCCTTTAAAAGCCAGAAAATCTCCCCCAATCTGTTTCTTTGCCTCTTTCCGAGCCTGCCTGTTATTGTTGGGGAGTTCTAGCATGACACTGCCTCAATATAGGCAATTTTCTCCTGCAAACACGTTATCATTGCTGCTCCAATCCATTTATTGCTTCAGAACCTCTGGGGCAGCGCCTGCTCTGCTCCACTGAGCACCACAGATAGACCCTCGCTGCTCCTAAAGCTCTCAAATTGGTGCCCTGCTCCACTGGCTGGGGCGTTTTGGCCAAACCTGTGGCTGCTAAAGAAACATCTTCCCCTTCCTGCAGCTTTTGTGACCTGATCCTGCTGTATCCCTGGGTTTACAGTCGTGGGATGCTTGTGGATGTGCAGGCTCAAGCTCAGCGCCTCATTTATTGAGTTACTTTTATGGCAGCAGCTCCCATCCTTCTGTCTTAATCTCATTTTATGTCTTCTTCCCTCTCCCAGCCTTCACAGCAGTAACTATCTCTGATATTTAAATGCCCACATACATGATCAGTAGATCTTAGGAGTAATATTTTTATTTAGTAAATTCCGGGCCTGGCTCCCTTTCCAAGGGAATCTCACGCTCACATGGCCCGAGCTCTTCTGCGGTGGCCACAATAGCAATAAATAGGTTTATTGCTCTTGTCAGAGACATATGTTTCAAGGCCAGCAGGGCCTTTATGATTATTTGGTTGGAGATTATGGATTGCTCAGAGCAGAACTCAAAGCACTGAGTCAAAATTAATAACGTGGAGGGGACTTTGCGTGATCCGAATGCCTCACTCGGGGACACACGGCCCTGACGGAGGTGGCACTTGAGCCTGGCTTGGCTGCACTCCTGGGAGCAGCCAGCTCCCTCTTCCGAGCCCACAGTGCTTTCCCAAAGCTCCCAGAGCGGGGGGGGGATGAGCAGCCACGTGCTCACAGTTTTCTTTGCACTGTGGAAATGTCACAGATAATTTGCAGTTTGTGTTCCTGCAGCAGCAGGACCTCGGCAGGATGGGGGCTGCCAGCAGGCTGCCCAAAGTCTCCCAAGCATTCCCTGAAGCTCTGCATCCTTATGGTCCTGCAGACTGGGTATTTTTGCAGAGGAGCTGCTCTTCCCAGAGATCTCATCTCCACATGACACAGCTCCCCAAAAAGCTCATTGCTCAGGGGGTCTTTAAAGCCACTCTGCTGCACTTAGGCCCCGCTGAGCTGTGCTGCTGATTATGATGCTCTGCAAAGAGTTGTTTCACAACTATGATTTTCCAATTACTTAAATCACCTGGAACTGAGGAATAAACCAGAGCTCCCTGTTATTTCTCTCTTTTTTTTCTGGTCGTTTTGAGGGGAGTTTTTGGTCCTGTTTTGCTCCCTGCAGAGAGCACTGCCTGATTCCTGGGGGCTACCTGGATGCAGGTGTGCATCCCACCCGCTCTCCCATTGCAGGTGGGCTCCAGTTGAAATTCAGGACATTCCTGCAGGGATCCAGGTGTCTGGAGGGCTGTTCCAAAGGTTCACAGGGCACAAGGACACATCAGGAAGCTGAATTTCAGTGCCTTCCTCTCCAGCTCAAACGGAGCTCATTTCTCCTGTGGGGAGAGAGAGGGATGTTCCAGCACCTGTCAGACCAATTTTTTTGGGGGGAGGTCACAGCCAGGGCTTGAGAAAAGTGGCCCAAAAGCAAAACAAGTGACCCACAGGGGCACCTTTGCCTGCTCCAGGCTGCTGGGACACAGATCCAGAGCTGTCCAGAGCTTTGAGATGGATCTGCCCAGACCTCCCCCTTACTGAAAAGAAGACCCACCCTAAATGTTAGATGAAAAACACACCAAGAGAGGTGGAAAGGGAGCAGACTGGGCAGAAGGGAATGTTTCAAAGGGTTATTAACAGCTCTTCCCATGGCCAGGGTGTCCTTGCAGGCAGATCCTTGATTCCAGACTTGCTTTAGGCAAGTGATTAATGGATTTTGGGATTGCAGCAGCCACTTCTCATCCCAGATCTTCCCACTTTCTCCCAGGCCTCTCTCCGTGATCCCTGTCCCTCGCTGTGGGGTCTCTGCCAAGTTTGCAGCTTCCCCAACCCCAGCATTCCAACCCTGATCCCACCCAGTCTGTCCTCTCCAGCTCCTTCTGGCTGGAGCAGGGGTTTGCCCTCTCTCCACGGTATCCCACCTGATCCAGACTTCTTTTAGGAAAGGGAGACAGCTGGGAATGTGTCTTTTCCACACAAGATGCTTCCCACAGGCCCTGGTGACAGCAGAGGGTGGGTGGGTGTGCCGTGGGTAAATTCCCATGACAACTATGAATTGTCTTTAGGGGATGGGGAGAGAAAACCGCATAAGGATTTAATACAAAGCCACTCCAACCTGCTTGGGAACAGGAGCCTGTTATCCAGATTTTGTAATTCCCAGCCCTTTTACAGGATACACTCATTAAAGGCAGCTGGAAGTTGGAATTACCTATCCGGAGCAGTTCACCAGATTGTTGCTTCCGTGAGAACAATATGTTATAAAGCACATACCAGGGAAGTTGTTTTAATTAACCAATTATCTATTCCAGGTTTCTTGTAGCTCTCTTTATCGCTGTTCTTTAGCTACAGTACTATATGGAAATGAGAGCAAATGAAAGCACTTTATTAGGCAAAACAGAATTAACCAAGAAAATAAGAAGTTACAAGGGATGAAACACAGGCCACCCAAACATGCTTGGAACATGTGAAATGGGAACTTCAGCTGTGGGAGTTACAACTAAGGAATTCAGTCGGTCAATCCACATTATCCTACAGCTCCACAGGCAGGGCAAGCTGCACCTGCAGGGCTGGAGGGACCTCTGGGAGGGTTCAGATCCCTCACCATCACCCCATGGATTTATTCCTGGCTGCAGGATTCCAGCTGTGCCTGCCCTGTCCCACACCCCTGGCCCTGGAAGTGGGAGCAGCACTGAGGACTCAGGGCTGGCATCCCAGTGCCCTCCAAGCCTCATTCCCAGTGGGACCAAGCTGTGAGTCCTGCAGAACACACCTGAGGGGAGGCTCCAGCCCACACCTGTGGGACTGCAGAATCCCCCCTCTCTTTGCTCCACACTTCCTGAAATATCCCTGAGGGCACTTAGGGGGGCACAGGGCAAATCCCACCCTCTGCTCCAGGCAGTTCCTCATTCCCTGGATGAGCTTTTTTCCAGCAAGCTCCCAGGCCATGCCTAACAAAGCCCCTACACCCAGGACTGAAGATTTGCCTCTCTCTACCTTTTTTCCCGGTGTGGGATCCCTGTGGGACAGCCAGGACCTCCTGGCCAGGCCACAGCATCACCTCCGTGTCCCCAGGCCGTGGCTTTTTGTGCCAGCAGGGTTTTGTCACTGAGAACAGGTGTGCTGAACAACCATTATCAGGGAAATCCAGGAAAACTGAGGATGGGGCGGCTTCCAGGCTCTTCTCCACCTCAGAATTGCTCCCACACCACAGCAGCTTCTCTCCTTGTAAACCCAGCCCAGCGCTAAACCCCAGAGTCCCTCACAAGCCTTTCACTCAGGTGCAAATCACTCAGGTGGGAGCCTCCAGAGGAGAATTCGACCACAAAGAGGCCTCTTGTCACTTGGGTAAACAAGACACAACGATCAGGCTCCGTGTGGGGCTTATCACCTGGAACCAGCAGGGAAGGGAGAGCTCCAGCTCCGGCTGCGCTCGCAGGGACTGCTTTCCCAAGATAAACCAGGAGTGCACCCAAGTATTTTCTCTCCAAGGGATGGGAAAGTCACATTGCTGTTACTCCACACCCTGCAAGGCCGCTCCCCAAATAGGATTGCAGGGAAGTTAATGGGACGCTGGCTGTGGATGGGATTTAAGGCGCTCCCAGGTGGATTGATGGCTGCTGCCCCAGCTTTCCCTGGGATGTTTGGTGCTCCAGGGAGAGGAGAGCAGGACAAGGGATGTGGGTTTAGTCAGCCCCTTTGGGCAGTGCCTGTGGCTCCTGGCACTCGCTGCTCTGAGGGGTGAAAATGAGGAGATGTCCACCTGGAGCCACCTCCTGCTCCTTCCCAGACAGGGAATAAAGCCCGTGCCCCGCTTTGGCTGCTCTGGGAATACAAAAGGAGGAGCATCCTCAGTTTGGGTGAGGCAGCTCCAGCCGCCTCTGACCTCTAATTAATTGTGCAGCTGGAAGTTCTGCTGGAATGGCTGCTAATTGAGGCCCTGACCAGTAATGATTGGTGGAAGGGGCGGCCTCCATGCCCTCCTGACTGGAGGCCACCGCGGGCTGTCCTCAGCCACCCTCCCCTGCTGTGGTCACACACTGTCCTGGCCTGGATTCTCCATTTCAAAGCCATAACAAGGTCCCTGAGGATCTTCTTTCTCCCTCTTTGCAGGGAGCCAGGAGCTGCAGCTGCCCCTTCCCCCTGCCTGTCAGAGCCATGTCGTTATTAGGGCTGGAATGGGAACATTTCCGTGGAGCCAGGGATTTACTGTTGGTCTGATTGCAGCCTAACAGTCTAATCAAATGTAACAAATTGTTATTAGCCCAGCTACAGTAATACCAGGGCTAGGAATTAGTATGGAAAAGGATCGTCAATAACAGAGCCATAAAATCCCTGGGATCTGTCTCACCCTTGTGCTGACCCCGAGCCTGGTGGCTCTGCTCCTCCTGGAGCAGAAAACACCTCTGGGTGTCCCAAGGGTCGATGACAGCTCCAGAACTTCACCGGGATGAGCTCGGGGTGGCTGCAAGGGACCCTTCCCTGGGAGTTTTGGTGTCACCTGCACTCAGAACCCCTCAGGGTTAAATGATTGGGAAGGGTTGGTTGGGATGGAATTTGGTTTGGCAAAGAGCTTGGAGCAGCCTGGGACAATGGAAGGTGTCCCTGCCCATGGAACCCAACCCAAACCAGTCGGGGATTACCTTTTCCTGAATATCCAACGCTGCTTTGGACGTTCTTCCTTATGCTAATAATAATAATAATATAATATTTTATTTCTGTTTAACGTTTTATTGCTTCCATTTAATAGGTTATATATTAAAATTAATACCAGCACTTTATTTTCCTGCACTTTTATGGGTTCTCCAACATCAGAGCCAGCTCCTTTTTTAGAAGGTTTTTTTTCCCTATCAAAGCGCTATTTTGTCAAAAATTAAGCTTTAAACTGGAGTAGGGCTCCTCAAATGCTGCAAGGATTTAATCAAGGCACGATGATAATTTTGCTTTCAAAATAACCTTTCCTGCCATAACTTTTTATTCATGGCCAACAATGACACAAAGATTTTTTAACACTGAAATTACATGGGGATGATTTGTTGCAGGTGGTTTAATCCAGTCGTCGTTGCAGCTTTGAAATGTGACAGGTTCTGATGTTTGGAAGGTGTGAGGACACGGTGGGAGCTGCCTTTTGTCTGAAGTTCTTCTGCCTTTGGGCTTTGAGTTCGCTGATGCTCCACAGGGACCGAGCGCGAGCGATTTGAGATAATTGTGAAATCTGAAAGGGCTCCCTGATGCCTCTGCTCTTCCCCTCCTGCTCCAAATGGCTGCAAGAGGGATTAACTTTGCTCCGGAATTGTCCCCGGCTCCCTGATTTTAGTGCTGGAAAATTACAGAGTCTGGTGTTCCTCAGAGTCGGGGCTGGGATTACAAAACTTCCTGAAATTGGTGCAGACAGCCCCGCTTGCTGCTCTCTCAGAGCAGAGTGGGGAGAGCTTGTTTTAATAACACATTGCAAGTACTCACATTACCCAGGCATCTGCACGCTGCCCTCCATTTTAGGGAGAAATAATGGACTTTTTCCAGGAGAAGTGCATGTTTGTAACTGCAGGCAATAATTAGAGGCTGGTGAGTCAAGGTACTGCAGAAGGAACAGGGAACAAACCAAACCTGTGGGGAAAAGGAGCTGGAAACTGCTGGAGTGCTTGTTCTGGGATAAATTTAACCTTCCTGAAACTGATCCAGGTGGAACTTTTGCCACTCTGGAGAGGTACCACAAGGATGGCTTTGGCCAGTGCCGTTCTTCCCCAGCCCTGGTCCCAGTGGAGCAGCTGGATGAGGGATCCTGGTGGGCAGCAGCTGCTGTGGGATGGCATTTCCTTGTCTCCTGAAAAAGGGACCCCCCCAGCCCCTCTCGGAGCTCTTAGAAAGGGCTGGGCCGTGTCCCAGCACCTTTGGAATGTGGGACACTCCTGGGATGCCAGACCTCGATCCCTTCTCCCTGTTTGCTCCCCACAGCAGTTCCAGCTACAAGGCTGCCCTCAGGCTGTTCCCTCCTCTCCTCCAGGGCACATTCCCGAGTTTCACACCAACTTTTAATAGCTGATCCAAAGGGGCTGGCAGGAGGCTCCGGAAGGAGCAGCCAGGCTTGACCAGCACTATTAAATAGTGATTTTATCCATGTTCACACAGGTGCAGGAGGAGGGAACAGGGAGTGCATGACATAAATTGGATTTTTTCTCAAGTTTACAGGAGTTTGAGGTTAAAGAAGTTGTGGAAGCTGGCAGGATAAATGAGATGGGAGCTGCTGAGAGATAACAGGGAGGATTAGTGGGAGCTCAGCAATAACGGAGAGCAGGTCTGGGGTGGGAATTATCACCATGGAAGTTGGGGGGACCTTGGCTCCAAGAGAGCAGACCTGACACTGGGACTGGGGAAAGACCAGCCTAAAAATGGTCTCTTTTCTCCAGGAGCAGTGGTGGCCACCGTGGGTTTTGCATGTCCAAGTGTGATGGGGACATCCACTGCTCCACTCTGCCACTGGAAATTCCCTTTAATTTCTCACACAGGTGTGGAGCAATCCAGCCAAATCTTGCGTGGTAAATTTGTGCAGAAATTCAGGCGAGAATGTTAATTCTGCATTTCTCCTCTTCATCAGATCACTGCCCTTTAAGCACCCTCATAAACTCATCCTGCTCCTGCATTTCTTTGCAATATCTCAGAGGGAGGCACTTACACCAAACTATTTCCTTTGCCTGAGCACTTCCCCGTTGCTCTGTGATCATCTGCACATTAAAAAAGGGTTTGTGTCCCTGTCTCTTTGTATTTCACCTTCACACTTTGAAGGGATTTCTCCAGTCCTCTCTTTGCTCCCGAGCATTCTTGTTTGGGGCAGAGTTCTCACTAAACCTGCCGGGGTGCGGCCCCTTGGTGTTCCCATCCTTCTCCTGCTGCCCCTCCTTGGCCTGCCTGCTCCGACCACACGAGTCACTCGGGGTTGTCTATTAACAGCCTCAAACTCATTTGGGGCTGATTAAACGCTGCTCTGAAGAGCTGCACAGCTCTTCCCCAGGAAAATGTGCCTTTCCCAAACTGCTTTCCCTCTGACTGGAACATCTGTGGCAGGCAGAGCCATTTCCTAAGGAACACGAGGATGTGCCACAGACCCCGATGCCTCCGGGCTTGCTCGTGGCCTTGAGCACAGGGACCTACTTATCTGGTGGTGTAGCTGCTTTAAGAAGCACTAAAACACAGCAGGAAAATGCAGAGTGCTTGTGTGGACAATTAAATTTGAGCTTTACAGTGCCTAGGAGTTCTTCTGAGTGCTGGCAGAGTGACTCGGAGCTGGGGCTGGGTGGTGACAACCCTGTCACTGCTGTGATGGAGCAGCTCACCGGGCTCTGCCTTTGATCCTGCCCAGGTTTCTCGCTGTGGCAGGTTGGGTTTTTTAGATTCAGTGTGTCCCAAGAGCTCAGCAGAGCTCAGAGCAAGGCTGGGTCTGGAGCCAGGTCCCGCTGGTCGCTGTGGGTGACCCAAGGGGCTGCTTCCATCCGTGGAAATCAGCTGAGAGAAGGTGACAGTGGCACTGCTTCTCCACCCCATCAACCTTCACAGGAAGCTGCCTGCTCATGGTTGACCTGCCTGAGGGCCCCAAGGGCTCTTCACTCTGCAGTTCCCAGAATTCACAATCCTGCAAGGACCTGTCCCCGTGATTCAGGTTTGGGAATCATTTCCACAAGGATAAAAGCAGCCCTGTGGTTTCACCTCTCTGTGTTCCTCAGTCTGCCTGGGATGGGGCCACAGCGGTGACAGGACAAGGTCCCCTGGCAGGGTTGGAGCACAGAGACTCTCAGCTGGGGCAGTGTCCAGTGCAGGCTGGAAAATTGGATTCATCAAGGGGGCTGCTTTGGGCATCCAAGACCGGTATGACCAGAGAGTGCTGAGGTCCCTGTCCCAGATTCCCCTGTGCCTTTGGCAGAGGATTTCCCCTTCCCTGGGGAGGGAGGGCAGAAAGCCCCGGTGACAAACAGAGCAGTGAGGCTTCCAGGAGCACCACAGCTCCATGGCCATGCCTGGATATCAAACCTCGAGCTTCCCACCTCTGCCAGGGTGGGAGTTCCACAGGAGAGCCCTCAGACCTGTCCATGTCTGGGAATGAAGTGGGATTCCCAAGACGTCACCTCCAGGGGCACGGCGGGCACGGCAGCACCTCTGCCTTTGGCCGGCGCTGTCCCTGCGGGCTGCCCTGAGGAGCTGCGGGACAGGAGCTGCTCTGGGTGCTGAGAGGCTGCCTTGACACGCTCCTGCGGGGAGCCTCCCCCGGCAGCCCTGGAATCGAGAGCTGTCGGAGAGGAGCTGTTAATTAGCCCAGATCGCGGGAGCAGCGAGGGTGGCTCAGCGCAGCTCTGCTCCCAGCAGTGACAGCTCCAGCTTTGCTCTTCTGTCCTGCCTTGTTTTCATGGAAACTTCCCGGAGCCGTGGAAAACGCACAATTAGAGGCTGTTAGGTGATTGATTCCTGGGCGAAGGGGCCTTTCCTCCGTGCCTGGAAGGTCTGGCAGGTATTATTTAAAGAGCTAATGAATGTTAATGGGCACATTATTTGCAAATCTTGAAGTGGAATATTAGATCAGGGCTCCTGTGTGTCATGGTAATCAGCTTTCCCTCTCTCGCTCTGGCTCGGGGGGGGGAAACACCCTGCAGTTGCTTTGTTGTGTGCTTTTCAGATTAATATCCTTTTTCCAATCCAGCAGCTTTTCTCGGGGTGTTCGAGTCAAAGCAGCAGATGGTTCACATGCTGCTGTTTGATGCCTGACCAAGGGATTGTCCTGCTAAAAACCACCCTGCTGGGAGCACGGAGCGAGCTCCCTGCTTTGCTGTCTCCTGAGAGGGGGGAAACGTGTTTGGGAGGAGGCAGTGCTGGGCTGGATCCCTCACAGCACATGCCTGCGATGGAGAGCAGCATCTGAGCTGCTCAGTGCCCCCCTGGACCCTCCTCGGGATGGGGCTGTGGGGACACCGAGGGGCAGCTCGCACCGAGAGCTCCCTGCTGCTGCTCCAAGCTGCCTTTTCTCCAGTGCTTCCCAAATTTCACTTGGCTGTTTCCCCCTGCACTTCCATTCACGTCCTCCAAATTCCCACATCCAGGCCAGTCCAGACCTCTGGCCAGGTCGGTGGCCCCCAGCCCGCATCCCCCTGGATAATTGGCTGCTGCTGGATGCCAAAGGCGAGGTTTGAGTCGCTCCCACTGAGTTTTCCACAAGAACCGAAAGGTTAATCCCCCGACCTTCCCAGGCACATCCGGATCAGGGAGCCTCTGTCAGCTGTGACCCAAAATGCCTGGCACACCTCTGGATGTCACACGTGGGGTCCCTCAGGGAGCCAAAGGAAAGGAAAGGAGAAACCACCGGGGATTTTCCCAACGTCTTTGCTGGAGCCTTTCCTGAGGTCAGACAAAGAACCAAAGCTGCTGCACAGAGAGCAGCACAGCCCTGCCCTGACTCAGGAGGTGCCTTGGGTCCTCCTGGGGTCCAAAGTGAGCCAAAAAGTGGGGATTTGGGAGGCTGGGAAACCTCTGAGTGACAGGAAATTGTGGCTCGGGTGTCACACCTGCCGTGATTCAGGTGTTCCACCTGCCGAGGGCTGCTCCCAGGTAGAGGATCCCGGTGGGAAGAGCAGCACCAGGAGCAGCGCTGTGGGAAAAGCTGCTCGCCCACGTGCAGCACAGGCAAGGGATGGGGGAAGGCTCTGCTCTGCCACAACAAACCGGCAGATTAATGGTGAGAAAAGATCCATCATCTACTTCTGTGTTTCCAGTCTCCTTCTGGATGAATGCAGCAGGTTTCTGCCTCGGAAGGGGAAGATTCCTGCTCTGTAGCACACCTGCTCTGCTGCTCCAGACTCCTGAGCATCCACCCATCCTCCTCAGCTCGTCGGTGCCAACCTACTTTGTATTAACAGTGATTCAAATGTTAACAGCTGCTGTCCATGTTCGTCAAAAAGCAGCTCAATACAAATATATGATTATTGTATGAGCATTGTATGAAAGGTACTTGGTTGTGTCTTAAGCTAAAATAACAATATACACTTTTATCCAATCCTGATACGTTTATAAATATATTTAAATGGGTATAAATATTTATAAATAGTTTCTGTAATCTTCTGTAATTAGGCTCTAAGCTCTGTGACAGACAGCATCTGTTTGATCTGCGGGTGCTCGCCGTGTGTGCGTGGCAGGTCTCTCCAATGCAAGTGGTGGAGTCAGGAGATGCCTCTGAAGGGAGCCAGCTCCTTCCCTTGGGGGGAGGCAGCCCAGGCCTGGAGCAGGAAAAGCCGAGCAGAGCTGGGAGATGCAGCCAGAGCAGGGGGATGGAAGGACGAACAGCCCAGGGCTGATGCTGGAAATGCTCTGTGAGTTATTGGCAGCTGGAAGCTGGGCTGGGAGGAAGGAGCAGCCAGCGAGGACGTGGTGGGTGGGAAAAGTGATCATAAACCCTTTTATATTTCTCCTCATAACTCTCTTTATTTCCTCTCTGTTTGACTGTCGCTTTGAGCTATCCTTGTTCCAGAAGCGAAGGAAGTAACCTAACACAGAGTCAAACAAAACGGGCCCTTTTTGCTCTAAAAGCCTTCTGGGAATGCTCCTGACACTGAGGAAATGGGATAGAATTTCTCAGGGCTGTGGGCAGCTGCTTGGGAACAGCTGATGAGCTTGGTGGCAGCAGGACAGGACAAGCCATGGTCCCACAAAGCCACCAGGAGCTCCCACGGGAGGGACTCGGGTCCCAAAGCAGCTGCTGGGACAGCTGGAGGCCTGTCTGGGCTGCTCCACGCTCACCCTTTTCCAGCTCAGGCCCGACTGACATCGCTCAGGAGGCTCCTGGATATCCCTGAACACCCCATGGCAGCACGAAGTGGCAGAGGGGGATCCTCAGACCACCCCACACAGGGACCCTGGGGTCTGGCAGGACAGAGGGCACCATCCCCTGTGCCAAGGGCTGCGTGTGTTCGGTGAGAGAAACAGAAAGTGGGCACTGCAGAAGTTTTATGGGGACGGCCTTTTTGGCTGGAGAATGTTTTTTGGGATGAGGACACAGGCCACGCTCTGGGGAGATGCTGCTAAGTGGGAACAAGTGGGATGGGGAGGAGGAGCAGGGGGAGAGGCAGAGTTTGCCTGCTCCAGTGGTGGATCCTGATCCAGTTCAGGTGCCCATGTGCCAGGCTGTGTCCCTGGCACTGGAGGGATGTCCTGGCTCCCACGGGCACTGCTCTGTCCCCGCACTGCACACACTGGGGGTGCTGGATGTGTCCCCTGCCCTTTGTCCGACCAGCCCCGCTGCCTTCCTGCTTCTGGTGTGTGAGAAGAGCCTGTCCTGCCCGTGGGACTGGGGGAAAAATCCTGTTGGAGGAGACGGAGGGATCTCTGCTGTTACCCAGGCTGAGGGAGAGGACGTGGAGAGCAATGGAGAGGTTCGTCTGTGTGGGATGGAGACAATTGCTGGGAATGGCAGGAAAAGAGAAAGTGGAGCAGAGAAGAACAAAGGCAGACTGAAGCGGGAGCCTGGGGCTGTGTAGGAGTGGGAGAACATCCAGCAGAGCTGGACTGGCTCTGCCAAAACCCTGGGAATTGTTCTGACTCCACTCTGGCTCTCCATGTTGAGCCCTGCTCCCGAGCAGGGGCACGGTGCTGCTCTGTGGCAGATGATTGTCATCCCCAATTTCTGTGTTTAAAAATGCAGGAGAACAGACTGAAAGAAAAACAATCAAATTGCCAAGTGCAAAGTTGCAGAGTGATCTTTGCTTTGCAGCTTTGACTTGGGCCCCGGCTGTGTATCTTTAATCTTCCAGAAGTCTTTAATCAGAAGAAAATCTGGCTTATCCCTAAAGCCCAGGGTCTGAGCCTGTGCAGCGCAAACAGAATCCTCGGGAGCCTCCAGGAGGGGATGGAGCAGAGACAAGCGGAGATGTGGCTGCGGCTGCCCAGTGCTTCCAGCAGGGCACGGCCCAGCAGCTCTGGGGGCAGGGCAGGGGAAGGGATGCTCGAGGCAAGAATGGGGGGAAAATGAAACTCTTGACAGCTGAGAATGGCTAAACAGGCTGGGGTTTAATAGGGAAAAGTGAAATGTTGGGAAATGTTGTCTGCACTCACCTGGAGGGCAATTTGCTGGGATTTTTAAGCCTGGATTTATCACAGAATCCCAGGTGGGAAGGGACATTAAACCTCATCCCATTCCACCCCTGCCATGACCAGGGACACCTCCCACTATCCCAGGCTGCTCCAGCCTGGCCTCGGACACTTCCAGGGATCCAGGGGCAGCCACAGCTGCTCTGGGAAAGCAGAGGCCTCCCCACTGATGTAGGGGTGATGCTGAGGATTTGGGGTTTTTTTAGAAATGGGGCAGTGACTTCCCACCAGTTCACAACAGCTCAGAGAGAGCAAGGAGCAAAGAGGAGCAGCCAGTGGAGCCTGTGCTGCTCCTGGGACAGGGGCAAAGCCAGCCCTGCCTTTCCTTTAGAGCTCAGTGCATCTACCTCAGGCCTCGGGACAAATTTTCTTGGCATGGACAAGGCTCTTGCCACTGCCTTTAAGGAGAGCTGCACACTCACTTCACAAAGGTTTTCTGGCAGACCCAGCCAGGGTAGGTGGCAGGGCTGGGCTTCCCTTTCCTCCTCTCCTGCCTTGTCGAATGCTCCTGGCAGTTTTCAGCTGTGATAAAAACCTCAGAGGAAATGATGGCACTTGGAAATAATCCTGCTCTCAGCCTAAAACGTGGGAGAGGGGAAGGTGCTTGGGATTTTCACGACCTTCCTCTGTGTGGTCACACATTCCTGGCTCCCCTGTGGCAAAAGTTGGAGTAACCTCCTTCTTTGGGAAGAGCCGTGAGGTTTTGGGGGATGAGGGAGGTTGGGAGCTCTCTTTTAAACTTTGGAATTATCAGCAAAAGCTTTCCATCACTAAAATGTGTTATCTGGTGGTGTTGTCTCTCGTAGATTTATTTGGCACCACAAATGAATCCAGGTAAAGCTGGACGTGTCCATTCTTAGGAGCAGCAATCCCAGCTGAAGTGGGAAATTCTCCAGACCTTTATTTTGGGAAAGGGGTGTCCTGGATGCCCCTTTTGTCCAGCTGAGGAGCTCAGTGTGGGATCTAGGGAGGTTTTATCCCAGTTTTTGGGGTTTCTGTGGAAATCAGAGGGACAAGGTGACCCCAGAGCCCAACCCATGAGAGCCAGGACAGAGCACAGCAGTGGGGCAAGTGCAGGAGAGGGCTGGGTGTTAATTAGTGCAATGAACAATGAATGAACAATTAATATTGGAAAATAACTGTTGCTCTGTGAGTTTAAACTCAAAACCAAAGCAAAAGTTTGAGGCTACATCAGCACCCACCTGACCAGGTGACCCTTAACCACAAAACTCATCAAAATCTGGGCCAAAACCAGCCCAGAACTGGGGAGAATTCCAAAAACTCCATGGAAAAATGGATGGTGACAACCCAGCAGATAATTCCTCCTTGGGACAGCCAGGAGAAGCAGTGCCAGGTTTAATCCTGAGCAGGCCACAGGGCTGATTTTAAATGCTGTTATTGAAGGGTTGCTCTGTGAAAGTGTCTCGATGTACTGAAACTCGGTAACGTTGTAGGAAATTAAAAATAAACCTGAAAAAGTTCATCACAACTTCATTTCAAAAAGGCTCTCCACATAAAAGGGGAGAGGCTTGTTAAAAAGAAATTAAAAGCAGCCACCAAAAGGGTGACATTTTTCCAGGGGACACAGACACTGTTTAAAGATCTTCTATTAGAGGATGAGAGCAAATCTATACAATTATCAAAAAGGGCAAAAAAATTAGCAGTTCTCATTAAAGAGCAGACCAAAGGAGCCTGTCAGAGGTAAAACAGTATCCTTCAAAAAGTGGAAGTCATGTTCAAAGGAGGAAAATGAGAGAAGGAATGTGAGAAGACAAAACTGTGACAGAGGAGAAAAACCCTTTTTTTGAGGAGGTGTAAGAATCTAATAATAAACCCTAATAAATCTAATAATAGATCCATTTTGCCAACCCCCTTAGCAGCTGTGGAGCCCCAGCAGTGGAGGATCCATCCCAAAATCAGTGGTGGCTGGAGGAGGCTGGGGGGAAATGGGGAAATTGAAAGTATTCCAAGGAACAGCTGGAATCCACCCCCGAGCCCAAAGGATTTGCCACAGGAAAGGGCCATTCAGTGGTGGTGAGCGAGGAATTGTTAAAAATAAGGTGTTTCCAGAGGAGCTGGAGGTGGGAAATGCAGGGATGCTTCCAACAGCAATCCGGGGATGGCCCAGCCCAGCTCTGAGCTGGGCAAACACTCAGGAAAATATAACAGAGACCTCAGGAGGCACAGGAATAACTGCGGAATGGTGGGGAAGAGTCACTGCAGCAGGAGTTCTTGGAGCCCAGGAGCTTCCAGAGCAAGGGGTGCACGTGGGAAAAGCTTTGGAGAAGTCTTCAGCAGAGGCTCTTGAACAAATGAAGAGTGCAGTGTGAAACTGCAGGGTTACAGAGCAAATTCCTCTTCTGTCTCATGACTGTGCAGGAAACCCAAATTCGGAATAAATCAGCAGAGTGAAAGTGCCAAGAGGAGCACCCGGGGACTGCTCAGATGAGGAGAAGGAAAGGAAAGCAGTTAAACAACGAGGCTGCTGATAATCATTCAACATTCCGAGTTCCTGGTGCAAAGCCACGGCAGGAGCTCACAACAGGACAGGAAAACAGGAGCAAGGTGTGCAAAATCCTGTGGGAGGGTGAAACAGCCCTGAAGGAAGAGCTGGGGCTGTCCAGCCTGGAGAAGAGAAGGGTGTGTGGAGACCTCCGAGCCCCTTCCAGGGTCTGGATGGGTTACAGGGAAGCTGGGGAAGGATTTGCATCAGGAACTGCATGCCAGGACAAGGGCAATGGGTTAAAACTAAAAGAGGGGAAATTTAGACGGGATATTGGGAAGGAATTCCTCCCTTTAAGGGTGGGCAGGCCCTGGAATGGAATTCCCAGAGCAGCTGGGGCTGCCCCTGGATCCCTGGCAGTGCCCAAGGCCAGGCTGGATATTGGGGCTTGGGAGGTGTCCCTGCTGTAGCAGCGGGTGGAAATGAAATAATCTTTGAGGTCCTTTCCAACCCAAACCATCCTGGGATTCTGGAATTTGAAGCAGTCACAAGCCTTCACCAAGCTACAACTGCTGAGGAAATGTGACTTTTTCCCTGCATGCCCACGTTGCAGGTACAGTTAGGGAAAAAAAAAATCACCTCAGTGATCTGTGATAGCCTAAAAGTAAATTGAGTGTGAAAACTTTTCGGGGGAGAAGTGTTAAACAAAACAGAAGAGATCAATTTGTCATTGCACAGATCAATATTTCACCTGCTACTTAACTACTGTTTGCAGATCTGTTCCCTCCACTGGAGGAGGAAAAAAAAAAAAAAGACAGGGAAAAAAAACCCCTAGGAAGTAGAAAAGATGGAGAGAGAAGTGGGAAAGATAAGGGCTGAGGAATGTCTCTGCAGGCGGAGAGATTGCGTGGATTGAGACTCTTCACTCTGAGCAAAGTGTGAGTGATGGGCAGGGCTGGCACAGGGGAGATAATTCACAGCTCCTGCAGCTCAGAAAGTGGGATATCACATGGATCAGGACATTCCAAACCGGCAGGAAGAACCTGCTTGCTTCAGATTTTGTGTCGCCACAGTTCTTCCCCTCAGGACGCGGTCAGGTTTGGGTGGGCTGCAGGATAACCAACAGCCCCAGGGAGAGGCAGAGAGGTGGTTTGGGCCTCCCCAGCCTCCCCACACCTGCCCAGGTTTGCTTCCCTTAATCCCCTTTCTGGTTTGGAAGATTCCCCTGGGAATTCTTCAGGAATCTCCTGGAATGGGTGGCTTGGGCCAAGCTTTCACTTGAGGATGAGGATGGGGTCTCTTGCACAGGTTTGTGCTTCTCTAATCCCGACCTGAAACTGAGAGTCTGCCTCAGTTTGAGGTGGAAACACAGGGTTTGCCTTATGGAGGAGACATTCAGCTGCTTTTCCAAGAGCATTCCCCACCGGACATCCGCTTACCTTCCATCACTGTGAGGGGAGAATGGAGATCTTGGTTTAAATTCTTGAAGAGCCTTGGAGGAAAATGATTTCGAATTCACCTCACGCTGCAGGAGAGCTGAAGGCCTGGAGCAGAGCAGTGCTGGCAGAGCTGCACCCCGGAGGAAGGAGGCATCTGTGGGATCACCCTTCCCTGGGATCCTGTGTGGAGCAGAAGGCTGGCAGGTCATCAACCACAGCCAGGAGAAGAACACAACAGGCCACAGCTTCCAAGAAAATTTCTAACCCCAAGCAGGACTCAAAGCACATTTCCACTGCAGCACTGGGGGGGTGGAAATAAATATATTTTGTATTTCGCTTTCAGTTCTGCCACGTTCAGGTTTAAACCACGGAGCAGTGGTGCAGAAAGGCAGCGGCAGAATTTGTCATTCCGCTGTCCTGAAAATGGTTAAAGCAGCATTTGTTCAAGGTTAAACAACGCAGCAAAAGTTCCTCTTGTGCTGAGTAGAAACAGGCAGATTTTCTGCATGAAAAGGGAAATACATAAAGTTGCGAATGCCTCGCGCTGGAATGGAAATGTGGAGATGCCAACGAGGGGCTGGGAATGGGGAATCAGCGCCGGGAGCGGCCTGGGCCCAAAAATAATTTATTTTCTCCATCAAAATTTATTTCATGGAAAGTCATTATTCTAAAATCAATGTAAACAAACCAAGGGGCAGCCGAGAGCAGCGCTGCAGCTCGGGGGCGGGCACAGAGCACTCAGCTCCAGGGGAAGCTCTGCCTGTGTCCTCCTGGCCTGGGGGACGCTAAAAAACATTCCCCGATTTCACCCCCTCTCCCAAACTCCCCACAGTTTCAGCCCTGCTCCAGGCAGGGAGATCATGGAAAAGCTTGAGATGGAAGGGATCTTAGAGCTCATCCATGGGCAGGGACACCTCCCACTGTCCCAGGCTGCTCCAAGCCCCAGTGTCCAGCCTGGCCTTGGGCACTGCCAGGGATCCAGGGGCAGCCCCAGCTGCTCTGGGAATTCCATTCCAGGGCCTGCCCACCCTCAAAGGGAGGAATTCCTTCCCAATATCCCATCTAAATCTCTCCTTTTTTGGCTTAAAGCCATTAAAGGTGTGGAGTCCTGTCGTGCATCCACCTCTGCAGGACAATATTAATTCAGATTTAGGGATTTCTAACCACTGATTGACGAAATTGAGGGGATTTGGGGACTGAGACCAGGCCAGGGTGCAGAGCAGCTCCTGCCAACGAGCTCTGCATGTGCCAGGGAGATCCCCAGGATCAACAATCCCATCTGGATGCAGGAATTAGGCTGAAGCCCACGGCAAAATCTGCTGGGCCCTCCTCACACACACAGCAATTTTTAAAGCTCTCTCCACCGCTTCAGTGGAAAGCAGAAATTGCTCAGATTCTGCCCGAAATAAATGCCTTTTGTTTCCCTTCCCTCTTGACAGGAGTATTTATGATGATCACAAAGGAAAGATCACAACACATCCAGGCAAAAAAAAAGGAAGCCGGAGGAATGAGCCGACCTACAGATAATAAGTAACAAATCGGGAAAGGGAGGAAGATAATGGCTGTGATTAGAAACGAGACACTGGGAAATAAAGAACAATGGATGGGAGAAGCAAAAGTATCCATTAAAAAAAAAAATCCATATCCAAATGTGTTTTGGACAACAAGGAAACATTTTAGATTAGGCTGGAACAAAAGAAATTCCAGCAAAATTGTCGTGTTATAGATCCAGGTTTTGATAGGGGCAGGAATGCCATCAATAACGATGCAGATGATGCAGAAGAGCCCAAAAACCTGCTCTAGGAAACAATGAAGGGAACAGATTTCCAGCCCTCATCCCCCAGCATTTTCCATCCCAACGGCAGCAGCTCCCAAATTGTTCGCAGCTTAAAAACTGTGAAGCTGCAAGCTTAATTAAGCGCAATAATTATTAATTTTTAAAAGCTTGCAATTAATTTTTAAACCAGTTTTCACCTGCAAGATCAGCCAAGTTGTTTGGAAATTTGTGGAGGGAAGCCACTAAATATTTTACAAGAATAAAGCTGGTGTCGGGGTGCTGTTAAGAGGGTGAAAAACCGGGCTGGGCACCAGCTGGAGGTGCCACTGTCCCCCTAAAGCTTCTCCCCCTCCTTCCTCCCTGCTCCCCTCTATCTTAGGCTGGGCCTATCCTATAAACCCCTCCTTTGTTTTCCCCTCGGTATCAAACCTATTTTTTTAGAAGCTGGGGAATAAAAAGTGTTTCCAAAAGCATCCTGGGGGTTTCTCTCTGCTGCTGGAGTTGATTGTCGTTGTTATTCCAGGAGAAGTTTGGAGCTGTTTAATTTGTTGGCTCCCAACAGGTGGAAGGGGATGCAGAAGGTTTGATGCAGGATTTGTGGGATTAAGGGTGATTTGGGATGTTCAGGGGTTTGTGCAGAACCACAGCTCCAGCAGAATAAAGTTGAAGGGTCCTTAATTAAGTGCCCTTAATTTTATTATAAATCTTGAGGTGCATTGATATTTAATCAGGGAAGTGATGATTCTGCCTCTGCCTGTGAAACCTGAGGGAGCCAAAGGGAAATCCAGGGGACTTGGGTTCAAAATCACTGTTTTTAAGGAATAACTCCCTCGAGCCTTCACAGAATCCCAGAATGGTTTGGGTTGGAAGGGACCATGAAAGTCACCGAGTTCCACCCCCTGCCATGGCAGGGACACCTCCCACTGTCCCAGGCTGCTCCCAGCCCCAATGTCCAGCCTGGCCTTGGGCACTGCCAGGGATCCAGGGGCAGCCCCAGCTGCTCTGGGCACCCTGTGCCAGGGCCTGCCCACCCTCAAAGGGAGGAATTCCTTCCCTCATTGCTGCTGCTACTAAAAAGTGCAAAGTGATTGGTTTTTTTCCACGGGATAAAGCAAAGATTGTTCCTCCCATTTTGCTGGAATAAAATCTGGGGTAGCTCATGCTGTGCATGGATTTCCCCTCCTTGCCCCGAAGGCAGGGAGGGCACTGGGGGTGCTCGGGGTGGGAAGGGCTGTGCTGAGCCGTGCTTTGCAGGGCTGGGAGCAGCATCCGGGTCTGTGGCAGCCTTGGAGACTATTCCAGACCCATCTGCCAGGACCACCCCCTCTTCTGACCTCTCTGTGTCCAACCTGGGCGTGCTGAACACGTCAGGGTTGGAGTCCTCCCAGGGACCTCTGCAGAACACAAAAACCCTACAAGATTTTCTTTCTGTGTCCTGCGAGTGAAAGCAGAGCTAAAATATAGCTCAGCCTCATCCGTGTCCCTGTTCCTGTCGAACAGCAGGCTACAAATGCCTAAATCCCTTGAAAAGTGAGTCCCTGGAAGGTTTTTGAGGTGTTTGGCAGTGGTGATTGTTGTAGGCTGCTTTCAGATTTTTGGGAAGAGTGCAGTGCCTGATGCAGCCTGAACCACCTCCGGCTGTGCTTCCCATTTGCTGGATTTGAAGTTCCCAAACGAGGCAGATCTCAGGTTGTGGAATTGGGATGGGAAAGCGCAGCTTCTGCCATGGCTCTGGATAAACCCCACAGTGAGAGGAGCTCTGCTGCAGGCTCAGATTTGGGCAGAAGGAGCTTCAGCCCAGTGTAACCCACAGCACCCCACAGCCTGTGGGTTTGGGGTGCAGGTGGAGCCAGGGAGAATCTGCCGGGCTGGAATTGCCAGCAGCAGTCCTGGGGGAGAGGCAGAAGGAGCTTTATCCCCCCATTCCCAGGAGCTGCAGCTGGATCTCCCACCCCAGGGACACTCAAGGGCAGGATGAGGGATAAATCCCCAAAAACCTGGGTAACAGCTTGCTGGGGACAGGAAAAGCAAAGGGTGAATTTGCTGCAGTCGGGGTTTCACAGAGAAGGGCCTCGAGTTAGAGGCAGGTAAACAGAAATACAAGGAATTCATTTTATAATGGATTTGCTTTAGACTGCTTCCAAAAAGCTTGGAGTAATCCAGGGAACAAGGTAACAAATTGTTGATATGTTTGTAGAGCTGGGCAGGGCTGAGGTCTGGTGGAACCCTGGGCTTGGGAGGTGAGGAATTCTGCAGAGAAGCTTCCATTTCTTCCTTCGTGGTTATCATCAAACTCCGATTGTTTTTTCCCCATTATTTCTAACTCGGTGTTTATTCCCTGGGGCTCCTGCCCTGCTCCAAAGGCAGGGAAGGGGCTTTTCCTGGAGGCTTTTCCCAGAGGGCTTCCAAGATTGAAAACCGACCTGAGGGACAGGACCATCCTGCTGGGAAAGATCCTTTCTTTCTGTCTCGCTCTGATTTTCCATCACTGAGGAGGTTCAGGTGCTCTGATAACCCCAACTCCGCAGTTTTGGGCTCTCCCCATGGGGTTTGCAGTTGGGAACAGGCACAGAAATCCCGGGAATGAGACATCTCCGGGAGCTCCAGGCTTTGCTGCTCCTCCAGCCCTCCAAGGTAAATGGTGGCAGCACCGATATTGAGCAGGGGCTGTTTGAGATGTGGAGGCCGCAGTCCATCAGAGGTCAGGTTTTATGGGATTTTGGCCAACTGGAAGCCCCCTGTGTTTGCATCTCCCCCTGGATGTCGACGTTTTCCTGGTTTCTGTGCCAGTGCCAGCAGAGGCCGAAGCTTCCTGGGATTTTGGCTGTTTGAGGGGGATCTTTCCCAAGGCTGGAAACAGAGACCCTGAACCCCCACCGAGGCCTTTTCCAGCCCCTCTGGCTCCCAGGCTGGAGAAACCTGGATCCAAACCTCAGACAGAGCAAAACTATGTGAAACAAGCAGGAAAACCCCATTTTGGGGACAGACCCCTGAGGGCAGCAGGAATCTGTCCCGTCTCTCCTCCATGGTAGCTGGCTGACTTTGCATGTGCAGCCAGAGCTCCCAGGCACCTGCAGGAGGGAATTTTCAGCATCCATGATGCTCTTGCATGTTCCCAGCGTGTTTCCTGCCCTGGGAAATGCTGGATTTGCTCCAAACCCTGAACACTACAGGTTTGGGTCCTGCCAGGAAAGTCAGCCCTCTAGGTGATAGGAAAAGGTGTTTCCTCACCCTCAAGGTGTTTTTCCATGTCCTTGGGAGCAATAGCAGAGCTAAAACAGGTGGATCAGAAGCCTTTCCAGAGGAAGAGTCAGGTTTCCAAGCTTTGGATTTCAGATTTATTTCAAAAATCCCTGTCTGAGGGGAGGCAGGAGTATTCCATGAACAGCTCAGTGTTGTCCAAACCAGGAATTCTCCTTTTAATATAACCACCACAGACCCCCTGGAGCAGCTCTGCCGTGCTCCCTCCTCTCAGGAATTGCCAGGACACCTGGGGATCCAAACACTGGATCAGGAAACCACCTCTCCATCTCCACTGAGGCTCTTTCCCAGCTCATTTCTTGTCAGGCCCTGTTTGCATCCCATGTGTTCTGCCCACTGATTGTTGCTGTCAGCTTGCTCTTATCCCATTTCTTATATAGGCTGCTTTATTTGGTTTTATTGCTTCTTTCACCTCTTATCTCATCAAGGTGCATTTCTTCATTGCTTTTGTGATCAGCGTGGCTTTTTGGAACACATTTAGGGCATCTTTTAAAAGGGTCTTCAACAACTCCAAATTAATCACCCCAATCATTCCGATAATTTTCCTGCCAGTCCCTGAATGTTTTCAGCGGGGCCTTTCCCCGCAGGTACCCGAGCCCAGGCAGGGACTGTGTGTGGGCAGAGCAAGAAAATCAGGGCCTGGGGGATGAAAAAGGGATTTTGTTCTGTGATCAGCTCACCCCAGTCCATTGGAAAAGGGGCTGAAGCAGCAAGATTTGGAAGGTAAGGAATAGTTGGAGCTGGAAAATAATCAGGGCATGTTTGCGAAGCTTTGAGGGTGTGTGGTGAGGAGCCACCCACGATGCCCCAGGAGCTGTGCCTGGAGCCACCACAGCTTGGAGTCTCATCCCCCTCCAGCTACACAAAACTGGATTCAATCCCTCTCCATCTCCTTGGGTACAGCTTGGGGATGAGGAGGAAAATCCTGCTCCCTTGGGAGAGGTCCCCAAAACCCCCAGTCCGTGGGTGCAGGCAGAGGAGCAGCGTCAGGAGATGCTGACAGCTGGCTCCTGCCTCCAGCCTCTTTCTTAGAGAGCAAAGAAACCCTGATTTTCCTTGTTTCCATTCCCAACAAACCTGCAGGTTGGCACTTGCCCTGGAGCCAGGGATCTGCCACAGTGCTGTGCTCCTGGGAGTGTCTGGAGCCCCGGAGTGCTGGCTCTGTGTTCCAGGCTGACACTGCAGGGCTCTGTCGTTGTTTTCCTACCACTCTGTTGTGTTCCCAGAGCATCAGCATGAAGAGAAACATGAAAGCAGGCGATTTAGAATGATTTTAAAAAAAATAAAAGGCACAATAATGGAAATTATGCACATCATTAACCCCAAGTGCTGCTCTGAAATGGACACAGGTCCTGCAGGAAAATCATCTGGAGGTTGTGACAATTTTCCCTGTGGTGCTGGAGGAGTCCTGTGGCCGCTTCTCCTGAGGTTTGGAGCTCTGTCAACACAGGAGCAGCAGCATCCCGTGCCTATCCCTCCCTGGGGCCGTGGTGGGATGTCCACGGAGGGGCTGCACTGTCCCAGGAGCGCTCCTGCCCCACCAGGAGATGTCCAGCAGGTTGGGCAGCATAGATGGGGTTCCTCGGGCTGTGGTGGACAGGAATCTGTGGTGGACACAAACCTGTGGTGGACAGGAACCTGTGGTGGACACAGACTTGTGGTAGACATGGACTTTTGGTGGACAGGGACCTATGATGAACATGGACCTGTGGTGGACATGGACTTGTGGTGGATGTGGACCTGTGGTGGACAGGGACATGTAGGGGGGCAGGGGGGCAGGGGAGCTCCACACCTCCCCAAAGTGCCCCTTGTCCCCTCTGGCCATGGAGGAACCCCACAAGCCCAGCTCAGGTCCCTCACTTTGATGTCCAGAGTTTCCAAGGGGAATCCCAGGCCACGTGGATTTTTTATTCTCGATTTTCAAGGAATATAAAGGAGGGGAGCGGGAGGGAACTGGTGTTGGATGTCTCCTCCCTTCCAATTCCTCCCCTTTCTTCCTGCTCACTCTTTTCCCTCTTCAAAGAAGAAAGAGTCGCTTTAAACTCTTTCATCAGCTCACCCTCATCAAAGGCAAGTGGGGTCAGCCTGAGTGGGATTTCCCAGCCCCCTCCCATCTCCCAGATTCCTAAAGCAGTTTTAAAGCGCCTTAAACCCTTCCTGCATAGAATTTTTCCATGCAAAAATTAGACCTCATAAAAATAAATAATTCCCAGAGGAAATTTCAATTTGATTACAAATATTGACTTGCTTGAGGAAAGCTTTTTTTAAACAAAAATCCATTTGGAATCAACATTTTCAAATTAAACATGCACGTTTGCTCTGTCAGAGTACTTAACTTGGAAAAATCCCAATTTTCTTTCCAGTGGTTGAGGATTTTAGGAGTTTCTCCCACCCATATTTTTTTTCGGCGAGAGCTGAACAAAAGCGAGGCCTTGAAATCAGGCGAAGTCGGGAAAAGATTTGTTTTCATTTTGAGGGATTAAAAAAAATGCAACGTGAAATGTTGTAAATCATTTTCATGCTTCTAAAAAAAAACCCTACAAATGCAGAAATATGGGGATTAAAGCTGGAGCTCCAGGAGATGCCTGAGCTGCAGAAGCACCAGGCAGAGCTGACACAGTGGCTGCTGCAACTCCGATGTCACTTGGATGACCCCCATGACCCCACTGCTCCCAGTTCCAGCACCTTGGGAGGGGTTTTGTGTGGATTGGCAGCCAGGAGACGTGGGAGGGGAGCAGCCAGGTGGGAAAAACTTGGTGGTTCAGCAGCTGAGTGGTGACATCAAACTGTGCATGGGCGCTCCAGCGTTTCTGGGTTGAATCCAGAGGCTCCATCAGCACCCAGGCCCACAGCCAATTGTGCAGAATCAGGGAATCCTGGAAAGGTTTGGATTGGAAGGGACCTTAAAAATCATCCCATTCCACCCCTGCCATGGCAGGGACACCTCCCACTGTCCCAGGCTGCTCCAAGCCCCAGTGTCCAGCCTGGCCTTGGGCACTGCCAGGGATCCAGGGGCAGCCCCAGCTGCTCTGGGCACCCTGTGCCAGGGCCTGCCCACCCTCCCACATATCCAACCTAATCTTCCCTTTCAGTTTGAACCCCAGATGCCCAGTTCAGTGACCAGTATGACCAGTATGGGTCACTGAACCCAGTTCAGGCTCCGCACCCCACCAAAGCAGCACTTCAGACTCCCCTTCTGGTGTCCAGCCCTGCTTGACAAAGTTAAACCCAACTGCTCCCAATGGGAAATTCTGTTGTGTTTTCCCCCAGACTCCTCCTGTGCTTTCTGGGATCCCTCTGCTCCTGGAAACAGTGAAGCTGAGCTGAAACATTTGGGAAGCCTTCCCCACTCCAGGACAGGAAGCACTCAGGTGTGAACGTGCTGCTTTTGCCACTTTGTGGATTAAAAAAGGTAAGAATAAATCAACTTATTTTGTGTAATGTAGGGGCCGTGTCAGGGAGAGGGGCAGATTGTTTTTAGTGCAAGAAGAGCCCGGTATCCTGCTGATTTTGGGAGGGGAAGGAAGCAGAAGGAGCTGGAGGAACAGCAACTTTCATATGTGAAAATATTTCCACACATTTGTCCTGGGAGAGGTACTGAGGGGGCCCAGCCTTCAGCCACTGCCTCTGCCAAAGTAAAACACATCCATTAATTTTAAAAAATCAATATCAGCATCATAAGTGACCCTGGCAAGAGCTGGGGACTCTTCTGGAGCCTGAATCAGGGGTTGAGGGGGTCCCCAGCAGCTCCTCAGCACCTGGCTGAGGGTGAGGCAGCTCCGGCAGAGACGCTCCAGGGATGAGCCAGGAGTGACTCCAGACACTGGAAGAGCTTTTAAGGAGCACTTTGTCAATAAATGCACATGAGCAATGGCTGCTAACAAATGCAGCGAGCCCTGGGACGCCAGGCCTGCCTGCCCTGCCCGTGTCCCCACAGCCATTAGGCCCAGCGGGAGATGCGGGAGCAGCGCTCCCGGCAGGAGAGCCACACTCCCACGTTAAGGCAGGAAAACAAATGCTGAACTGTTTTCTGTGCAGTTTCAGCGCCTTCCCAGCCCTATCTCAGCAGGTCCAGCAGTGCCTGAGCCTGCTTTGCCCCACAGTGGCCTAGCAAAGCCTGAGGAGCCGCCGTGCCCCCCACGCCTGCTGCTGGCCTCTCTCTGTTTGCTCCGAGGTTCCTCGATCCTTTTCCCAAATAATCGTGTTTAAACATCCCATGCAGACATGATGAAGCTGTTCAGGACAGCGGATGTTGCCAATGAGGACAACTTCTCTTCAGGTTAATTAATCATTTGTAAGCTGACCTTTGGGGGGGATGAATTATTCATCAGTGCTCCTCAACCAACACAACACAGAATTTTCATCCAGCGTTTTTTGTTCAAACTTTTCCATTTTTCCATAGCTGAGGGACGGGGAGAGCCATGCCCCTGGCTGTCACCTCTGTGTGGGATGCCCCTGCTTCCCCCCGTTTAAACCATAGCCAGGCTTAGGCTGGACCAAAGCCCAACCACTGCTGCTCTTCCCTACCTGTATTTCTTCCTTAAAGCCTGGCTGACCTTAAACTCTCTTGAAGACTCCTCTCCAGGAGCTTGACATTTAAAAGTGCAGTGACAGAAAATAACTTCGTCTAAAAATATGTGTAACTTATTTACCAGCAACCAGGAGAGGGGGAGAGGAATTCAAATGAAGACATACATTTACATCACACCGCTGGCTCTGACTCCTCCCGGGGGAGAAGCTGCTCCCTGGGGATTCCAGGCCTTTCCCCCACACCAAAACCTGGGAATGGCTGAGTGGGAATAAGGAGAGAAGGGAGAAGAGGGATCCATCCCCAGGTACCTTTCCCCCACATCCAAACCGGGAACTGGCTGAGCAGGAGCAGGGATAAGGAGAAAAAGGATTCTCATGTGCCTTCCCCCACATCCAAACCTGGAAGTGCCTGAGCAGACACAGGGAGAAGAGGGATCTCCATATGCCTTTCCCCACATCCGAACCCGGGACTGGCTGAGCAGGAGCAGGGACAAGGAGAAAAAGGATTCCCATGTACCCTCCCAGGCTGCAGGGAGGGGCAAGACTCCAGTTTTGGGGTAGCCAAGGAGCTGATTTAACATCCCACAGCCTCCAAAAGTGGGATGCAGGAAAAGAGAAGCCACTGTTTATTGGGAGAACATCCCGTGCATCATTCTTTGTCAGATTACAGAAATGAAGACGGAAAAGAGAGAGAAAAAAGAAATCAAGGACAAAACGCAGCACAAATCCGGGAGCTCAGTACTTGGAAACCCGCTCATTTCCACAGGGAAAATCCTTCTCCACCCCAAGTCCCCCCAGGAGAGAGCAGCTCCTGCCCAAACAGGCTCCTCACCCCCTTCCCCACCCAAAACTCCAGCGCAGCCCTGGGGGATTCTCCTGAACGGGAGGCGTTCATGTATCTTTAATTATTGTTTCAGCCACATAAATCCATGCAGAATTAAAATTCATGATGGTTCTAGGGTACAAGTGCAAACAATTTGTTCGGTAAACTTTGCTCTAATTGGCATTCTGAAAATTTCCTGTTAATCGAGCCCCCTGGGCTCGGTTTACCAGTGTAGTTGTGCCTGGGAATGTCGGTGCTTGGAGGGTGCACACGCCAGCGCCGCTTTCAAGGGTCTTTAGACGATATTAACTCACACACTTTGTCCTCACATTAATTTGCAAGTAATTCTTTAACAACCTTCCGTGGCCCTGTCTTTTATCTCGCTGCTTCATTACTCCAGGCGAGCGAGAGCGTTTGTTAAACCTGAGACTAAATCGCGCCGGGAAACAGCCGGGAGCCGAGCGTGGCACATCCCCGAGGGCAGCTGGAATTCCTCCCTCTGGGAGACGCCTTTCCAGCGGCTCTTGACTCCACGTGGCCGCAGGAGACACAAAAAGATGTTCGTACCAGCACGGGAACCTCAGGAGTGTGAGGCAGGGACCCCAAAAACAGGGACAAGGAGGTGGGGACACCTTGGTCCTCCTGAGCCGAGGATATGAAGGTCCTGAAGAGCCAAGGCATGGGCAGAGCTGCTTTCCCAGCCCATCTCCATGTGCATGCAGAACAGGAGATGCCAGAGCCCCACTTCCCACACGTGATCCAACACGGGAAAATTGGCCAGCTCTGGATCCCTTTCCCCCAGGGAACTCCTTCTGCGCTCAGTCCCAACCCCGGGTCACCGCCGGGAGGATTGCAGGAGCTTTCAGCCACCCCCTCCCTTCAGCTCTGCAGCGTTATCAGGCCAGTCCTTAACTGGCATCCCAAGAGATTGGGGAATAGGAGAAGCTTTGGATCACCTGAGCATCCCTTCCCAGCGGCACAGCGAGGCGGGCTGATAGAAATAACAAAATAATGAGCAGCTGACAGCCATCAGGGCTGTGCTGGAGGAGCTCTCCTGGATGGGAATGTGCAATCAGGAAAGGCAGGAGAACTGGCAGCTCCCAGAAGACGCCAAAGATGGTGCACAACAACAAACTGCTTCCCGGGAAAGCTGATAAGGAGCATAATTAGATGGCATTACGGCGGCAGCGGGGCCTGGAAGCTGGGAAGAATCGTGTGGAGAGTGGGAACAGGCACATTCCTGGGGGGAAAAGAGGGATAATATGGGTTCACACGCAGTGGGAGCTGCTTACAAGGTTTTGGAGGCAACCAGAAGGGCCTGCAGATAAATCAGATGTAAAACGAGAACAGGAGGGTGTGGAGGGCCCTGAATGCCTGGGGAGGGAGAACAGACCGAGCGTTCCAAGCAGGGATTTGTCCCATCTCCGTTGCTTCAGTCTTTATCCAAAGGTTAATTGTGGATGAAACCGAATGAAACAGCTTTGAAGGGAACTGTGGGGAAGGCCAGAGGAAGTGAAGGAGTTTGGAGCCATTTGGATGTGTCAAATGTATTCAAAATGAGAGGCACCCGGAACATCGAACCCTTGGTGGTTATCTTCAAACTTGATGAAGGTGCAGAGGTCCCTGGAGATGAGAGAAGCACCTCTCTTTGAAGAGGAGACTTAATATTAAAAGAAAGGTTAGAAAAAACCCTGAATAATCATCTTAATCTAAATTCCCTGAAAGAGGCTGGAGGAAAGGCTTAAATGAGCAACTTGTAAAAGGATGAATAAAATCAAAGAACATGGGTTTGTCAAGAGCCAGTCATGTCAACCCAATTTAATTTCCTTCTTTGATAAGGGAACAGGAGGACATGATGATGGGGAGCAGAAAACACACGAGTGGGGAAGACTTTTGCATTTTCCCACTGAAAAAACACTCTCCAAATCAGAGCCCAGCTGGCAGAGAAACCACTCCTGAAGAGGAGGGATCAGGGGACAAGGAGGCTCTCTGGCCCCCACCTTGGCTCTAGAGGAGGGGCTGTCACCCTTCCTGTCCATCCTGCTTTTCTCCAGCTTGGCAATCCCCAGCTTTGCCCAGGAAAACTGAGACTAAACCCTTGTTATGCTGATTTTTAGCTTCCTGTGCTGGTTTATCCTTCATTTCCCCACACCAGCAGCATCCCCACGAGCGTTTCAGTAGAACCACCTCGATGCAGCGCTATCCCATATTAACCCGGGACAATGCTGGCATGGAGCCGGGAAGATGCTTTTGGTGGCGCTTCAGTGACTCCAACCCGTTTGGAAAAGGTGCAAAATCCTACAAAAACAGCCTGGGAAGGCTGAGTGGGAGCGTGGAGGCTCCGCTGCTCCACCCCAGGATGGACAGATGGACTGAGGGATGGGGACTCCTGCACGCCCCAGCCAGGGGCTTTGGGAGCTGCAGGAGTGGCTGCTGCAGGATGGCAGGAGTGGAAGCTTTTGATATAGTTTCAAACAGTGTGTAATTATCAGGTAGCTGAAAATTAGCCCATCTGTGCCTCTGGAAAAGACAATGGGAAGTTGTGTGTTACTAATGGCTGAAAAGCGCTGGCAGCACAAGACAGGAAATTCTCAGGCAACTTTTTTCTGCAGGTAATGTAATTACACGGCATAATCCCCAAATCTCCCGACTTTTTGGTGGGGTTTGATAAAAGCTTAGGAGGTCTTCATCTCCCTTTCTGCTTCCTCTCCTCGCTGCGGCAGCACAGCTCTGGGGATTGCGGGCCTGCCTGGGCAGCAGCAGATGTGGGTGACACAAAACTGCCTTCAAACACCCAGCTAAAGACAATGTCAGGTTTTGCTAAAGCAGATTGTAAATTCCCACCTGCCTCTACCACAGCCTCGCTCTCTGAATGCAGAGCACAGAGCTTGTAACATAATTTTGGGTAAAATCTCCTTGCTGGTAGAGTCGGTCAGGGCCTGATCCAGGTCAGTGCACACACAAGCAGCAGCTTGGGTCAGATTTAGAACCCCTTTTGTTTCTTCTGCTTTTGGGCCTTGCTGATGCAAAAAAAAAAAAAAAAAATCCCCCAAGCCCCCTGATTTCTTTAAATGGCTCGAGGATCCGGTGATGAGGTCTTTGAGGGTCGGTGAAGCAAAGCTGGAATGGCACAAACCTCATGCAAACAGTCCAGGCAGGGTAAATAGCTGATGATTTTTTATATTCATACTTTTGTCTGAGGAATAACTGGGAGCAAATTGCTTTTCCCTTGCCTAGTTGAAATTATTCAGAGGGGTTCTTTCTGCTGATTTTTGCTATTCTCCCTTCCGAGAGGTTCGCTGCCGTAGACGGCTCAGCCCTGAATGGAAAGCAAACGTTGCCTTCACCTTCAGTGAACTCTGAAGCGATTGATTTTCACCAGGCATGAAAGAAAAGCTGGGAAGTGACAGCTCGTGGACTTTGGGGAGGGTGAACGTTGCCGTTTCACGCCCGTTGGTGCAGCAGGGCTCGGGGCATCCCAGCACACGTTCCACAGAAGCTCCTTGGGCTCATCCAACCCCAGCCTCTCCCACACGGGAGGTCCTGGCCTGGCAGACGCTTTAAGCAGCGCAGAACAGGGAGGAAAACGATTCTTGCTGGCTTTTGTCTGGTAATCTGAGGTCAGGAAAGCAAAGTGCTTCCTCTCAGCTCTCCCCAGCGCCGTGGTGGGAAATGCAGCCAAGCTCCAGCGCCGAGAACAAAGCCAGAGCTGGCACAAACACAGCAGCTCCTTAAATGAGTTTGCCATTAGCCGGAAGGGCTGCAAACTGAAGCGAAGATAAGCCCCTTAGCATTTCCCTTCTTTAATCCCAGCCTCATAAAAGCAGAGATGTGTACCTATTCAGCGGGCTTTATACAGAGGCAGGTATTTCATTTACCCAAAAAACCCCTGGATCGGATAAATTATTAATGTTATTTATAAAGGCAATTCTGCCATTCAGCAACTTCTTTTGGATCCCTCCGCTTAATCTCGCTGCTTAGCATAAGATACACTCCAGTTAAAAGGCAAAATCACATTCCCTTACAAGGCCTGCAAAATAAGGGAGCGCTGAGGTGCCTGGAAAAGGGTTGTAGTTGAAATTCTGCTCGAAAGATTAATGCATTTATCAGTGGCAAACATAAGCCCTGATTTCCCCTTGCTCGTCCCCTCCCTGCATGAGGATGGGGCCTCGCTCACCCGCAGCAAGAGCTGGTTAAGCTGCTCAGCGACACGCTGGTGCTTCCAGAGCCTCTGTGAGGCTGCCTGGGGGCTGGGTGGAGCCCTAGGGGGAGAATTTTGGGATCGTTTAGGCTGGAAAAGCCCTCCCAGCCCATGGAGTCCAAGCTGTGCCCGATGCCCACCTTGTCCCCAGCCCAGAGCACCGAGTGCCACCTCCAGCCCTTCCTTGGACACCTCCAGGGATGGGCACTCCAAACCTCCCTGGGCAGCCCCTGCCAAGGCCTGAGCACCCTTGCCATGGGGAAATTCCTGCTGCTGTCCACCCTGAGCCTCCCCTGGCCCAGCCTGAGGCCGTTCCCTCTCCTCCTGTCCCTGTTCCCTGGGAGCAGAGCCCGACCCCCCCGGCTGCCCCCTCCTGTCAGGGACTTGTGCAGAGCCACAAGGTCCCCCCTGAGCCTCCTTTGCTCCAGGCTGAGCCCCTTTCCCAGCTCCCTCAGCCGCTCCTGGGGCTCTCCAGCCCCTTCCCAGCTCCGTTCCCTGCCCTGGACACGCTCCAGCCCCTCCAGGTCTTCTTGTGAGGTGCCCAGAGCTGGACGCAGCCCTCGAGGGGCCTCACCCATACCCAGCAATCATTTCCCCTCCAGCCCCTCTGCCCCAGCCTGGAGCACTCCTGGGGTTGTGTGAGCCAAGTGCAGGAGCCAGCAAAGCACCCCTGTCCCCTCCTGTGACCTGTCCTGCAGCACATCCTGCTCTGGGACACCCAAGGCCACGACTTCAGCTCTGCAGGCTCAGCCCTGCACCCGCCCCATGGACCAGGGTGTGCCAAGGGCACAGAGGCACCAGCAGGAACATCCAGGAGGCGTGGGGAGTGGAGTTGGGATGCTCAGAGTCCCAAAATGGGTCCTCAGATACTCCAGGAGTGCTGCCACCACGGTGGCATTGGGGACCTCAGCCCCAGCAGAACCAGCGTGGCACAGAACCATGGGGAGCAATGGAATAAACACGGGAAACTGGGAGCCCTGGTCAACATCCCCATTCCAGCTCCCACAGCGGCACTTGATGGAGCAGTTCCCACATCCTCCTCCCACCAGCAGGGCAGTGATGGCTGTTTGGGGGTTAAACACCCACCCTGGGAAGAGCAGAGCCAGCAGCTCCCATGGGAGATGTGCTCCAGCCTCTGGGGGGGCGGGAAGAGCAACTCCTTGCTCCCACATCAGGACTTCACTGGGAATTACCTCACCCCACCCCACGGTCCCAGGAACATCCTGGGAGTTGCCACAAGCCACCCCCCAAATCTGAGGGCAGCACACAGGGGGATTGTGGGGAGCTTTGGAAAATCCCTCAGGGAATGTTTCCTTGTCTATCTGTTCCCCAAAATCCTTTTCCCAGCATTTCCCTCTCCCAAGGCCACACAACAAATGGAGCAGCTGGCTGAGGTTTTGCTGCAGCACAATTTGAACCCAGGCAGAGCATTTCTGTTTGCTAAACTCGCCCAACCTTTTCACAGGAGGGTTCTGACAGCAGTGTGTGTTTTCCATGTGTTTGCCGTGGATTTTCCATGCTGTTCCCCCAGCCCTGGGGACATTCAGGATGTGTTTTTCCTCCTGGGCTGGTTGTGGGGACAAGCAGGGGCTCAGGGGTGGCACCTTTGATCATTCCCTGGCAGGGAGGGCTCCTGCAGCTGCACTTGGAGCTGGAGATGTCTCAGCGCTGGGCACCACAGAGAAGCTCACTTTAATGTCAAAACGCCTCCTAATAAGATTTTAAGTTTGTTCAGGGAGCAGGAATGAAATATTTAACCACGGCACCACAGCAGCATTTTATGCTCATGAAAATGCTGAGATGCCATTTGCAAATCAGAAATGTGCTCAAACTTGGCTTTGAAATCACGGCGTCCTCATGCAACTGTTTGGGGGGGGGGGGGTTGGTGGGTTTTTTTTTCCTTTCCAGGAAGAAACAAATCATGGGGGAAAATAGCTGAGATCTTGGGCATTTCTTCACAAACCAGGTGTCTGCTCTCCAGCCTGTCCTGGTGAGGCCCTTTGGAGCCATCATTCCCACGTGGGGCAGGGAGAGGCAGCCCCTGTTGTTGCATCCAGCATTCAAATTCCATTATCTTTGTTTCCTGCACTGACAACGAAACATTTAGCTTGGAGAACTCCACTGGGCATTAGTGCTGCTCTGAAGGGTTGGCATGATTTGAGATAAATGTCACAAAAGAAATAGCAAGTTCTGTCAGAAAACCACAGCTGTCCTACTTTTTTTATCATTATTGGGGCAGTTTTCCCTTTTTTCTTTAGGTGCAGTTTATTCACTTGCAGTTCTTCATCTCCCTATATATAAATGATCTCTTGTTAAACACAAGAATCCAGCTTGGTTCCATCCCTCCTCAAGACTTGGATCCTTTCTTATCCCACTCCTTTCCCTGCTCCAGGCAGGTAGGCCAGAGCCTTCCAAAATCTCTGGCTCTGGGTGATGTTTGGTCTGTGGGTGACTGAATTTTGAGCCATGAATTAAACTATTTCCAAAAGGAAAAGCAGTTTTTTAGGCAGTTCTGGCCACACTCGGTATTTGAGGTTCAAATTGTTCTTAAGAAAGGGTTATTGTATAATAGTGACCAAAATATGCTTGAACTCAGCATTTCAGGATCAAAAAGCCCCAAATCCCTTAAGATGTCGCCTGACTTTGTTTTTTTTAAAGACCTTGTGATTTGTACACAGTTTATTCATGGGGGGTTTTAATACAAAACTCAAAGAACTGCAAGGAGAAATCATGGGCAAGCAGCATAAAAAAGAAAACCTGCTTAAAAATAACATATGAAAGTGTCAGAAGGAATGTGGATCATTTATCCAAAACACCCAGGATCCAAAGTAGCCGAGAGAGGAGGGGAGCAGGAATCAGAAAAATCCTTCCTGGCCGAAGGCAGCTCTGAACACAGAGAGGAGACAGGGCTTGTCCTGGCCAGGTAATGCCAGTGAGGATGTGTTGGGGTTTTAGGGATCTCAGCATGGTGTGAGATTTTAAGGCCCAAAAGGCATGGGAAGGACAGAGCTGGGAATTTGGTGGTTGTGGGAGAAGCTGTTGTGGTCCTGGAGGGTTCTCCTCGGGTCGAGCTGCTCCATGACGAACCAACTTTTAGGAAGGCAGCAAACCTGCATGCTGCAAATGCTGCTCTTCCAAATCCTGCCTGAGACCTGGGCCAAATGAGGCATTGGGAAGTCAGGAGCAGGAAATGAGGAAATGAGGAAATGAGGAAATGAGGAAATGAGGAAATCAGCTCCTTTCAGCAGTGCCCGAACCAGGAGCTCGCACTGCCTCCAGCTGATCCTGATTTCCCCCTTTTCACCAGTTCCCTGATGTTTTAGGTTCTGCTGTGCTGCTGAAGCTCCCACAGCCCCTTCCAGCACCCAAATCCTGCCCCAGCCTCTCCTGCTGCTTCTCCCAGAGCCACCTGCGCACAGGGAAATCAGAGAATGCAAGGGAATTCAGCCTGGAGAAGAGAAGGATTTGGGGGAGACCTTGTAGCAGCATTTCAGCTCCTATAGGGAGCTTCCAAAAAAGATGGAGAGGGCCTGGAGTGCCAGGACAAGGGGGAACGGCTTCCCACTGCCAAAGGGAGGGATAGATGGGGTACTGGGAAGGAATTCCTGCTGTGAGGGAGGCGAGGCCCTGGAATGGATTTCCCAGAGAAGCTGTGGCTGCCCCTGGATCCCTGGAAGTGTCCAAGGCCAGGTTGGGAGCTTGGAGCAACCTGGGATAGTGGAAGGTGTCCCTGCCCACGGGAATCATCTTTAATGTCCCTTCCAACCCAAACCATCCTGTGATTCCATGAAATCTGACTGGGATTTCTTCCATCCTGAAAAAGCAGATCCTGGTCAATGATGTTCCCACCATCCAGAGGGATCAGCACTTCCAGTGCCTGGAAAGCTGCACACAACTGGTGCCTTCCCCACTCACCTGCTTCCTGCTGCTCCAAACAGGGAGGCAAAACCCCTGGGAGCACCGTGATTCCCACTGCAGAGGGAATTGCAGTGCTGAGGCTGCAGCTCCTGCCTGGCTCCTGGGAAGCTGCCAGGGAGAGGGAAGTACAGGCAGAAAATGAATAGCAGAAGAGATTGCAGGTAATTATGTTTCTTAAGCTGTTAACAGGATTGGCCATTTGATAAATGAGAGGATTTGGGAATGTTTTGTCACTGACAAGGCATTGTAAGATCCGGGTGGAAACGGGAACGTTTCTCTCCCACAAGCAGGAAATTCTCCCGGGATGCTCACGCACCGTGAAATCCATCTGAAACCTGGATGCCAGCACATGGAGGAGAAAGGACAGATACAGGACTCAGGCTGACAAAACCCCACCAGGTCTCTCACATATGGAATTAATTTGGGTTTGGTGCCCCTCCTGTGTCCCCAGAGGCTTCTGCTCTTTCCTGGTGAACCCCCACGTGCTTCCATATGGATTTTGGTGCCACCGGGGCCCCTCAGATCCCTCCATCTGCTTTTCAGTGCTCTGAATCCCTCTGGTTCCCTCTGCTTCCCTCAGCTCTTGGTTTGCTTTTGTGTTCCCTGGATGGAAAGGGAAGAGGAGAGGCAAGAGGGAGAGGCAGGAGGGAAACAAGCCCTGCTCTGTTTGTCCTGCTCCAACTGTGCCCCTCGGGAGGGTTTGGATACCCCTGGAGCCCCTCTGTTTCTTTTCCAGTGCCCTCAGAGGCCTTGATGCGATTTTCAGGGTGTCCCAGTGCTCTCAAGCTGATTTTCCCTGGAAATCTCTGTTTTGGTGTCCCCAGGAGCTCTCTCCATGTGCTCTGTGGGCCCTTGGACTGTCAGTCCCACCCTGAAAAAGGCAGAGTTTGTGTGCAGGAGCAAAGGAGAAGGGGAAGGCTCTCCCAAACCTCCCCCCCCAGCTTCTCATTTCTTTGCTTTGGATGGATTTTCGCAGCCAGACTGCTGCAGGAGCTGTGGGACAGGCTGAGGATGAGGAGCAGGGCAAGGCCTGCTCCAGAGATCTGTTACAAGTGAACAGCGCGTGGAATAAACCAAAAATCCTCTTGGCTCAGCTGTGGCTTGCTCCACTTTTTATTTCCAAGAGGAAAACTATCCCAGCATGATGCCAGCATGGCTGATTCCCGCTCAGGCCTCCCTGTGGTGTGACTCCCCAGCAAGGACCTGCTCACAGGGGCCTTTCCCTCCTGGGCCAGCTCCTTAAGGGGTAAATGAAGGCAAAATCCAGTTCCTGCTCCTTTGTGCCAGGTCTCTGGAAAACGAGGTCACTGACTCTGTGCAGCTCCAGCTGAAGTCTAAAATGCTGGCCCCAAGCAGCTCGGAGGGCGGGCAGGAGGTGAAGCAGCAGTTTATTCTTAGCAATAAACACCTCGGAAAAGAGAAATAACAGGAAAGAAACTCCAGGCACTTTTCCCCTACAAACAATAGGACTGAAAGCTGCTTTCACCCAGCCAGGGGCAGACGTGAGCACTGGATCTGGGGATTTGTGCTCCTCTGTTCCAGCCCAGCCCAGGCCTCCCTTCTTCAGCAGGAGACGGAGCTCCAGCCCCAGCTGGGCAAGGCAAAATCTCTGCCAAAGCTCAGCCCAAAGCCCAGGGCAGACACAGGGACACCATGGCCACCTTCAGTGGGCCGTGGTTCAAGCACAGAGAGGTTTGTTCCTGCCCGCACAGTTAGGAAAGGAAGATGGCTTTCCATCCCACTCCTGTGGATGGATGAGAAGAGCTCATCCCAAGCACTTCCCAAAGGCCTGACCCCCAGTGGCAGCCTTGGCCATCCACAAACCCCTCCCGGCCACGGAAAGCAGAATGGTCAGGAAAAGCTTTTCTCTCCAACGAGGAGCCTCTGACAGGGGAGGCTGAGCCAGCTGCTCCCTTTAGGCCCAGGCAGCCCCACGAGACATTCCCACAGGAAACCCCGGTGCCATGGAGATGATCCCAGGCCAGAAGCCAGCTCCAAACCGCTCCAAACAGCCCCAAAGAGCCTCAGCTCAGCCCCCTGCAGCCCTGAGAGCCCTGCAAGGGAGGCACCTCCCTCAAACACAGACTGGGGAACAGCCTCTTGATTGACCCCTGTCAGCTTTTCCAATGGGAAAAGCAGGGAACAACTCCCACCCCTGCAGAGCCCTGGGAACAGCCCCCACCACCACCCCAGGCACGGGGGGCTTTGCAGAAGTCCATGGGATCTGGGATCACCGTGCCTCTGGGCTCCCCTCCAGGTCCCCCTTCCTGCGCTCCGGGGCACAACGGACCCGCCAGGAGTGGGGCACAGCGGTCCCAAAGGCTCCTTGGGGTTGAGCTTTGCTCACTCACCATGCCCAAATCCTCCCTTGCTCCCAGGCTGACCCACTCTCCTCTCTTCCACATATTCCTGCAACCCAAAAGTGCCCACAGACCCTAAGAGAGGACCAAGCACCACACACAGGAATTGAATTCCCCATCTCCCAAGACAAGCTGGGAGCAGTGATACACCAGGAATCTCTTCACAGCCCCCCAAAACCCTGGCACAGCCCCCACACTCCAAATGTGTTGTAGAGCCCAGGCACCTCCACAGCTGCAGAGAAAAGCCCTGGAGATAAAGATGAGGGATCAAAAATCCTCAGAGCACAGCACTGGGTGGGAAAGGGGAAGAGCTGGGCCAAGGCTGAGGGATGTCTGCCCCTGGGAATGGAGAAGGAGCTCCAGACACTTAAAATCATTGCAGTTTCCAGACAGAGAGGATCAGCACAGCCCCCTGATGCTCCAGAGGAGCTCAGGGAAGGGCACGGATTGAGGTGAGGAAGGAGCCAGCAAGGCCTTGGAGGTGAGATCGAGCGGCCATCGGTTAATCTTTCGCAGGGGAGGAGAAGGGAAGAAAATCAAACTTCCTTCTAACACAGCTAAAGAGAAATACAGGGACTGGAAAAGGGCAGGAGAAACCTACAGACATCTGTGCTCCTTCCCTTCAGCAGATTGTTTTCCAAAAAGAAGGAAAACTCCCCTCACCTGTAGCTCTGGCCCTGCACGACCCTAATAACAAACTGAGGATGTGGCTGCTGCCCGCAGCCCTCAGCTGCTGCCCTTGGCTTCCCCTCAGCCACAGCTCTGCTGGCTCCATCCTGCTGCAAAATCACAGCTTCCCTTTCTACTCTTTTTTAGTAAAATGGAGGTAACACTAAAAAAGGAGCTTTAATTACCCCCCTTTTTCCCCCTCCAGCTCTCCCAGCACCGCAGCCAGTCTGGTTTGGTGCTGGCAGCCTCCAGTCTCCTTTCATCCCCTTGTGGTTCTCCTTAAAATGTGAGTTCCCTTCCCCGGGAAGTGCTTCATCCAAGACTGCTGCTGTCTTTCCATGGAAAGGCCTGGAAGCAACCCTACTTCAAGATATTTATCATTTTTTTAGCTGCTGTGTTTATCAGGAATGGGCACTAAGTTTAAGGAGGGACTGTGTTTCTGAATGTTCAAAAAGAGGAGAGGGAGGAATTCAAAGTATTTTTTTTTCATTTCAAGTGACTTTTGGTGCCCCCTGAAAGCTTCCATGTGGCTCCCAGTATGAACCAGAGCTGTCTGGCTCTCCCAAGGCTTCTGTTTGATTATGGGTTTCAAAACTTGTGTACAGATATTTTTATGCCCCATGGAAAATTATAGGATCAAAGAATCCTCGAATGGTTTGGGTTGGAAGGGACCTTAAAAACCATCTCTTCCCAATCCCCTACACAGGCTGTCTTAGGAAATGGGCACCAAGTGGAAGCGTTTAGGAAGATCAGAAGGCAGCTCTGAGTGATGGGCAAAATGAATTTCATGGAATCATGGAATGGTTTGGATTGGAAGGGACCTTAAATCCCATCCAGTGCCACCCCCTGCCATGGGCAGGGACACCTCCCACTGTCCCAGGCTGCTCCAAGCCCCAATGTCCAGCCTGGCCTTGGACACTGCCAGGGATCCAGGGGCAGCCACAGCTGCTCTGGGCACCCTGTGCCAGGGCCTGCCCACCCTCCCAGGGAACAATTCCTGCCCAATCTCCCATCCATCCCTGCCCTCTGGCACTGGGAAGCCATTCCCTGTGTCCTGTCCCTCCATGCCTTGTCCCCAGTCCCTCTCCAGCTCTCCTGGAGCCCCTTTAGGCCCTGGAAGGGGCTCTGAGCTCTCCCTGGAGCTTCTCCTCTCCAGGTGAGCACCCCCAGCTCTCCAAACACTGGCCCCACTCTTCAGCCAAGGCTGGGAAGGACAGAACAATCCTTGGGCACCACAGCACTTGAGAAAACAACTGAGAATTCCTAGTTAATCTACCGGAAAGAATTTTGGAACAAGGGGAAGGAAGCCACATGAATATGCAGCAAATCCAGTGGGAAGCTGCTGGCTGCTGCAATGGCTCATTAGAGCTGCACAGCCCCAGCCCAGCAGCTCCCACTGAACGTGGCAGGACGGGTTTGCCTGGAGAGGCTGTTTCACAGAATGGTCCTCATGTTTCCATGGAATTTCCATATTCCCCAGCAGCCACTCGTGTGAGCCAGCAGAATGCCGGGGACTCGCAATTAAAAGTGGATTACAGAAAAATTATCGTGAAGTTCAAACTCGAGAAGAAGGATGCCCAAAATGTTCTCACTGGATTGAGGTTAGAGCATCTTAACTTTCAGGATGTTTTAATGGTGAGTGTCACTCACAAAATAATTTTGTGTACCTGAATAAAATTAATCAGAACCCGTGGAAGAAAAGCAGCACAAGATTAAATATCCAGAAGATAAACCCAGAGACCTCTTGGCAGGAAGGATGGGAGGGAAGGGCTGGGACTCACACTCCATGTGCTAATAACGAAAATGAAGAGACATGGTGGTGGGAGAACAAGGAAAGGTTCACCGAGGAAAAGCCCTGCAGATTGGAAGTGCTGCAAGTGGAGCTGTAAGAAAAGAAAGCCGGGAGCTTTCAGGTGCAGAGAACCCCAAAATCCTCCTGCTGAGACAAAGCAAAGACCAGGGGCTCTCCCTGCTCACATCCTGTGGCCTGTAGTGAGTGCTGTGGGAAAACCCACCAGAGAGGACAAATAAATGCACTTTTCCTGGCTAATTGCCTGGATTATCAGTTCCTGGCCTGTGGCCACCAACACTTCCAGTCCGAAGCAGCCACGAGCGAAGTGAGGGAGAGGCCACAGGGCTCTGTTAGGCCCTGGAGGGGCAGCTGCACACACGGATCTCTCCAGGCAGGAGTTGTGCCCGTCCTCTCCAAGGGACAGCACAGGCAATCAGCCAGGCCAGGCTTGGAGCAAGCTGGGATGGGGAAGGTGTCCTTCCCACGGCAGGGGGTGGATTGGATGAGCTTTAAGGTCCCTCCAATCCAAACCCCTCTGTGGGTCTGTGATTCCATGAGGAGGGTGCTGGGAACAGGAGATAACAGCTCTGATAAAGGAATGAGGTTTGATGAAGCATCTCTGACACCTGGGGATGGAGCACAAGGCACGGGAGAGCCTGGGGAGCAGGGGCAGGTTTGGAAAGGGATTGGCCCCCTGGACTTGAGGGATGATCTCCTGTACCTGCAGCCCCACTGGGGATGGATCAAGAGGCCAGGGGCAGGAGCACAGGCAGCCCTGGGCTCTTCCTCACACTGTTGAGGAGGAAAACAGCAGTGCAGTGTCCTCATCCCCTTCTGTGGCCTGGACCTACAAATAACGGGGGTTCTGAGCTAAACAGGATGTTGTCACCCTGTAAAGAGACTTTAATCTGGCCGAATTTAGAGGCACAGGGTGGTGCTGAGCTCCATCCCGCACTCCCAACAGGCATCACACTTGGAGAAACACCAATCTTCCACCTCTCTGCCACAGTTTCCCTGCTCCCACCTGTGCCTCTTCAGCTGTTTCTGCTTCTCTTCCCACCTTACATCTGTTTACCTCCAAGTCCTCCCCCTGCCCTGGCTCCAGGCTCTTCTGGCACATCCCAGCTCCTCTGCTCTGCCCTGCAGGGGAATCCTGCTCCTGCCTCCAGCCAGGAATGGGGCCTGGTGTTGCACAAGGTCTCTGTGGATCCAGAGCTGAACATCCAGAACTGACATGGAGAGAGCCTCAGAACATGGCACATTTCAGAGGAAAAGGAAAAAAGCCACATATTTTTCACTGGGGTTATCCCTTTCCTAAATTTCAAGCCTTTAATGCAAATATTAAGACTCTGGCTCAGCTAAAGTGAATTATTTGGCATTGCTCTTGGGGGGGGGGTGGTATTTATATAATAAATAGAAATAAAGATATTAAACATAGAACCCCAGGATCCCACAATGGTTTGGGTTGGAAGGGAAAACTCAAAGCTCCTCAGTCCCACCCCTGCCATGGGCAGGGACACCTCCCACTGTCCCAGGCTGCTCCAAGCCCCAATGTCCAGCCTGGCCTTGGGCACTGCCAGGGATCCAGGGGCAGCCACAGCTGCTCTGGGCACCCTGTGCCAGGGCCTGCCCACCCTCCCAGGGAACAATTCCTTCCCAATATCCAACCTAAATTTCCCTTCTTTTAGGCTGAACCCTTGTGCTATCACTGATGGATAACACAGAATAACACATACTACAGAGAGATAGATATGTATCAAAAACACTGGGAAAACGCTGTCTTTTCCCTAATCCTCTTGCCATTTCACCTGACACTTCAAAAAATATCACAGAGTCAAACGCTCTGCGTGAAACCTTAAAGAAATTGACTGGCGTGGTCAAAGTTTGGTGGTGACATCAGCAAGGGAAAACAAAGCCCCAAATGTCAAACCCGGCCACGACATCGAGCTGGTTGTAAATCAATCGCCAGGAAAAACTCCTGACCTACATGAACAGAAGCAGGAAACAAAGAAAGCTCGGAATAAAATCCATGGCTGACAGAGCTTAGCACAAGAAAGTTATGTTTGCAGAAGAAATCCTAGCAACAGTGCGGGGTCACTGCTCGGTGCAGACAGGAGAACGGGGAAGGATTATGCAGAAAATGCAGAAGGGTTCAAACAGACTTTTAGTCGGTATTTGGAAAGAAGGATGATTTGCTTTCATTGCTTGGAGATGATGAAATACTTTCCAGTCTATTAGGAACCGAGAGGGGTGTTAGGATCCCTCAGCAATGAGCAGTTTGAAATCAGCAGGCTCAGAGGCTGCGGCACCGCTGGCAGAGGAGCTCGGGGCCCGCTGCCGCTGAATGTTAATAGCAGCAGATCTGTAAATGCCCAACTTATCAAAATCTATTGAACCACAAGAGAAGCAAGAGGAATCAATGAACCATCAGAGGAAAGAGCCGCTCTGGGTCACAGCAAGGGAGGGCTTTTTCCAGCCTGTCTGTCATTAGCACGGGCAGGTGGAACTTGGAGCTGCACGGAATCAGGGAATCTCAGAGTGGGGAAGGCTGGGAGGGACCACAGGGGTCACCTGATCCCCCTGCTCCAGCAGGGTCATCCCAGGGCACAGGGCACGGGACTGAGTCCAGATGGCTCTGGAATATCTCCAGTGAGGGTCCAGCTCTCCTGACAAACTGGAGCCATCCTCCTTCCCAGGCTGATGGCTCTGAGGCACAGGGACGTCACCCGGCACTCACACCAAAGTTTTCTTCTCCATGAGGAAACTTTGACTTCTTGGTCAGCTCAAAACCTTCTGCTGGAGGTAAGAGCCGAACAAAAAAGGCTCTGGGCTCAAGCCCTGCTCTGTTCTTGCCCACAAGCAGGAGCAGGAGTTTCTACCCAGGATTTTTGTGAAGCTGTTCCTTAGCCGTGCACTGGTCCCAGTGACTGTGCCAAGCTGGTCTGTGGCCATGCAATGGCCCAAAACAGGCACACAGAAAGCCAGGAGTGCCGTGCCGTGGCTCTCAGAGCCAGGAGCCCTCCCTCTCCCAACCCCACACCTCTGCTGGCTCCAAGTGCCAGCTGCAGATCTACTCTACACAAGTTTAACTCCCTGTTTTTCCCAGCAAGAAGTGAATGGGATCATTGTGCACTTGACACCCCCTGTGCAAATTCATCCAAAGAGCTGAGGGGGCTGGGAAGCTTTAAGAGATACCAGAAGCCTTTCCTGCTTCAGGGTAGCACCAAAGATCACCCCAAACCCAGAAGTTTTGTGCACAAAACTTTCCCTTTGCAACTCCCTGATGTTTTCAACCCCCCAAAAAGCATTGCCCTAAACAAGGCTGTGCAGAGTGGAACTGTAAAACACTGTTGGATCTCCCATTAACGTAATGAGGCTTCGCCAAAAACAGAGGAGCAGGGAAAAAAAGATTAATCAAAATCCTACGTGAATTTATTTATGGATCACAAAAAATGTTTCCAGAATATCCAAGACATGGTCGAGGGATAAAGTTAGATGAAGTTCGGATTTATCTCGATTACCTAACCTGGCATTAAAATCCTTTCCACTGATCAGCAAACAGAGGGATAAAAAGATTTTAGAGACGTTATGTAGGTCTGGAATAATTCCCAGTACGAGTTCCTATAAGAAGAGGAATTGTGGGAGGAATACAAATATTAATCAGAAGAAAAGGTTCTAAATTGGGAAACTGCTCTGGCAATGAGACAAAAGTCTAAGTCATTAGTGTAACAACCTCTAATCCCTATCAGAGCAGCCAGTCTCATGACAGAGATGGACGTGAAATGGCTTTCTCCATAAATATTTCAGGTTTGATTAATTCTAACTTTCTATGTCTGGACGTAACAAATATGTTGTGAAACATATCATGAAAAACCAGAGACATTTGGCTGAACAATCCAAAACCGTGTAGAAACCTCATTTTCTAGGAAATGGAGAAACACATTTTAAAGCTGTTTTCCTCTTAACTCCATGCAGAAAATTCCCCAGTGTCCAAATCTTTAAAATAACTTCTCCCCAAAAGCAGCAGCCTATCTAATTAAGTCCAGAACCATGCTACCAGTTTGACCCCGATTTCAATTGGCAACTCCCTGACAGGCACCAAAATACCTTATTAAATTTTTTTCTAGGGATAGCAGTTCTGATTTATAGGAAGGAAGAAAAAAAAAAAAATTCAAAAAAGAAGTAAATATTTTCTAGGTCAGAAAAGGCGAGAAATGGCAGGAGCAGTCCTGCAGTCCCAGGATTCGCTCGGAGCATCCGGCACTAAGCTCAGAGTCCTGCGTTGGTGACAAGTCCTCATGTAAAGCAGATCATCCCCAGCCAGAGACTGAAGCACATCCATATGCATAGCAAAGCTCCGAGATTACTCCCAGCACTCCCTTTCTTCCCTGTAATTACAAACCTTCTCCTTTCAGAGGCTCTACAAGAAATATTCGTCAGTGTAAGAAGCTCCACAACACCCCCACGGTTGTGACAGCTCAGCTGTGTTGGGGCTGCACCAGATCAGGGTGGGATCCCATCCGTTCTTTGGGGAAAAGGATGTCTTGGGCAGCTCCAGCTGTGCCAGGTTCCTGGGCAGCCCCATCGTGGTCAAAGGGGACAGGACAGAAGTGAAAACTGCTCAAGTCTCATCCTGCAGTGGAAGAAATGCACCTGCAGTGATGGTCTTTGGCCGAGGTGCTCAGTAAAGCAGGAATTACCTGGGGGACAGGGAAGCTGCGGCGTTTTCCTCCCAGGCTCGTGGACTTGGGGTGTTCTGCAAGAGGTTGGTGCCTCCTCCATCAGCACCAGCAACTCCCAGCACAATGTACAGGAACTTTAACTCTGAGTTAATGCATAGAATCCCAGAATCCCCCAGAATATCCTGAGTCAGAAAGGACCCACAAGGATCATCAAAGTCCAGCTCCCGGCCCTGCACAGGACAACCCCAAAAATACCACCATGAATAGTTCCCAACTTAAAAAAAAGATCCTCAAAGTACTAATGGATTTTGGAAAAACAGAGGGGTAGCTCTGATTTCAGCACCAGCACCCAGGGAGCGGCTGGAGCTGGGCCAGGGCAGGCTCAGGCTGGAGAGCAGGGAAAGGTTCTTCCCCAGAGGGTGCCGGGCACTGCCCAGGCTCCCCAGGGAATGGGCACGGCCCCGAGGCTGCCAGAGCTCCCAGGGGTGCACAGGGTGGGGGTGCTGGGCAGGACCAGGGGCTGGCCTGGATGATCCTTGGAGTCCCTTCCAGCTGAGGACATTCCCTGATCCTGTGATTTTAGCATGTTGCAGCTTGACCTACTTTACAACAAAGTTGCCATCCGATTTCCCCTCATGTAAAGTTTCCACTTGTGAAGTTATAATGGGCTTCTTATGTAAGTGCAGTTTAAAGGCAGCTGCATTAGATCCCAATTTTGCTTTTAAGTTGTGCTCCCCATCTAATTAAATCATCATTCCCCGAGTTTGCACCCTGCAGATGAGGAATCCTGCTTCCCAGAGCACTCCGAGTCCTTCCCAGCCCCGTGAGCCAAACCTGCGGCTGCCCAAGCACACGGCAAATACCTGCAACCATTTCAGAGCAGGTGGGATCCCCCTGGGGACAGCTGGCACACAAACTCCAAACAGCAGCAAGTGTTTCTCTAAAGCATGAAATGAAGGATGAAAATACAGCTGAACAACATGGAGAACGAAAGTGGGATGGAAAGAGGAGAGTTTGGGATCACTAAACACGGTTTTACACTAAACCAACCGAGCTACAGTGGCAGCCACATCCATAATTTAGTTCTCCCCCATGTCGAGGAGCTGGAGATGTTCTCCAGCCTTACTCTCCACAGCCCTGCACATCTTGTTAGCTGCTCCTCTGAGCCAATCCATCCAAACCCCCCGTGTTTGGATCATTATGGACTGGACTCGGGCTCCCTTCAGTGACAGGAGCTTTGGGACAGGCTCCTCAGGAGTCACCAGCCCTGGGAGGGTTCAGAGAATGAGGACATGTGGCACTTGGTGATGTGGCCATGGCGGTGTTCAACCAAAGGCTGCACTTGATGACCTTGGAGGTCTTTCCTGACCTTAATGATTGTGTGACTCTCTGATAATGAAACACCACTCGCCAGAGAATCCCAGGGAGTCTGGACAGAGGGAGATAAACTGGGCTGGACGTGGGTTTGAGCAATTTCAGACTTCAAAAAGCATCTGGCAAAGCCCAGCTTTAGCAGGTGAATTCCAGCACCTGCATTTCCAGCTCCAGGCAGGAGCCCTGGGAACATCTGCACTGCTCGTGGATGGGCTCAGTCCAGGCAGCCCCTGAGGTGCTGAAGGTCCTGGCTGCAAACGCTGCTGATTCCACGTTCTGGACATTCCCTGCACAAGGAATGTTGGTTTATGGCTGTCATCACCCCTCCTTCATTTTCCAAAACTTCTGCCCAGGATTTCTCTCTGCTTTTGCCTCTCCTTCCCCACAGTCTGTGCTGGAGCATCCCACCCTTCCTGCTCCCGACATCCCAGCTGTGGTTCTCTCATCCTGGTGTCCGCAGGAAGAGCTGCTGGTGGGATGCTCCCCAGTTCCTCACTCACAGCGCCTGTTCTGCCCTAAAAACTGCCTTTATTGTCGTCCTCACCTGCTCCAAGTCCTTCCCAGGTCCCTCTGCTTGGCTTTTGACAGCTGAAGGAGCCTCCCTAATTCCGTTTGGCAGGACAGTGAGTCCCCATCAGCCTCCCAGGAATTGTTAATTCATTTCTACTTTTGACCTACACAGCAGCCTGAGGCAGTACAATTTAATAATCAGTTACATGAGAATGGCTGACTCTGATTTAGACCTGATGCCTCAGAATTTCATGGGGTATCCTGAACTTTTCCTATTCTTATCTTAACTTTTCCTGTTTCCCCTTACTTTTTCCTAGCTAGGAGATCCCAAGGTCTCTGTCCCATGCCTGCCTATTTCCTGTCCTGTTCCCAAAACCATTCTGTCCTCACCTATTTTCTGAGGGTGGAATTCAGAGTAAAAAGCTTTGATTTCCTCTTGGAGTTTCTCTACCTCATAGATTGACACCTCCAGGTAGAAACCTAAATTTAGGAGTCTAAATCTCTGAGCTGAAGAACTCCCACCCATCCTTTTTAGCTCTGTTTTATTCTTTATGGAGACAGGAGAAAAAGAACTGCAGATATTAATCAATAGGTGGGTTTGCCAAACATTTATACAGTGACATGATCACATAATCATGTTTTCCTTCTTTTCCCTTTGCTAATTTTTTCTTTCTCATTCAGTTGGAATATTTCAGTGCTGGGGCCACTGCTCCACTGTTTTCACGGAGTTATCCTGCAGCAGCTCTATTTCTGAGTGACAATAATGCTCTGCTCAAGCCATAATTAAGGATAAGATATAATTGAATATGGATATTCCCAGACAAACTATTTTGCATTTCTTAGCTCTGACTTTCACCTGCTGCTCCTGACAGCCACAGGAACCATCTGCTTCTCCTCCCAGGGCCACGCTGGGCTATCCCAGCTCATTCTGTGCCACCCCCAAACCTTGTCAGTGCCACCTTCACCCCTCTTCCCAAACCATGGAGGAGTTCCTAACCACGGCAAAGCCGCAGAGCTCCTCTCTCAGGGAAAACCCAGCTTTCCTCCCACTTTTTGTCCCATTTTGTCTCCGTCTTATTTACCTACAGAGGACATCTTATTACCTCAGCCCAAGCACTCGAAGAGTCGTTAGAGAAAGACTTATTGACATTTGTTTGGGAGTCCATGTGCACTTCATCAGCTGCATCAGCCTCACCTACGAGCCTGCTGACAACTCCAAAGAGCTCCAAGAGATTTATGAGACGCGGCCTCCTTCTGCAAGAACTGTAATGACTTCTTCCAAATAAATCACATTTATGAAATTGCCTCCTGGTTCTCTTCTTTATTATTGTCGTTTTTACCCACTTATTCAGGCTGAAGGGAGACTTACTGATCCCTGCTTTTCCCCATTTGTCCTGGAGACCTTTTCCTCAAGGCTGAAGACACATTTGCCACTGTCCATCCCTCTTGCAGTGTGGTCAACTCGAGTGACACTTTTCATGCTACATTTAGCTTCCTCTTAATCTACTGTTTGAGGTCTTTCAGAGCTCCTGATCGAGTAGCATCTTATCTTGTTGCTTTCCGACTGCTCCTGTTATTGATTTGTTCCCAAATGTCCTCTGCTGGAACTTCATTTAGGGACAATTCCTCATGCCCTCCACTGCTCCACCACTAATGCACCCCTTCCCAGCCTTCCTCCGTAATTTGTTCCCTATTATTACAGTTTCCTACCCTTCTGCCAAGTTTCTGAGGCATTTATTATGTCAATAGTTTCCTTTAAAATCAGTCTCGCTCACCTCTTCGGGGCTGCAGAGTTACAGCATTTGTATAGATATATTTTTACATTTTTTATTGATCTCACTGCCCATTTTTCATGGGACCTGCTTAGCTGGGACTTTAATTGCTGAGCCCATTCTTTGCTATTTCCTTCCTTGATGTTATTGATTTCAGCTCCTTCCATTTTTTCTAAATTACATGAATTTTCTTATTCCTCTTGAAGAGGAGCTGTGATCTGGAGCCACGTGCAGTTGTTCATTCGGTGACTTTCCACAGCTGCCAGCCATAAAAATCCCTCCTTGCTTTGGAATGTTCAAGCCCAGTTTGCAATGCTGATTTATATAGCTTATCTCCCCTGTAAAAACTACCTCACCAACGACTCAGAACCTGCTCGTCTGCTGCTGTGACAATTTATAACTCAGTGATTTCACTTCCAAGTCTCTTTCCTACTCACTGCTGACGTTGGTACCCACATCACTCACACCACCAGCTCCCTCTAGCACCAAGTGTGGACACAGAAGTCCAGCAGAGCTCAAAGCACTGCAGAAAATGAGGCTTTTTTCCCCATGTTTCAATAATACATTTCATTAACACCTCCTGGTCTGAGACTCTGGTGATTGCTCACTCCTGTTAAATTTTTTATTTTCTCTAATTCCCATGTCTGTTCCTGGCACGCTTCAGGCAGGCAGTTGGATCTTTCTTTATATATTTTGGTATCTGTTTCCTCTTTCATAAATGTGGCACAGAGCACTTGTTTCAATTTATCTGTGGAATTTTTGATTGCTTTCTCCAGGTCAGAAAATCTACCTTCAGAACACCTGACCTTCAAAGCATATCCTGGTTTTACCACAGATTTCGAGCGAGCTCTTTGTTAAACCACATCGATGATTAATTAAACAACTGAACAGAACACCAGGACACACCAGCAGGATTCCAGTCCAAACTCCAGCCTGACAGGGCACCCACATTACAGCAGAAACCTCTGGATGAGGAACTGCCAGCTCTGAGCCGCCAGGACGAGGAATTTGGCTGTGCTCCCCTCATCCCTGCATCCAGGGCTGCCAGAGGGGCTGCTTTGGGCAAGTGCAGCCCAGCCTTGCTGGGAGCCCACCCAGTGCCTCTGCCCTCCCAAAAGCAATAAATCTCTGCCCCAGGCCAGTTTCTGTGCCTGCACAAGGCACTGGCATCCATCAGAGCAGGGGCTGCAGCAGATGGGCTCTGCCTCACACAGAAACAAGGTAAGAGTCTGGCCCAGCCAGAAATACTGGGCACACTGATACAGACCATATTTCTTTAGTCTGCTTCTCAGAGAATCATGTGGAACAGTTTCAAAAGCTTTCCTAAAGCAAAATATGTCCCATCTGCTGCCTCCTCTTCATCTCCTAGACATTATTTTCTCAAGGAAAGACATTACAGTGAGCTTGCATGATTAATTCCTGCTAAATCTATGTCTCCTCCTTTCTATCTCCTGCTTGCTTTAAATTGATCATGTAATCTTTTTTTTCAGACTTATTTCTGGGAAGAGTGGTTTCTCGCCCCTTGGTTTCTCTTTTTCAAAGGAGTAAACTGTGTTTGCCTTTGGACAGAGCTCAGTGATCTCACCTGCCTTGCAGGAGCTTCCAGGGCAGCCACTAAAGCTTCAATAATTGCTCCAGCTCCTGCCTGCACTGCCCACACGGCTCTGCCAGCACAGCCCCAGAGCAGTTTGAGGCCAGAGCTGCTAATCTGGAAAGACGAAGAGAGAACAGATCTGAAGCACCAACCCAGCGTCAGAGGACGTGAGGGACGGGGCCTCGCTCACACTCTGCTCTCCTCTCACAAGAAATAGTTTAGGCCAGTGCAGAATCACGGAATGGGTTGCGTTGGAAGGACCTTAAAGTTCACCCTGTTCCACTCCCTGCCACGGTTCCAACCCTTCCAGGCTGCTCCAAGCCCTGTCCAGCCTGGCCTTGGACACTCCCAGGGATGGGGCAGCCACGGAACACGGTGGCAAATTAGCAGCAAGCTGCCTTCCAGCTGAGGAGAAGCAGGCTGCCAGCTCCAGGAAGGCTCTGTCTGAAAATCCATTTTAAATTGAGAATTTTTGGTGGGCTGTGCTGCTGGGGATTCAAACACCAGGAGCACAGAGCAGCTGCACAAGTGCTGACAGATTTGCTGACTTACAGGGAGAGCACAAAGGGGCCCCTCCTGAGACACCTGGGCGGAAAATGCTGGGGAGGAGCACGAGGTCCTGCTGCATGTCACAGATCCTGAAGGGAACTGCAAGTGAAGGATCCTGGAAGGCAAAGTCAGGCTGCTGGCTGAAGATTTAGCCCCAGGGTGCTGTTGGCAGTTTCTCTGAAATCCTCCCAGTTACACACACAGCTCCAATTAGGCACAGGGGGAGGAGATGCTCTCCGGAGGTGATGGGCTCCATCAGAACTCCACAGAAATCAGACTTTGGAAAATCAGGCTCAGGAAAACATATAGGATGTGTTTAATTAAGTGGGAGCTGGGGGAAATCTGTCATGAGCTAAGGGTAAACAGATTGCTGAGGGCTGGGACGACACAAATGCTCTGTGCATGGAGCCAGTGCAGAGGAAGAGCTTAGTGCAGGGACAGGAACAGATAATAGGTGAGATTTTATTTATCAAAATGGACTAAGAAGCTAAACAAAGCTGCTCCCTTAATTAAGAACTATAAATACGTGTCTATAAAAATGGGGGCGGTGCTAAATCAAAGGAGGAAAAAAAAGCTAGATGAAATAAAACACAGGTAATAAAATCGGAGCAAACAGCAAATGCCAGTGACAAACCCAACAGTGTACTAAAATATATGGCCATAAACTACAGAAAAGAGAGTATTAGTCATAAAAGTGAAAGATTCTTTTTTTATATCAAAGGGAATGTTTTAAGGAATCTAGTCAGACTAAAATTCGTACTGGAAAAGACCATACACTGGAAGTGTCTGGCAGTGAGAATGTAAATATATGAGCAGAGTTACCCCATCAGTCAGCAGAGAAAGGAGACTGAGTGCTCAGTGCTGAGAGGTGAAATACTAAACGTGGGCCCCGCTATTATTCATAAAATAAATGGATGTAATGGCACAAAGGGAAGAAAAAGGTTAGAGAAGCAATTTCAAGGAGCTGTGCAGAGCTCGCAGACCCCGAGCAGCCACCAAGAGGCTGCTCCTGCTTCATCTCCTGCGAGCTACAAGAGGAGGGAGTTCAAGAAGAGGCAGGGGATGAACCAGCAGAGAGTTTGGGCTGCTCTTGGAGCACAGAGCTCCTCTTGGAGTGCAGATCTCAGAAGTCCAAGTGGGCACAGAGCTCCCCACAGTTCAAGGCAAAGTGAGATGAAATGGGAGGAGTGACCAGAAATAAGGAATCTGCTCCTTCCCAGCAGCACTGAAAGAGAACCCCACAGAATCAGGGAATTCACTGGGCTGGAAAAGACCTTTGAGATCCTCGAGAGCAGCAATGAAAGCCCCGGCACATCCAGGTCTGGTGTTCCCATTGAACACTGCGGGGAGATTGGACTGGGGGCAGAAAAGAGCCATAAAAAGTATATGAGGAGAGGAGAATGTGTAGCTGGGAAGCTTAAACAGCTCAATTGTGGGGCAATTCCATAAGAACTTTCACAAGGGGGAAATATCAACCAAGGCTTTTTAATCTCGCCGAGACAGAAGAAAGACTGAGGACTGAAAAATGAAAGTGATTCAAAGCAGAAATGAAACCCACATTTTTTAGCAGCAGTGATGATTAAATTTGGGAACAAACTACCACCTGAAGTGATGGATTTTGCAACTCTTGACATCTGGAACGCATGTTCCTGTGAAAAGTTCAAGTTTTGATAAATAAGGATTTTTTTCTTCTCTGAGAAATAATTTTGTCAGAAAATTCTTCGCCAGTATTCGGGTTTCTTGTCTACTCAAAAAAGATAAAAGATGAGGCAGAGAAACAGCTTTGTACGTTGAAAGTTGGTCAAAATGATAATAAAAGCAGAATAATGGAATTCCTAGATAAGGAGCATGATATGGCAGGAGTTAATTATCACAGTGACTGTAATGAAAATTTTGCATCACTAATATTCCAGAACTATTTGAACATTTCTTTATAATAATGATCAAAAGAGAACTGCTTGACATAATCTACTTGAGCACTCGAGAGCCTTCTGATAGTGTTTTTCAGGCAGGGCTAATCCCGAGGAATCCTGCACGGCCAGAAATTGCGGATGCTCCCAAAAGCACAGACAGGGCACCAGGCAGAACCCCGATGTCACCAACAGGAATCTCCTGCGAGCCCGCGCTCCTCTGTGAAGGTGTTAAGTGGCATCGTTCCAAGTATCATTTTTAATTGCAATCAAGGCGCCAAGAAGCCTCGCACAAGTGCTTTTAATACACTACAGGAATGAAAAATGACACGTAAGGCGCTGACGAGTTGTGGAGCATCATTAACCACACCACAGCCATTAACGAATGTGCCAAGGCAGGCTGGTACAGCTGCGAGGAATTCGGGCGGAGGAGTTGGGATCAACATCGCCGGATTTTTTTAGTCAAACACTTCAGAAGGGTGAAGCTCCTCCTGAATCAATAGGATGTGAAGCATCACTGCAAAAAAAAAAAAAAAAACCGCATCCTTTAGGGATTTTTGATTGGCCTGAGAATTGTGGCACTCCTCAGTAAATGTCAGCCTTATCAGTGTTGTGAGTAAGCATCAGCTCGCTCTCAAACGAGCTGACTCTGTTCATTTTTCTCAGAACTGGGTGTAATATTCTCCTGGCAAGGAACAGCTCTTTTAGTAGACTGCAGCACAAATTTGTAAAAGGAGCTTGTCTCAGCTCTGATCCAGAAACCAAAAGAGATCCAGATTAGATGCCTGTGGAAAGAGCTGCTTTTCGACTACAAAGCCCAGATCGTTTGGAGTTAAAGCGATGCAAGGAGTACAAATTTCTCCTTTTCAGATCACAACAGATGCACCAATTGTAGGAAAACTTTCTTCCCTAGACTTGTTTACCTACTTCAAATTACATCAGTAGCTTCAAGTGTATTTTTGACCCGTGAGTGGTTAATGACATCAATCTCTCCAATACATATTCATCCCTTTCTAAAGACCCTCTCGTTATTTCTCCCATGTAGCTTTCTTCTTTCTAGTGCTCGCTGAGCCCCGGCAGCCTCGTGGTGAGATCTTCATTAGCATTCGAATAAAAATTCATTGTTTGCCTGTGTAGTGGGGAGAGGAGGCACCGCAAGTGTTTACATTCGGAGCCGTGTTTCATTTGCTCCTGACAGAACATAGCAAAGCACAGCGGAGGCTGCGCTGGGTCAGGTGAAGGTTCCCCTGCTCCAGCAGCAGCTTCCCAATCCAGATGCCCAGGGAAGGGGTTTAAGAACACGCCAGGAACGCAGCAGAGCTTTCCTGGAATGTTATTCTGTTTCCCAACAATGTGTGTCTTGGGACTTTCCAAGTCGCAATCCCTGGTTTTACTGTTGAACAGGTTCTGCTTTAACTTCCCTCCATTAACTTCTCCCGCTACTCCCGGAGCACAAGTAAACTTTGAGCATCCATAATATCCCGTGGCAAGGGATTTTACAGCTCCATTACAAGGTTTGTCAAGAACCATCAACCACATTATGCTGATTTTCGGATGTTGCTTTGGAAGAGACACTAAAGGGGCTCCTCAGTTTGGAGAGAGCAAGGAAGATGTGAGTTTTATAAAATTATGGTGAGGCCACAACTCCTGTCCTGTGTCCAGCTCTGGGTCCTCATGGGCAGAGAGACCCTGAGGGGCTGGAGCGTGTCCAGGGCAGGGAATGGAGCTGGGAAGGGGCTGGAGAGCCCCAGGAGCGGCTGAGGGAGCTGGGAAAGGGGCTCAGGCTGGAGCAAAGGAGGCTCAGGGGGGACCTTGTGGCTCTGCACAAGTCCCTGACAGGAGGGGGCAGCCGGGGGGGTCGGGCTCTGCTCCCAGGGAACAGGGACAGGAGGAGAGGGAACGGCCTCAGGCTGGGCCAGGGCAGGCTCAGGGTGGACAGCAGCAGGAATTTCCCCATGGAAAGGGTGCTCAGGCCTTGGCAGGGGCTGCCCAGGGAGGTTTGGAGTGCCCATCCCTGGAGATGTTCAAGGAAGGGCTGGAGGTGGCACTCGGGGATCTGGGCTGGGGACAAGGTGGGCATCGGGCACAGCTTGGACTCAATGGGCTGGGAGGGATTTTCCAGCCTCAGTGATCCCGAGATTCTGGGATTCTCTGGTCATATCTAGGACAGGTGGGCAGTGCAGGCAGAGGAACCATGGCCTCACCCACCAGATCATTTCTTGTGAAGTTCTGAGTAGGCCCTTTAGTGCCCTTTCAGGACCTTTTCACGAGCTCCAACAAATTTGTGAGTTGTGGTTTCTCACTAGAAAAAATTTCCCAAATACGTTGGGGTTTATCCATTTATTCTGTTTTCTCCTTATCATTTCTCCTCCCTTGCTCAGCACAGCCTCCACCGAGCCCATCTGCAGCTCTGCCCTTCACTCCTGGGGACCTTCTCCAGGATTGCTGTCACATCTCCCAACTTCCATCCCTCCTGCAGGGAAACTGATTTAAGTGACAGGTTACACACTATTGTAGCTCCATAATTGCATATTTGTTTTCCTCCAGAGCTCTTGAGTGATTACCAGATGGTCTTGGTAATTTCTGACTCTTCATCTTATCAATTAGTCCTAAAATGAATTTTATTGTCATTTAATTTGAGACGGTTCCTTACACTTGTCCCCATAAGTTTGGCTCTCATGGGAGAACAACCTACCTCAACTTCAGACAGCACCAACACAAAATTCACTTTGCTTTCCTCTCTCACAGGAAATCCTGTTAGAGGCTGGTCATCTGTTTACCAAACCACTGGAAAAATACGATTCTGGTGATTTTGAATACATTTTTACAATATCTTTATGATTCCTTTAGTGAGTTTGCACCTTAAAAATTTCCCTTGCCTGCCCTACAGGTTTAGCTCCACAGTTAATGGGTTTTTACATTTTTTTTTCCCATAGTTTCCTTATTTGCTCAGAAACCCCAGATTCTGAATACTCTCTTCCACTCTGCTGTCAGAATATTGCCTTTTTGGTCCCTTGTAGAATTATTTCACTCAGTGATATATTGCTCTGAGCTTCAGATAGGGTGGGTTTATCTGGTTTCTCATCTTCTGCATCCTTAGAGCAGCTGCTTTTAATTTCCTTTTAGGAAGCTCCTGCACTTTTGAATAGGTCTCGTTTTTAACTTAGGTGGTACTGTGAGGGAGTTGGGGGGGAGAGCGAATATTCCTTAGATAATGTCATGAATCCCTCTGGAAAAAGAGAGGGGTATTCACCAGGGTTTCCAGAGGAGGGAGGCTGTGGAGGAAAGAGGACGTGCAGCACCTCCAGCTGGAGAGGGAAGGATGGGGAGGACTCTGCCCCGGCACTGCAGGGAGCAGGGACCTGGATGCTGGGACAGGTGGGCAAAGGAATTTCTAGCACCAAGCTTCCAAAAGGGCCTGGTAAAAGGCAGGGAGGGAATTCAGAGAAGGAATTCCCGAAGGAAAATTCCTATTCGAAAGCAGGAATGCACCTGTGCCAGCAGAATGATGGGAACTCGATGTTCAGAGGGCGGAGCTGGAAGGATCCCCTGGAATTCCAGGCTCCCCACACTCACACAGGCAGCGGGGCTGGGCAGAGCTGTCACTCGCGGCCTCTCCTCAGCATTCCAGGTCTGGCTTTAACAGCAGGATCTGGGGGGGCTGGGGGAAGCTTGGGGTGAGTGTGCACCCCCCCCCACCACAGCTCCCCATGCTCAGGAATTACGGTCTACAGGAACTTGTGGCTCAGAGGTGCTGGAAAAGCACCCCTGGATCTTTTCTGGGTGGTTGGCATCCAATGCCGCCGGAAAATGCCAATCTCACACCAGCAGAAGAGGGGATGCAGCGTGGGCCATGCCCTGCTCTCCTCAAGGCAGGACAGGGCTCTCCGGGTGCTCTGTCCCTGCCTGGATGTGACAGCCCTCAGAGTCCTTGGGATCCTGGCAGCCTCTGGAGTGTTTGTCCCTGTGTGGATAGGAAGTGTGTGTTATTGAAGTGAAAACAAACTAAAAGATGTGTCCAGGCAGCTTTTGCCCAGAGCTGCAGGTGCCCAGCCATGGGGACAGGCTCCCTCCTCCTGCAGACGAGGTTCCAAGCTGCAGTGGCCATGGAATACCGAGCAGGCAGCTGGCACATCCCAGGCAGAGCCACAAACAAAGCTGCCAGATGTTGCAGCCCCACGAGGGAGCCACACGCCTGTCCTGCTGCAGGGACTGTGCTTTGCCTCCTGGTGGGTTGGCTCCCTGCAAAGAACGCTGGAAAAACAGGGCTGGCTTGACAGCTCCTTCAAATTGGTGCTACCACAGGTTTGTGGAGTGAGTGAATATCAACAAGAAATAAATCAGAGCTGGGAGAAAGGCTGCTCTCCACTCTCCCTCCAGCGTGGCTTGTTTACACTCTGCACTGCAATCTGAAAGATGTCATCTCTAATGAATACTAAATAGTGGGAGGCTTCTCCTCAGCAGCCTGGTGCTGGGGCTGATTCCCGTGCAGGAGAATGTGCTGGGAGAGAGCGGGGGCCTGGCTGTGGCTCTGTTTCGTGCAGTCATAGAAACTGTCAAGCTCAGGTGCCTCCGTGATCTGCAGGCAGCCTCTCTCCCTGCACCCTTTCCTGGCTACCCATTTATTTTTAACACGTTCCATTGTTACTGTCGCTCAGGTCTTGCAGCCAATTTTCGTGTCATTATTATTTCTGTCGCTTTAAAATTTATCTACTTATGCAATTTTAATCTTTTTTTTTTTTCTTCCCCTAAACCAATTCACAGTAATATGTTAACAGCTGCCTTGTAGTGGAAGTCACTGGGAGTTAATACTCCCAAGCCCTCTCTGCTAAGAACTGACTCACCTCAGTGTCACAAATCTGTTCTACACTGCCTTGTACCCTTCTCTTCAGAGCATTCCCATGGATCTGCTTCGTCACCAGGAACATTCCCGACCCTGCCTATGCAGGGGACATTAAAAAAGAAGGATACCAGCAAGCAAGAACACTTCTGTGCACACAAATGACATCTAAAATACTTGTGCAGCTCCTTAAGCTGTAAGGATGAGGAAGCAGAAGGGATCTATGTTGCAGAAGATGGGGGATAAAGAGGAAGAAGAGTAGTTACAGAACCCCTTGTCACATTTCAGTATTCCTGCATAGAATACATCTGCCTCTGATCTGGGAGTTTGATGACACTTTTGGTTTCTCTTCTCCACCAGAAATTCCATCTTCCCTGGGAGGGTGGGCAGGCCCTGGCACAGGGTGCCCAGAGCAGCTGTGGCTGCCCCTGGATCCCTGGCAGTGCCCAAGGCCAGGCTGGACACTGGGGCTTGGAGCAGCCTGGGACAGTGGGAGGTGTCCCTGCCCATGGCAGGGGTGGGACTGGATAAGGTCCCTTCCACCCCAAACCAGTCTGGGATTCCGTGGTTATCCCAAACAATTCAAGGCATTCCCATGATGATAATAATTCCACGTAACAAAAATGCAGAGCAGAAAAGGCACTGACCCAAAGGCTTGTTAAAGCACACAGAGCTAAGAGTTTGTTGGGTGGTATTCCTTTGTGAAACACCAAATTCAGGCAAAGTCAGTGTTTCTGAGTAACAGCAAATCATTCATCCCAACTGCAATGGTTTTTCTTTCTTCCTCCACTCATCCACTGGAGTGTTCACATAAATATGCATGCACTTCCCACCCACACAGTATCAAACACTCCACAGGTGCTACAGAGCACAGGATAATCCGTTGTTTTGGAGGGATCAAACCAGCAGCCACGTGTGTGCAGTGAGCAGGAGATTCTAAAGCCCAGCGCAGGGGCACTTCTCACTGAGCTGTGCAAAGGTCACCCTGTGCTGTGATTAAGCTCCTGTCAACACTGAGCCTGTAGGAGAGCTCAGAAAACACTCCGCAAACAAGAGCCAGGTTCTCTGGGTTAAAAGGTTATGAAATTTAGTCTAATCTCTAGTTCTATTTTCTTAGAAGTTCACTACCAATCTACTATAGGCAAGGAAGTCAGTGCACCCCAAAACCAGGTTTCTCAACCTCTTCTTTCACAAATTCTTCTTTTACGTGACCCTGGCCATATTTATTGTAGAATCACAGACTGGTTTGAGTTGAAGAGACCTCAAAAATCACCTCATTCCTCCCCCTGCCATGGGCAGGGACACCTCCCACTGTCCCAGGTTGCTCCAAGCCCCAGTGTCCAACCTGGCCTTGGGCACTGCCAGGGATCCAGGGGCAGCCCCAGCTGCTCTGGGCACCCTGTGCCAGGGCCTGCCCACCCTCCCAGGGAGGAATTTCTTCTCAATTTCTAATCTACCAGACAATTTCTACAAGGCTGCTCAGACTTGCAGTTCAAACTGTTCAGAATTCTCTCAAGACTCCCTGAAATCTCTTTTTTGAGTCATGCTGATTTGCATCATCATTTCTCAGACTGAAATGAAATAATTTCATTTTGTCAAAACATTCCTTCCACCACTCTCTTGAAAACCACTTGTGACTCTGTGAATTATCACAGGAATTTCACATTTGGCACAGTATTTCTCCCAGTGAGAGGTTTGGATCTGTTGCCTTCCCAACTGCCCACAAAGTTCTTACACTTTCCAACACTGGGAGTTGTCCACAAATCGAACAGAATAAGTGATATCAGAAGATTTAACACCCAGGCAAAGAAAAACAGCAGAATAATCAGAATGTTTTCTAAGTGTATAGAAACTATCAGGGAGGCAAATCCTTGTCTACATGAATCCCACAGGAACAAAACAAGCTGACTCAACCCAATTTTGCTCTCCAATGGATGAGACTTTGTGGATAAGTAAGACACAGCAGATCCCACACACCTGAGGCTCCTGGCATCGTCCCACATGACATCCCTAAGTGAAGAGTGCCTTGGCTGAAGTCCTGACACAAATCTGCTTGGAATCTGCAGTGTCCAATGGCTCACTGTGAAATGCAAAGGACAAATTGAATGGTTACTCAGCTGCTCATAAGATCCATTCAATATTTTATTGATAGCCTGCATGAGGGAACGGACTGCGTGTTTATTAAATCTGCCAAGATTAAATCTGTGAAGAGTGGCTGTGAATACATGGGGGAGAGCAGCGTTAAAAACTTTCAACAACTTGGACAAGTCTATAAATACAGGAGCCATCTCACTGGTAAGAAAAGCAGAGTGGTTTCACTTGGGCAGGAGTAAAGTGCACAAATACAGGACAGACACCAGCTGGCAGAAAGCAGTCTGGAAAAATGAACAATCTGAGGGTTCTGCTGGATCACAGGCTGCACAGGGGTTGTTATCCTGAGCAGAGAGAGAGTTTATTATCTGAGCTACTCTATCAGCAGCACAAATACCTGCCAGACATCTTGCAGCTCCTCTGCTGTCCTCTGAAACACCTGAGTGCAGAGGCACATCCAGGTGTGGGTGCTGCTCCTCGGGAAAGGCTGACAGGCAAAGCAGCAAGACAATGGAAAACACGAGCTGAATGAAGAGACTGAGAACAGGAGGTGCCAACAGAGAGCAAAGCACGGAGAGGAGCAGGAAAAGCCCTGATGGTGCAGGGTCGGTGCAGGAGCAGCCCTGTGCCAGAGCAGAGTCTGCTGCAAAATGCCTGTGAATGAAACAACTGCTCTGCACACGCCAGGAATGTCACAAGCAGCTCTGATTCTGCTGTGGAAGGAGGAGATGGACCAAAGGCTCAGCTGGGAGCTCATGCAGCTTCACTTTTCAAGGATTCTGTGCCCAGCTGAGGCTGATTACGGTTTGTCTGTCCCCTGTTTGCCCTGATGCACCACAGTGGCTTCACACAGCAATTGCTCCTGGACATTTGTATCATTTCTGCATTAGCATCATCATTAAGGTTAGTGGTTTGTGTTCATCTTACCATCTTAGGACTATCTGTCTCACAAACACCTCATCAAAATGCTGTCTGCCAGACCAGCTTGACTCACAGCTCATTCATCAAAAGCCATTTTAATAATTAGCCCTCAAATACTAATTCAATAAAATCTTCCTATCTTGATTTTCCTCCCCAGCCAGCACAACGGGCAGGAGGGCTCAGAATCCTTTGGCACTGCTGCTCCCAGACTCTCAGGCTCTGGATCAGAGCTGCTGGTGCCAGTCTCCCATCCCACTTGACAGAATTTTAGAAACTACTTCAATTTTAGAAAATACTGTAGACACCTTGGGCCTCTCAGCTGCAGCTTCTCACAGAGACACCAGGTCACTGCTGCTGCCACCAGCATCCAGCCCAACCCCTGGCACAAAGGCAGGCCCAGCTCTGCCTGTATCCATTTTGACATCGGAAAAGAATCTTAAATTGCTTTAATCCTCCCCAGATTACCCATTTCAGTGATTCTACATCCTACATCAGCCGTGTATTCCTGATGTTAATGCAGCTCAGCCTGTTTTCTCCAGCCGTTTTCCCAAGGAAAGCAATTTAAGCTGCAGTGGCCTGACTGAATAACACAGCACCTTCTGAGCCAGATGATTTCTCAGGGTGTCAGGGAAAGCAGTCCTGCTTTATCAAACAATTATAATCAATTACCAATATTGATCAGAAGCAGCTACAGCCGAGCTTCCTGCAGGACCCATTGAATTAAATGGCTGTGCTGGAAGAAGAGCAAAGATCCCTGTGAAATTGTGCAGGTTCTGAGATTTATGAAAGCACAGCTCGATTTCATTGGCATTCCATCAGTTAAATCAACATTATATAAACCCTTATATATAGGGGTTCTTATATAAAAGAAATCATGCAAGTCACAGACCTCGTTAGCTCTGTGTACCCTTCTACCACTGCTAAATTGAGTTGGTATGTCAGAGACTAGAAACCCAAAAAGATTCCTGATTTATCATCTTAATTCTTTACATCTCCTCTCAAGAATTCACAGTGCTGTCATTCTCTCCTCCATTCCCATTACCTTCCTCATAACATATTGGCCTTCTTACTTTTACTGAATAATTCCTGGTCTATTATATCTATAATTATACTAATAATTAAGCATGCCTTTTCATCAGCTAGCAGCTAATTACTTCTGTTCCTACCCAGCTTGCTCAGAAAACAGTCAATTCATCTGTATCCCCATCACTCTCCCTGTTGCTAAGCACTCAATGCCACTCAGCAGTGGCACTGTCACAGTGTGGGGTGGCTCAAGGTGCTCTGCAGTGCCCGAGTGCTGCTGCCTTTCACCCCCACAGGGGTTTCTCACCTGAGAGAAGGCTTTACTCACCTGCCTGGCCTCACTGCTGATCCCAAACAGCACCAGAGCTGTCCAAGAGCAGCTCCTGCTTTCTGCAAGGAGCAGCTGAAGAGACCTGGAAAGAACTGGATGCCAAACGAGGCTGTGCCAGCTTGTGGCTCAGAGCACACCCACAAGGTTGTGTTAGATGGGAACTGAAGCCATGAGGTCTAAACTCTTGATTATTTGGACTTCTGCAAAGCTTTTGGCACAGTCAGAGGAACAGAGCACTTCTCCCATGAGGAAAGGCTGAGGGAATTGGGATTGTTCAGCCTGGAGAAGAGAAGCTTTGGGGTGACCTCATTGTGGCCTTGCAGTGCTGAAGAGAGCCCCCAGGAAAGATGGAGAGAGACAATTTCCAGGGGATGGAGGGGCAGGAGCCAGGGAATGGCTTCCCAGTGCCAGAGGGCAGGGCTGGATGGGATATTGGGAAGGAATTGTTCCCTGGGAGGGTGGGCAGGCCCTGGCACAGGGTGCCCAGAGCAGCTGGGGCTGCCCCTGGATCCCTGGCAGTGTCCAAGGCCAGGCTGGACATTGGGGCTTGGAGCAGCCTGGGACAGTGGGAGGTGTCCCTGCCATGGCAGGGGTGGCACTGGCTTTGGGGGCTTTAAGGTCCCCTAAACCCAAACCAGTTTGGGATTCCATGGTTCTGTGATTCTCTGGTGTGAGAACTTCCTCTCACACCTTGTCCATCACACCCCAATCATTCCTGATCTGCTGATGTGACAGCTGGACATTGTCACTGTGACCCTGCTCCTCACTCTGGTTCCCACCAACACCCTGCCCCAAATCACTCACACTAATTAGTACCAAACCTCTGTGATGTGGTGATAAATCAGCTCAGATTGATTGCTTTTCCCCACTTATCTGTCGTTTGGCCCTCGTAGGCTGCAGACAGAAGTGGATGTTCCAGGACAGGAATTCCCACCATCGCCAGCTTTGGCAAGCTGCTTCCTTGCCTGTTCCTCAGGTAACTAAATCAGGGAAATTACCATTAGTGAAATGTTAATGGCTGGTATTTCCAGCCGTCCCAGAGACTGGGTTAGGCCAATCCCTTAATCCTTTTATCTGACTCATGACTGCATCCTCTGAAATGAAGCAATGCTGGCAAATGAAGTGGTTGTGCCTGATTCCAGCGAAAGGAAAATTGGAAAATGAAGGAATTTGTTACAAAAAACGCTCAGAGTGGCAGCCAGAAAGGTAAAATGTTTTCAGATGGCAGGTAGACTATTTTAGGATTTTATATTGGAGGCTCAAAGCAAATGCATATAACCTGTCAAAAAAAAAAGACTTGAGAGGAAAACAAAAAGCTTGCATCATAAAACAGCAGGATCAGGGAGGCTCTTGGAAGTTAAAAGGTATCCTGCAAAAAGCTGAAGTTGTGTCTGAAAAAGGAAATCTAAAAAGAACATAAATTCTGGCAGACTAAATGTAAAAGCACTATAACATAGATGGAAGAAAGAGTTTAGAAGCAGTTTGCTAAAGAAATAGAAAAGAATGTTATAAATCCTTCTTGAACACATCAAGAGCAAGGAGCTTGTGAGAGCCACACAGGTGGGGAAGGAGCACTCAGAAAACACGATGCAATCACAAAAAAATCCCAAATTCTTGGGGGTTTTTTCCAAACCTCTGTTCACCTGGAGAATCTTGGAAACTCTAGAACCAGGATCTTGTTTATAAGGCCTTCACAGAAGGCTTGTCTTAATTTAAGGGTGTTAAGTGGCGATTACAAAGCCGATAAAATGAATAACAGCGTTTCAGCGGGCGCCCGATGGAATTCACACAAGCTTTTTCTAGAATGTTAAATATGAATCATCTGAGCTAATACCCTCAGTGCGTAACCTTTTGCTGAAAATTGCAGTGATTATCAAAGGACTGGCAGGTAACTAATAAGAAATGGGGTTTTTAAAATAAATCCAGTGGCGATTCGAGAGGCCTCAGACCACTAAGCTCAATGTCCATATGGGTCATGTTGGCTGAAGCTTCAGTAAAGAACAGAATTAGTGAATACATGAATAAAAGTAACATGTTAAGGAAAAGTAAACATGACTTTTGTAAAAGGAATCCAAGCCTTCTAAATCTGCTGGAATTCTTTGAAGGAGTCAAAAGCATGTAAATAGCAGAGCTCCAGCTGAGAATTTTTCCCTGCATTTCCAACTCACCCCAAGCTTCCAGAAACCTCATGCATAGAAGGTCTCATCAAAGGCTTTTAAATAAACTAAAACAGCCAGGGACTACAGGTAAGGACCTCACAGAGTTACAATTTAGCATTGGAAATAGAAGATTATCCTAAAGGATGAGTTTTCACAGTGGAAGATGATCAGCAGTGGAGTCCCGTGGGGATTAAGGTCCACGGTGTTCAGTGTGCTCAGAAATGATTTGAAAGGTTGGGGGAACAGTGAAGAAGTTTGCTGATAAAAACGAAATTAATTAGGATACTAGTTACTGCAGAAAGTTCAAGATGCCAGGACACTGAGCAAGCCTCCTGGTGAAGTGGAAGACAAATTTCAGCCCTGACAACTATAATCTGGTTACCCACAAAAAGCAACACTTTACACGCAGAGTGATGGGCTCTGAGCTAGTTTGCACAATTTAGGAAATGCATCTCAACATTATAACAGCTTGTTCTATGAATATATGACCCCATTGCTCAAGAGCAGGCAAAAACATCCCAAAGTTTAGAATTCTTAGGAGAGAGAAGTACGGCCCAGCCCCTGCTCACAGTAACGGTGGCTCAGCTTCTCCAGCACCCAGCACATCTCTGGTACCCTCACCTGAGACAAAAAGAAACTGTAACAGCAAAAAGAAAAGCTACATGGCAGGATGACAAACATGGTGAGTACAAAACTGCTTTCATGTGAGAAACAGAGTGAGCATGAATGAGAGGTTGAATAGGAAGGGATCGCTTGGCATTTGTCGTTGCCAATTGTGCCGAGCAGGCCAGGTGCCAGCAAGGGGAGACGGACACCGAACACGAGCTCTGTCGTGTGCCTCTTTGTTCAGCTGCTGAAGCCTTCATATCCTGTCAGGCAACAATTCCGAGGGCTCTGGGAGGACTGTGACAGCTCCGTTTGCTACATAATCCCAGCAGGCTTTCAGGGAGATACAAGGGGGGAAGGAGGAATGAAAGACTTGCAGTGCTTTTTGTGCCCATTACCTCAAAATCATTGCTCATTAGAGGTCTCCACTTCCCTTCCCAGCTGTCCTCCCCCCACCACGATTTCAGAATTAAAATAAATAAAAGTGATAACCCCACGCACACACTTGGGCTGTATTTACTAACATCTGCCTACAGTGACCCAGCTGTTTCTTGCCAGCCCCTTCAGGGATGTGTTTTGACACAGCTCCTCTCACCTTTTCACACTTCTCTCATTTCCCAGCTCCTCTGAGCACTGTGGGTTCAGGCTGTTAACTCAGCTCCTTCAGGGACAGCACTGCCTTTCAGTCACTTGTGCACTGACTTGTACCAACTGGTCCCAAACCTGGGAACAGCCTCAAACTCCTGGCGAGCCATTAATAATACACCAGCAATCCTTTTAATTGCAACCGGGTGTCTGGAATTCCGGAGCTGCACGCAGAGTTCCTTCTCCCCACAATATTATTGTCCCATTGTGCATTTTGGAGTTTAGCTCTCATTAAAAGTAATAGAGGGAAATAGTCTGTGGCAAACTGAATGTGTTTGTTTTCACAGTTCACCTCCTGCTCCTCCACACTCAAACACTCTCTCGCTCGGTGACAAGACCACAGCTGCTGCCATCATTTACTTACCTGAGGAGCACAATATTTAGCTGGAGGGACACTGGAGTTTTCTGTTTGTTAGTTATCAGGTCAACAACTCTCACCTTATCACTTCAGTTTCCATTCTGTTGATAAAACCTGTCAGCCTTCCTTGAGTGGTTCCAGGCCCTCAGAAGAAATCACATTAAATTGGCACAACCAAGTAAATCTGTAAGGGATGTGCTCCTGCCTAACCAAAGGGCAGGGGGGAGGGCTTGAATTTCTTTCCCTCTTCCTGCTTGCACAGTTCCAATGTCCGAGCGCTTGGAGCTGTGTTGAAATCCTCCCTAAGGATTCAGCAGTTCGAGTCAGATCAGGTCTTTGACTATAGCCCAGAGGAGATGTCTGTGGAGCCGAAATTGATATGTTTAAGTGCAAGAGACAATAATCACTTCTTCAAGTAGAAGCTAAAAATACCCACAAGAAAGTGGAATTCATAATGGAGATTTTAAAGATCTGTGACACACCAGAGCCTGCACAGGGGTTTTAATGAGAGAGAGGCCAATTTAATTGGTCAGTGCCAGCAGATGCTCCGTTGGGTGAGGGGCTCCGAGGTCTCACACTCCCGGTGAACGGTGAACGCCCGGAGCGCCACTGGACGAGCGGGTGTCACAGCACAGCCGTGTCACAGCCAGGGACAGCCTCCATCGCCAACATCACACGGCCCGGCCACGAGGAGAGGGCACTGAAAAGAGGAGGCAAAAGCTACAAAGGAACGTTCCTCAAGGTAATTGCAGGACTGGCCATCTCCACGTGCTGTTTGTTTCATTACAGCTCTGGGCACGGAGCTAAACCAGCCCGTTAAGTTTTAAAGTCTGTTAGGGCTGAGTTAACAAGGACTTGCTGAGCACCTCATTCTGAATTCACACCCCTCCCCTGTGAAAACTCTCCTGGAGTGTTTGTGGAAACCCAGAAATAACTTCCGTGGACCATTCAATTACAGACAATCACCACCCAGAGCTCCCTGTCCTCGTGGCACGGCTCATCAATCAGGTTTGCTGTCACCGTGTCTCTTCTCATAGCAGTCACCAGAAGGCTCTGAGCTCCCTCCGAATCCATGTGACATTTACTGTCAGGGGCTGTCAACACCAAGAGATTCTCCCAGGGCCTCGGAGTTCATCACAAAGCAACGAGATCTATCCCCAAAGCCCGCTCCCACTTCCAGCTCTGGATTACTGTGACTGACTGAGGGGCTTTGCAGCACTCAGGGAAGAGGGAAGCAGCAGCACGAGCTACAGCTATGCCCAAATACCTTTGTTTGCTTATACTCTTTTCTTATTTTACAGCTGCTTTAAGAGAGGTTTCAGGCATATGATTAATTAGTCTTCCTCAAAAATATCCCTTATAAACTTATTAAGAGAAAGCTGAGATTGTTTACTTGGAAATTCAGCCTTCCCATCTTCTGCATTGATCCTGCCTTCACTCTCTGTTCAACAACATAGTGACCTAGTGGAAAAAATTTATAAAACTTAATAAATTGCAGTTGGCAGTATTGACAGAGTGTGTATATGCACATTTGGGTTTGTATGAATGTATTATAAGAAATCTAATAAAGTAAAACAAACACATTTGCTTTGTCTGTGAGCTGTGAAACGAGATATCCCCTGTAATTACACTGTTTGAAGTCTATTTGGTCAAAGGGGGATGGTGAGATTTTTGGCCATAAATTTCTGGGTTTAGATTAAAAAAACAACTATTATCTATCAAAGCTTACATGGCCCACTAAGTTACTTTGCTCAAGATGCAGAAAAATAAAAATGCAGATGAAAACTCAAGTTAGCAGGAGGCCACCACAAGACAAAAGGAACCAGCTCCAGAGAATAAAGTACCAGTGCCAAATGTGCCTCAAAAAAAATAATCAAAAACTTGGAAATACCTTCATTTTGTCTGCACTTTGAGGGGGAAGGGGCATCAATGAGTCTTTAAACCAGTGACTGAAAGAGTGATTTCAACTGCACAGGTTTTAAAAGAACTCAGAACGTGTATAACCTTCTAGAACTTTGGTGCCTATTTTTAGCTTGCTTTCCATAACCAGCCTGGTTCCTTCTTCCAACCAAAATAAATGTATTTCTTAAGGAGCACAGTATTTATTTCCCCCAGGAGCAAAGTATTTATTTTTCTAAAATTATCATGATAACAAGCAGAGTTTTCTCAGTCCCTTCTGGTACACTCTGTGTGCTGCTAACCCACTGCTGACCAGCATCTGAGCCCAGCAATCCAGGCTGATTTCCATCCAATTTATGGCCCATTTACCCACTCCACACCTCACCCACCAGGCTGGTAGAATGACACCAGGGGTGCCTTTGTGCTAGAGTCCAGTAAACACCACCCATTGCTCTCCCCTCTGAGCCAGTCTCATCACAGAGGCAATCAGGTTCCTTTGGCATAATTGTCCTTAAATCCATGCTGGCTGTTCCCAATCACCATCTTGCGTAGAACAGTTTCCAGGAGAAAGCTCCCCAACACTTTCCAGAGAGTCAGGTTAAATCGAATGTTTTAGAATTGTCCAATCCTTCTTCTTACCCTTTTCATAAAATCCCAGAATGGTTTGGGTTGGAAGGGACCTTAAAGCTCCTCAGTCCCACCCCCTGCCATGGCAGGGACACCTCCCACTGTCCCAGGCTGCTCCAAGCCCCAATGTCCAACCTGTCCTTGGACACTGCCAGGGATCCAGGGGCAACCACAGCTGCTCTGGGCACCCTGTGCCAGGGCCTGCCCACCCTCCCAGGGAACAATTCTTCACTGACTGTATGATGTTTGTCCTTTCTCAGTCAGCAGAATCGTCTCCTGATTGCTGTGACCTTGCAAAGAGACCCTGCAGTGACATTGGCCACTTCCCCCACCACCCCTGGGTGCAGGGAACACAATCCCAGCACCAGCAGGCAGAAAAGCTGAAGCAAGACACTGCACCTGCAGCAATTCCTCAGAGCTGATCCCCTCCTCCTTCTCAATGTCCTTTCCACTCTGCCTTCAAGCTGCAAGGACACAAACTGGCTGAGCTGGACAACCCCAGCAGCAGAACCTCATGTGGAACATTCTGAACGTCCTCCTGCCTCCACCTGAGCCATTCTCTCTTCAACATTCCCTCCTTCAGCCACATTCCTGCACATCTTTTCCAGCTCAGCTTTGTCTTGCTCTGTCAGTTCCCTTCCCAGAACCCCAGAGTGGGTGAGGCTGAAGGGCCCACAGGGGCTCCCCCGGCGGCACCTCCCTGCCCCAGCAGGGCCATCCCAGAGCACAGGGCACAGCAGTGTGCCCACACAGCTCTGCAATATCCCAGCGAGGGACACTGCACAGCCTCTCTGGGCTCTGCTCAGGGCCGGGCCCTGCCCAGGGCAGCACTTCTGCCTCCTGTGCGGGGGAATTGCTGCGCTCAGGCCCTGCCCGCTGCTCTGGGGCCGCTGCCGGGCCCCGGAGCAGAGCCCGGGCCCTGCCCTGAGCCCTCCCTGCAGCCAGGGACACCCAGGGCTGAGGGCCCCTCTCAGCTGGGGCTCCTCTCGAGGCTGAGCAGCCCCGGCTCCCTCAGCCTGTGCTGGGCACGGAGCTGCTCCAGGCCCTTCCTCAGCTGCGCAGCCTCCGCCGGCCCCGCTCCAGGAGCTCCCTGGCCCTGCTGGGCTGAGGAGCCAGAGCTGGGCACGGCACCCCAGAGGTGCCCCCAGGGCTGGGCACAGGGGCAGGATCCCTCCCTGACCTGCTGGAAAAGCACCCCAGGATCCCACTGGCCTCCTTGGCCACTTGGTCCTTCCCTCCAGAGCTGCTTCCTCATCTCTCAGCATCCCCTCACCTCCATCCAGTGATTTTCCTTCTCCAGTGTCAAAAGCACAGGCACATAACTGCACCATGGACACCGTGCAGCTCCTGGGGAATCCCCTCAACAGGAATCCAAACACACCAGCTCTGCTCTTGCCTTGCCAGTCACAGAAAAGACAGAGAGTATCACTCACCACCAGGCTGGGGACTTGAAAGGAAACCAGGACCAAAGCATTAAAAATTCAGTGATCAGCTGAGAAGACCTTGGATGAACCACTACCAACAAATGCAGGTTCATTTTTTGGAGCATTAATTAGTGGTATCAACCTGATGAGCAAGAAAATTAAGGCAAGATTATAGAGTGGAGATGCTGATATTTCTATTTTGCATGTAATTTTCATCCCCAAACAAACTGTAGTAGCTTAGCAAACACCAGTCTACTAACATGAGACAATTACAGACACATTTAGTGAAACAGGCAACTAAATGACTTTGTAATTACACTATTAAGCCAAATCTGGGGTGAAAAGGATAAAGGATTTGTGTCCCATATGACACTACCAAAGAACAAAAAAAATACAAGCTGTGGAACACCAAGAGAAATTTTGTAGTTTAAAGGGAGTGTTTAGGCTGATGAAGGAGAATGATTATGGATCTTGTGGAAAGCCATACCTGGAATTAAACTAGCAGCCATTCAAGCATAAACCACAGCTAATACTGAACAAGAACTCCGAGCTCATAACAGGAATTACCAGCACAGAACACACCATATTCCAGAAAGAGAGACAATTGCTGGAATGGCCAAGAATTTCTGTGCCTATGGAGCAAAGGAATAAACAAGAGAGTGTTCAGCTGGAATGAGCAGGGCAGTGTTCCCACTCCTCATGGAAACCCAGGGTGAGGAGGACATGAAGATGATTTTTCCTCAGGCTGGCACGGCATGGCCCCTGTAGGGTGCAGCTCTGGGTGAAGAAAAGGCTCTAAATTCCATCTATAATGCAACCACAGGAATCCTTCAGCACCCCCCACGATTAACGTGGTTCTTACATTTTGTCACCCCCAGGGCTCAGGGAGCACTCACAGACACCCCAAAGCTGCAGTAACAACCCGGGTATGACCAGTCTGGGGTGTGTCCCTATCCATGTCCCCAGGAGGAATTATCCCCCCACGCTGAAGTACAGCAATCCCCAGGGACTCTCCCTGTTCTCCCAAAATAGGTTCTTTCCCTGGTGTGCAAGGGGCTGATCCACACAGAGTCGAGGTGTTTGATTTCCTGACAGTTCTGTGCAGAAAAGGGGGCTGCTGGCAAACCCCCAAAGCCAGCACAGCCACAACCAAAACTTGTCACTGTTTATACGTTTTAGCAAACAAAGGCATCAGTGTTCACTGGCTGCATGTCACCTAGTTCTCTTATTAATTAGTATTCTATCTTCTATTGGTTAATAAGTCTCTCGCTTCTCATGCTAATTAGTCCCACTCTCAGTCCTTCTCTTCTTTTGGGTCAGTGGTTTCCTGGGCCATGGGTCAGTGGTTGTGGCCTGCCCCTGCTGGAATTACCTTCTACCCAATCGGAGCTGATTTCAGCCCAGTTGCTGAGTTGGCTTTATCAGTTTCTTCCTTATCTCGTGGGTCCTGCCGAATGTCCTTGTGGTCTATAAATCCTGCATCGTGTCCACCATCAGTGGTACACCCTTCTTCCCAAGCTTCTTCAACCTCCCTGGGGTCTGAGATCATTGAAACATGTCCAGCCCTAAACCTTCGCAAGGCCATTCCAAGTAATTTGTCCTTCTAACACTTGGACAGCACTTGGAGCTTGTTCCAGGGATTAAATCTCCCTTCTTGTTGGTGTGGCTTGAAAGCACACAAAGATCAAGCACCAAAGAACATCCTTTCGTAATTTTAATTTATTCCCCATTTTACAACAATAAGGCAGCGCCCTGTTTCATAATCCCCTTCTCATTCCCTGTTACACTCTGGACAAACTGTTAACTATTTCTGACTCTTGAAATATCAGCATCATCAACAAGGTGATTCCACCAACAAATAATCGGACTTTCAAACACCTGGACACCACATAGAGCTTGTGAGCTGCTGTTTCACGGATAAAATCCCCCTTCTTTTTGATTAGGCTGGAAAGTATACCACAATCAAACACCAGTGAACACGCTTTCCTCAGAAATGTTTCCCATATTCCACATTTTGCAAACCACGACCCCCTCGGGCCCTCGGTGCCCCCTCAGCACCGGCCGTGCCCACACGGGACCTCCCGCGGCGGGCGGCGCTCTCTGCGCGCTCCGTGCCGGCGGGGCCGCTCTAGCCGCGCTCTATGGCGCCGGTGCCGCTCCGTCCGCGCTCCATGGCGACCGCGCCGCTGTATCCCCGCTCCGTGGCGATGGTGCCGCTCCGCCCGCGCCGCCCGCCCGGCCCCGGCCGCCTGTAGCCGCCCTTGTTCCCGCTGTCCCCGCAGCCCCGGGCCGCCGTGCCCCCGCCGTGCCCGGCCGCCCGCCCGTCTCTATGCCCCCGCGCGCTGCTGGCGGGGCGGGCGGGATGTGGCGGCTGCTGCTGGGCCGGGGCCGCTGCGCGCCCACCCCCGCCCGCCCCGCCTGTGCCCCCGGGCTGGGCGGCGGCCGCGGCCACAGCCCCGAGCGGTGAGTGCGGCTCGGGTGTCCCCCGTCCCGGGGCCGGCGCCGCGGCCCGGCCTCACGGGGCCCCGTGTGTGTGGTTGTTGCAGGGCGCCCGCGTGTCAGGATGGCCCGGAGCGAGGAGGACGGCGGCAGCCGCTGCCCGGCCTGGTGCCGCGCTACTCCGTGCGGGAGGCCGTCACCTGGGTGAGGAGCGGCGCCGGGGACACCTCGCGGGGGTCCCCGAACAGAGCCGGGGACCAGGGGCCGGATGGGAGCGGGAAGAGGGAGCGGGGCTGCTCTCGCTGACTGTGTCCGCCTCTCCGCAGGGAGCCGTGGGCGCGCTGCTGCTGCAGCTGCTCCGGCAGATCGCGTGGCTCAGGTCGCTGCCGGACGCCAGGACAGAGCGAAGGCCTCCCTGGCTCTCCTCGCTGCCCGCCCAGCCCACAGGTCAGCGGCTGTGGCCTGGGCAGGGCGGTGCGGGGCTGCCGGGTGGGATTCCTGCCTGTGGTGTGTTAACTGAGCCTGGAAGAGAGCTGGGAGAGGCTGAGAGCCGCTCTCGGGCCCTGGGAAGGGTGTCAGGACAATCTCTGCTTTTAAACGGCTTGGTGCAATCCCACTTTGTGTGCCCTTACCTTTGTTTTCCGTTCTGAATTCTGCTGCACGAACTTTCCTTCTGCTTGTCCGTGGGACACTGGGTATGTCCACAGACTGCCCTTGTCCCCCGAAGCAGACAGAGTTTTTGTGCTCTGTATTACAGTGGTGACTGAAGCATCAACCAGCTGTCCCAGTGAGCAGCTGGGCTCCCAGTTCCTGCAGAAAGCAAGTCCAGAGGCTGTACCAGAGAATTCATCCTCAGGCATCCCCTCAGGGGAAGGAGAGAGCCAGCCCTGGGCAGAAGCAGGTATGTGCCATGTGCTGCGGGGCAGGATACTTGTGGCAGAAGGACTTGGGAGCTCCCCCAAGGCAGGCTCAGGGCCAGGGAGTGTGTAGCCATTTATTGACACTTGAGGAGGCAGGTCAGAGTGGAAAGGCAGAATTTCAGAGAGATGAATTGGGAGTCAGAGACAGGAGGAAAAAACCTCCTGAAGGCAGAGACAAGGCTGTGCTGTAACTGCAGGTGACAACGGCTTTCCCAACCCTGCTCTGCCTTAGCAGACTGATTACAGCATCCAGTCCTGCTCTTTTATTGTGGGCAGGTGTTTGCAGCCAGAAGGATTCAGGAGGATGCTGCACCACTGATCTGGGACACTGGTGTACATGGTGTGAAACTAAAGGAATTATTCTCTTCCTGCAAGATGAGGATGCATTGCTGAGCTCTTATGCCATAGATAAGACAGTGGAAGGAGGTATCAAAGACATTATTAAAATGAGTTTTATAAAAATAGAAAGATAGACTCCCAACAAAATTGAAGTCTCACCCAGGAAAGCGTGTCCTACATAGGGAATTTAAAGTCAAACCAAGGAGGATCAGATGAGGCCCACAACTCACTAGATATAGAAACACTGATAATGGCCCCAGGAAAGTTGTTGGAAGCCTGCTGGAACAGGTGGCAAGGGGACAGCATTCAGTAGTGGTGTAGAGAGGCACACGAGGAAACCAGTCACAGATGTTGGCTAAATCATAGGATCACAGGCTGGGCTGGGTTGGAAAGGACCTGAAAGCTCATCTTGTCCCCTGCCATGGGCAGGGACACCTCCCACTGTCCCAGGCTGCTCCCAGCCCTAATGTCCAGCCTGGCCTTGGACACTGCCAGGGATCCAGGGGCAGCCACAGCTTCTCTGGGCACCCTGTGCCAGAGCCTGCCCACCCTCCCAGGGAGGAATTTAAATAAATAAAGGTGCTGCATAAAAGGTCAAAGCTGTTCCCCATTTTTTTGCTTTCTTTCAGAATTTTGGCTTCCTTCTGTGCTGATTTCAGCCATGCCCATCACTGCTTATCAAACCATCTCCTGCCAGAGGTTACCATTCCCATCAGTTGGCAAATGGAGCATTTTGTTTCCATGTCTCCTAATTAACTCCAGGAAAACAGCCAGGTTAATTTACCTAAACTGCCAATCAGGCTGTTTAACCCATCTGCTTTAGCCTGGAGCGCATTAAGAAGCACTCCAGCACTGGCAGGTGACTGGACACGGACCTCTGGGAGGAGTGGTGGGAAGAAGTGGAGACAGCAATGCCTCCACTTGGCACAGCTGAACATCCTGGAGTGAATGTGTGTCTGACAAACAGCTCCCAGTGAGAGTCAACAGGAAGAGCTTTTAGGCAAACTGATAAATTGAACAGTGACAAGTCTCTAAGGCCACGTGGTCTTTGTTCAGATGTTCTTCAGAAGCTGGGAAGTCACTGAGCCTCCAAGGATGATCTGTAATCCCAATGCTCAAACCTGCTCTGTGACCAGGGGAATGAGCACTGACAGATTGCACAGCTTGGCTTTTAAAAAGGGGTGGGTGGGTGTTTGTTTGAGGCACAGAACTGCAAAAAAGGTGATTCTGATTTGATAGAAACTCTGCAACAGGATAGAGATGTCAGATGCTGGGATGAGTGGGCTGGATCAAAGGTCTTGGAAGGATTTAGGAAGCCATTTCTCAGGCCAGCTTGCTCCCGTGCAGAGACTTGAGAGAGTTGTAAATCTATTAAGACTTCTTTGGAGAAGTCAACTGGCATGTGGAGCAAGATAATCCAGCTTTTAGCTTTCTGAAAATCATCCAGACAGGACCTAAACCAAAGCTATCTAAAGAATTAAAGCTGATGTGGGGGAACATGGAGGGGTTACCCTTGGGCTGGTAACTCCTTAAAGCACAGGAAAGTTTCCACAGTGGAGAGCCATTACTGCAGGATTCCCTTGTCCTTTGTTAAACCTCTTCTGTTCAGCACAGTCAGCAGTGATTTGGAAAAAAGAGGTGACGAGTGAGGCAAGAGAAGCAGCAAATGGTACAAAATTATTCAGGACAGTCAAATCCGAAAGTCACAGGCAAGAACTGCACAAGAGCTAAAGCCAGGGTAATCCCCAGGTGGGTAAAGCGAGTGTACACAAGGGAGTGTGGCTGTAAATACACATGCAGAATGAGCAGTGTCAAATTAATAATTGTCTTGCAGAGGGAACATTTAAAGTCACTGTGGATGTGCTTTTGATAAGGTTAAGTCAGTGCTCGGCAGCAGTGAGGCCAATTAAATGTTAATTATGGTGAAGGAAGGAACTGAGGACACGGCAGTGCCGAGGGTTCGTGTGAGTCTGGGATGCAGCCACGTCTTCAACACTTAAGGAAAAGACAGTGTCTGAAAAATAGGGACAAAACTGCAGAGAAAAGATGACAAGGAGACAATTACATCCAAACAGAGACTTGACTCTTCAGCTTAAGAAAAAGAAGTGGCAGAGAATGTGCTGGTGCTCTGTGAAACTAAAAGTGTTGAGAGAAACGGAATGGGGACCATCTCTTTCATAATCCTCATATTAAGAGGCAGCACAGAAGGGTCAGGTAGCAAGTTTGGAAAAAAGCAAAAGGCATTTTGTGTTTGGCCAGTGCCCAGGGAAATTGTGGAACTCGCTGCTACAGGCCAGAAGTACAAGTGGGTTCCAGGAAGTGATTAAAGTAAAATTACACATTGAAATTAGACTTAATTGGTCCAGCCAAGCCTCCTGCTCAGATCACAGAACAGCTGATTGCTGGAAAGTTCTGCCAGGGAGAGCGTGACTTTATAATCCCTGCTCCTCACCCTTCTGCCCAAGCATCTCCAACTGTCACTTGTCAGAGATAATATATGTCAGAAATAATTTGATTTTGCTCCATACATAAGTCCTCGGGTTACATTCCACATTATGCTGTGCATCCATTTTGTGGGAATTTGTGGAGAAAAGTCAGGGGGAAGAGATTTGGTAATTTGCACTGAAGAGCCTGACAAAATGCAGGGTTTTGTCATGTGAGAAGTCCTGGGAACCTTTCCGTGGAAAGTGAAGCTTGATGATCCCATTCTTTCACTACATTTTGCTTTCCACGGAAGAACCTGCCTGAGGTACAGGGTTTTTCTTTTTTTCCTGGTGTTTAGCCACTAAAGGAGGGCGAGGCTGGCAAAATGAGGATGCAGCAGGAAGCTGGGGAGAGCAGAAGGAAGGGAAGGACAGACGCCTGGCAGATGATGCAGGGGAATCTGGTAGCAAAGTCTTGCCATGAGAGAGCAGCCCTGGGAGTGGAGCAGAATGTACCTTCCCTGCTCCAGTTTGCTGCTGCCAGCAATGGCAAGGGATCTTCTGGAGAGAATTCCATGTCCTTACCCTTTCTCTGGGTGTTCAGCTCGTTGCCAGACTTGCTGGTGCTGGTCTCCCTGTACAGTGACAATCTGCTGTTGCTGTGGCAAAGATCTGTGTGATGGATCCCAACATCCCAGCTTTCCACAGGAGCCATTCCAATTTTAACTGAGCACAATAGGATAAAAATCTATTCCTTTGTTTAAAAGGAAAACGTCAGGAAATTAACCTAAAACTTGCCTTAAATAGCATTCTGGATATTGCTACCAGCAAGTCCTCAGCTCTGTGTTCACATCTTATTTTTTTCCGTGCAATTCCTGCCTCACTCAGAGGCATTTTGCTGGAAGTTAAAGGCACAGAGTGAGCAAGCAGGTGATTACAGCCAGTCTCAGTGTTACAGCAGCTGAATGATGCCCTGGGGACTTGTATTTTACCCCTGGCAGAACTGTAAAATTCGTTATTTCAATTCTGAGATCACAAACATTGCAAAAGTGTGTTTTCATTTCAAAGCACAATGAAACCAATTGGAAACAGTGAAATTTTCCATGAGGCAGAAATGCTGGATTTTGGCCAGCTCTTGTTGTGACTTCATTCTTGTGGATGTTTTGGGATGAGCAATCTAGGCTGTCTATGAGAAGATTATTAATTCCTCATTTGGAGCTAGCTGTGAGCAACACTTGATTAGTCCAGGATGAACAGTGGGGAAAGACAGAAATATTTATTAACTGCTGAAGATGTGAGCATTGGGCATCCAGAACGCTGAAAGCTGCAGGATTGCATGGAAAAAGGGATGGGCAGTCACGTTGCATCATAGCTTGGGTTTGAAGAAGTAGAAATAAAGTTGCACAGACAATTCCAGCTGTGTTATTCCATCTTTTAAACATAACCTGAAGAATAATTTAGCTTGCCCAGCCTCAAAGGTGATTCTGAGGGAATTCAGGTCTCCCAGAGCAGCTGGGGCTGCCCTGGATCCCTGGGAATGTCCAAGGACAGGTTGGACATTGAGGCTTGGAGCAGCCTGGGACAGCGGGAGGTGTCCCTGCCATGGCAGGGGTGGGACTGGGTGAGCTTTAAGGTCCCTTCCAGCCCAGACCATTCTGGGACTCTCTGATCCTTCAGGAGCTGGGGCCGGGTGTCGGGATCAGTTGGTCCCTGGGTTTTCTTCCAGACCTTCTCTGGGATTGGTAACCCTAATGTGGGGAGATTGGAGTGAGGAGGGGTTTCCAGTGCTAGAGGGGCACAAGGTGCTTCTGCAGGCTGGCAGAATTCAGAATTAGTGGCTGTTTATTTTTCATGGTTCAGTGGTTTGTCCAAATTACAACATTTTCACAGTAAACGAGGAGTCTCTGATTTAGGAGTAGACATCTGTGCAAAATGTACAGTTTCTTGAAAGTGTGCATTTACTAATGCTGTTTAAACAAGTAGTGGGAGAATTCTTAATACAGACCATTTTTTCCGTGGGATTTGCAGTTGTATGTGTGGCAAAAACCCAAATTACATCACGAGGGAGATACATGATAGAGCCTTACAGTGAGAAATATCAGATAATTTGACGCCTGCTCTGCAAAGAAATGGAAAGCACAACTAATAAATTCACAGATTATACTACTTTTGGTGGAATGATGCATAGAAATCATGTTTGCCATAGTGATCTTGCTCGTTGGGTGAGTGGGGCCTGTTCAGATAACACACATTTGCATTCAGCCGGGGGGAATTGTTTGTCTGGGAATAATGAGGCTGCAGCTGGCACACAGGGCACAGCTCCTGCACGCTGTGCCACAGTCAGGCACTGCAAGGAGCACTCCTGCCTGGTGCACACCTCATTGCTGCTGCTCGTGGGGCCAAACAGTGCCAGGAATCAAGGAATCAGGCCCTAAAAGGACATTTTTTTTTGCTTGTGTTGGCTCCCACACAGCTTGAGAGGGAGGGCACAGCTACTCCTGGTGTGAGCAGCTCTGGCTCACAGTGATCCAGGCTCCAGCACCTGGAGTTAAATGTCCCGTGGGATCCAGCTGCTTGTGGTGATCCAGGTTAAAAATACTTGGCCTCAGGCTGTCTGTCCTCCTCGTGGAGGTCATTGTCCTCGTAGAGTGGCTGGAGTAAGTGCCACTGTAACCACTGCCAGCAGGGTTCTGCTCTGAGCAGGGTGCCTTAGCTTGTGCTGTAGCTGCTCTGTCAGATAATTCTGATTGGAACTGGTCACACAGTGCTGAACTGGCTGTCCCAGTGTACCTGAGAGGGCAGGGATGAGCTGGGGGAGCAGAGGGGGCTGATAACCTAAGCCTGCATCTGATGCAGCCTGATAGCAGGGCTGATCATCCCCTGGCAGAAGCAGAGCTGTACCCTGCAAGGAAATTACCTGGAGAAGGAGCTAAGGAGGCAGCATCTCAGCTGAGGGCGGGTGTGATGCCCTGGGCAAGCTGGGAGCTGCAGCACAATTCTGATCCAGGCAAACTGGGCATGAGGAGGCAATGTCACCCTTCCTGTGACACTGCTGAGAGGGGCTGCCCCTCAGGAACAGTGTTGGGAATTCAGGAACAGTAGCAAAAAGTCGTAAAATTAACCAAGGCTGGCAGAAAAGTGCTGCAGTTGAAAGACATGAATGGTGCAGTCTTTTTAGAATCACAGACAGGAATCAAGAGGGGCTGATTAGTCGTGTCAGGACTTTCAAAAGCAGGAATTGGCTTTTTAGTAAAGAAGAAAAAAACTAGAAGAGCCAGTGCCTGTGAGCAGAAACCCAGAGTAGAAGTGCTTTAATTTGAAATGAAACACAGGGGTTTAAAGCAGTGATTATGAGTTACTGGAACACACATTTAGGAGAAGCAGGCAATTCTCTGCTTTCGGTGTCTTCAGATCAAAACCAGGGGCCTTTCTGGAGGAGCTGGCCCCACAGGGCTGGATTCCTGGGGCACGTGCTTGCTCTTGCTCCAAAGGTCAGATTAGTTGGGATTCCTTCTGTTCCTGATGACCCTGGCTGGACGGGAGATCAGCCCTTCAGGAAAGAGCTGTGGAATAGAGAAGGTGGGAAGAGGCAAAGATGCAGCATTGCTTAACCTTGCTTTTTTGTTGGGTTTTTTGTTAATGCAGGAGAGTTCCAAATCCCTGTGAGCTCCAGGGTGGGGCCAGTTCTCCACAGTGCAAAGGTATGGTTTGATTTTCTACCCTTTGTGTCTGCACCTTCCCTTCAGGAGCTCATCCCAGAGCTGCTCCAAGCACAGCCTGAGCAACACTCACACACAAGACTGGAAAAAAAAAAAGGGAGATGAGATATACTGGCATCTGCTTTAGAGCAGAATTCCAGGATTTACAAACTGACATCCCCATCCTTTCAGGTAACAGTGTAACAGGGCTGCTGGCAGGGAAGTGCTGAAAGAAGATGGGGAAAAACACCAAACCAAGCAACCAAATAAAAAAACAAATTCAGCAGCACCAGTGTGCTCCTGTGTATTTGCATTTTGATGCAATCTTTCACTAGGTGATTACATGCTGTTGCTATTTTGGTGTTTACCAGACAACCCATGACTGGGGAAGGTGGTGTCACTCCTCCAAACGCTGCGAATCAGGGCTGGCTCTTGTCTGTTAAAGAGGGAAGCACTTGGGGCTTGAAGAGAGTGCATCAGCTCGAGAGTCACAAGGCCATAAATTATATTATTGTTCTTGTTGTGATTAAACCTGCCAATTCTTTCCAATTCACATCTTAGATGCAGATAATTCCCTTTTTAAAAAATCAGTTGGCTGAGCAATTGCTCAAGGACACTGTGAGCAGAGAGGAGGCAAATTCAGTTTTTAGCAGCGCGAGTTCCTGCAAAGGGCACCAGGGAGGCATTTGCTTGATCTGCTGGGGGGGCTCAGCGTGGATCTCCCCATCCTGGGAGGTGTCAGTTGTGCAGGGCTGTAGGAAGAGCCTGGAGCTGGGTCCTAGGTCATGGAGCAGCTCAAGGAGGGGCCTTGGTCCCAAGTCTTGGCCTCTTGGGAGTAGCCCCGAGCTCAGCAGTGGAGCTGGGTGTGCCAAGGGGCATTTTCCCAACTTGCCCGTGTGCACTGAGCTCTGCTGCCGCTCGATGGCACTCGGGGTGTGCAGCTGGGCTGGGCTGGGCTGGGCTGAGCCCCTCTGTTCATCACGAGGAGGAAAGGAACTGTCTGTGCCCTGCAGGGTTTCAGCAGCCCTGGGCAGAGCTCAGTCCAGCTGAGGTGTGAGCTCAGCCGGAACTGGGTAAAGCACATGCAAAGGTATGAGGGTGTTTTGTGCTGTGGGCATGATGTGGGACAGGGAACAAGGGGCAGTGTTATTTTTGGAGGGGGGAGTTATCTTAGAATCATGGAATATCCTGATTTGTAAGGGTTCCACAAGGATTATCAGTCCCAGCCCTGCACAGACACCCCAGCAACCCCACCCTGTGCACCCCTGGGAGCTCTGGCAGCCTCGGGGCCGTGCCCATTCCCTGGGGAGCCTGGGCAGTGCCCGGCACCCTCTGGGGAAGAACCTTTCCCTGCTCTCCAGCCTGAGCCTGCCCTGGCCCAGCTCCAGCCGCTCCCTGGGTGCTGTCCCTGGCCCAGGAGCAGAGCTCGGAGCTGTCCCTGAGCTGCCCTGGGCAGGAGCTGCAGACTGCTCTGAGTAATACCAGGTATTTGCTGAATTCTGAAAGGTCTGATGATGCCTGAGAGGCTGCACCAAGCTCCCTGGCCAGCCCAGTGTCCGTACAGCTTCCCCAGCGAGGTGGCTGTGTAGGACAGGGAGGTTTTTGTGTGGACACATCACCCTCCTGGTGACTGTACCACAATACAAACAGGTCTCACTGCTTGGTTTCCAAGCAAGAATCTCCTCTAGGATTGATATAACTTAGCTGTCTTTAATAGCTTTTTTCTTTGACTCCTCAGGGTGACCCAGCTCAGCGAGGGCATTTAGAGGAAGCCGCTTTCCAATTGCAGCAGATTTTCCGAATTGATATTTCCATTGCATTGAATATCCTCGGTAATGGGAAGTTGGTTTTGTTTTGCCCTTAAACCACAGGTTTCTCATTTTGGAGGACCTCCAAATGGTTGCAGGTCTTGTGCGAAGGCAGGGATGGCAAATACCCAAGCTGAAGCCTCCTTTCAGCAATTTTAACTGTGCTTGGAGAGATTTATTGCCCTTTGTCCCATCGTGCCACCTGATTTACCTCAGCATATTTCAATCCAGGCTTGCTTGAAGCCTGCACTGTTGTCCTGACATCTGTAGTTGGAAATTAAGCCATCTCTGTCTTTTTTGCAACATAAGATGTCATATCCTTGTATCCTTCTTTTATTGTCTGAGCTCACAGCTTTCCTGGCAAGCTGAAAAAGCAATTGCAGGATTGCAACTCTAAGAAAAGCAGAAGGAAGATGCAATGATCTAAGAAAAGTCCCTGCCCTATATACACCACTAGTTGCAGCACTGAAAAGCAAGTTGTTTCTGTGTGAGCCATACGCTGTGTTAGCCTGTGATCCCTCTCTGCCACAAGCCTAGAAAAATCCCTAAAATGCAGTGTTGCCATTTTTCTTATGGAAACCGTGGAGTGAGGGTTGGTGAGCCAGCTGGAAGTGGCCCAGAGCGCTTGGCGTGAGCCAAGGAAGGCCCAGTGGCTGTGGGGGAGATTGCTGCATTGGAGGCTGGGTTGTGGCCCTGTGCTTTTCCCTGTTTTCCCTGGGTTTAGGCTGTGTTTTCCTCAGGGATCGAGAGCATGAGGGCGGGGCACTGCCGGGTGGCCTTCACCTGCTTCAAGCTGGCGGCGGATCGGGGCTACAGCAAAGCCCAGTTCAACGTGGGGCTGTGCTACGAGCACGGCAGGGGCACGGAGAAGGACTTGGAAAAGGTACCCAGGGCCTGCGGGGTTGGGTGTGGGCAGCACACACCAGGAGAGGGCTCTGTGCTGGGTGCTTGTTCCTTTTACATGGGTGGGAAAGTCATGGAATATCCTGAGCTGAAGGGAGCCCACAGGGATCATCCAGCCCAGCTCCTGGCCCTGCACAGGCACCCCAACAACCCCACCCTGGGCACCCCTGGCAGCGCTGTCCGAATGCTCCTGGAGCTCTGGCAGCCTCAGGGCCGGGACCATTCCCCGGGGAGCCTGGGCAGTGCCCCTGTTCTGAAGACTGGGTAGAAAATGCTGGAAATAATAAAAATTGCAGCTTTGCAGAGCTGCTTTCAGTGTCACCAGTCCCCTCAGAGAGGTGCTCTGAGTTCCCCTTTCCCACAGCCTCTGAGCGTTCTCCAGGTGCACAGGCTGTGCTACCAGCACCCAGCGGGGTTCCAAGGAGAAACCTGTCATGTTGCTGTATTTAAGACACCACTGCACATCCCAGGGCTTCTCAGATCTCCGGTTTGGCTCCTGTAACTCCAGCCTGCCACCTAGTGCAAGCTGGCCAGCAGCTGCTGGAGCTGGGAAGGGCAGCAAAGGTAGCTTGGTTTGAGTCATTGTTGGCCCAGTGCCCCCCCCTTCAGCTCGGGGAGTTTGAGTGGAGCAGGCAGGGTGGTTCCAGGGCTCTGGGGTGGTCACAGTCCGCTGTCTCACCTAACCCACCTGATATTCTGATTGTGGGAGGGCTCTGGGGAGGGATGCAGCTTGTGATGGGTCTAGACAGAGAGGTGAAGCTTGAAGGGAGCCATGTCATGTTCAGGGCAGGCATTACCTGGGTTTCTCTTTCTCAGGCAGGTTTTTATTACTGCCAGGCAGCCAGCAGCTGTCACCCCATGGCCCAGTACCGCTACGCCAGGTACCTGCTCCAGCACGGCCCTGGCAGCCACTGGGACGGGCATCACAAGGCTGTGACACTCCTGGAGCAAGCAGCAGTGGCTGGCGTTACAGAGGTTGGTGCCCACAGCAGGGCAGGGCAGAGGAGAGAGCCAGCAGAGAGCCCTGACTGATGGGCTGGAGCCACATCCCAGAAAGCAGCGTCGGTGGCACTGCAAGGAAAAGCTTTCCGATGTATTTATCCCTGCTCACAGCAGGGGGGTTGGAACTAGAGGATCCTTAAGGTCCATTCTGACCCAAGCCATTGTCTGATTCTCTGTTTGTATTCCTGGCAGTGTCTGGGAGACAGCCCTGCCTGCACACGGGAGCCACTGTGCCACACTGTTGTTAATGTGGCTCTTGCATTAAACTTGTGGCTTAGGAGAGCTGACCTGTGGTTGAAAACACAGCTCAGTTTTCATCTCCTCTCAATTCCGAGAGTGCAGGTCGCTGTGCTGGAGGAAATTCCAGTGCTTGAAGCAAGAACAGATCCTCATCTTGTATCTGTGACTTTCTGAGATGACTCATCTGTGCAGATCTGTGTATCCTGCCCTCTTTCCTTCTCCAGGAGATGCATTTAGGTGTGTGCCATCTTGTCCTGGGAATGCCAGGCTGGCAGTGCCTGTGCCTCCTGGAGCACACTGCCCCAGTGGTGCATCTGCTGGATCTTAGGGACAGGTCATGAGTGGGAGCCATTCCCTGGCTCTGAGTCCCACAGGGAAGTTTGAAATGATACTCTGGGTCTCAAATGTGATTTCTTTGTGTTTACCATGTCCTGCTGATTTTTCCTAGGGCAGCCCTGCTTCTCCCAGCAGCCCCTGCACAGGCAGGGTCCTTACCACACTGCCACAGTAACCCCAGCATTTGAGCAGCTTGCAAAATGAGTAAAAGAACTGAGTAATTAAAATCCTGGCTGATCTGGACCGTGTGGTTTTGTTGCAGGCACAGGCTTATCTTGGAGTGTTCTACATGAGGGGGCTGCAACCGCAGGAGAAGAAAGGTCTGAAGTACCTGCTGCTGGCAGCAAACAGTGGTGTGAGTAATCCCTCTGCCAGGGATTGTCCTCAGACTGGGATCTGCAGGTGGAGGATTTCAGGGTTTCTTGGAAATGGGAGCAAGTGGCAGGATTTTACTGCACAGTGGGAAAGGACAGGGTGGCCTTGGTGCCTCTTGGAGAGGAGACAGGCCCTGGGCACAGACCCTACAGAACACAGAGGCAGAGGCAGCCCTGTTGGGCTGGAGGAGTTCCTACAGCACCAGGGCCTGTATCCAGCTTCCAGAATTGTACAGGTTTCCCATTATGGAGCATCAACACCCTCTTCAGTCAAAATCTTTCACTACTGCCTCACTTCGAGAACTTTGTTGTGTCTGTCTCAAATCTATGCTTCAGAATTGGCCCATTGTTTCTTTCCTTCTGTAGAGAGGATGAAAAGACTATTTCTGGATTTATTTTTTAATTCAGGCACCTTTAACATATTTAAACACTTGAATCTCCGTGCAGCCTTCCCCCATTGTTGCTGTTTCTTTTCACAGGTCATGTTAGATCCCCAAGAATCTTCTTGCTTGCACTTTCTCCAAGCGACCCAGGCTTCTCTTTCTTGAAAGGCAGTGCCACAATGTGGGCACAGCACTCTCCTGAACCCCACCAGCATTTAGAGGAGCAGAAGGGAGGATCCCATGTCTCACAGCCAGGTTTCTGCATCCCACAGTTCTGTTTCTTTCCAGCACTGCGACATTGTCCCCTTGTTTTCAGCTGCATTGTAATGGCTGGGGCTTTCTTTCTGAAGAACTTGTTCATTTTAACTTCAGTTCCCACAGCTTTTGTGCAAGGGAAAATAATGAATAGCTATTGCCTGTTCTGCTGGCTAATAGTTCTGGTCGTGGTGCCCTTTAGTGTGTCCTCTCTGAGTCATTTCTTTCTCAGGCTGCACAGTGCTGGTTTAGTTTGTCTCTCCGTGTAGTTAAGCTGTTCTACTTTGCTTGTCAGTCTTCTCTCCATTTTTCTAATTCTCCTTTGACCATTTTAAGATGCTTGGACTAAAAGTGGACTCAGGATGGATGTATGCCATGGATCTCACATAATGAGATCCTCTGCTTTGTTCTGCATTCCCTTCCAATAATTCCTAATGCTGCTTGCCCTGTGCCTGACACTGAGCGGTGATGAGCTGGTCTCAGGGAATTCTCACAGTGTGATACCCAAATTTCTGGCTATCAGCACTGCTTTGCAATTTTGCAATACTGTTTCCTTTGTCATTGTGTTGCCCACTCCTCAGTCGTGTGAGATCTTCTTTAATTAATTCTTTATAGTGAGTTTGACCATTTTGAATGGCATAACATCACTGTAAACTTTGCCACTTGGGTTTTCACCCTCTTTCCAGAATGCAGACACTGTCAGTCTGGTGGGACGGGGCCTGACTTGCCACAGCAGCTCAGATATCACAATACACAGTATTTAGTTCCAAATCTGCTAAGGGTCTCTCCTAAGATGCATCACTGGCTCCTTTTTTCCAGCCTGGAGTCAGATGTTTATGCTGAACAGTATCACACTGGGTTACCCTGTTAAATAGATGATTGTCATTTCCTGGTAATGCCTTAACAACACAAAATCTCTCAGGTAACTGCAGGTCCTCGGGTGCACCCCTGGCATGCTTTGGTCCCAGCCATGGCAGTTCTCAGACCCCAGGCATCCTTCCCCATCTCTGTTGCTCAGTGGATGCTGGCTGGGGATGCTCCAGAGCCTCAGCCTTGAGGGCAGGCTGATCCTGGGCTCCCTGGGATGTACCCATTCTCCTGGGAGAAGGGCTCCAGGGACAGGTTCACTTCCATTACCCTGGAGTTGGAATTTACATTTAGGTGGCTGAAAGAACGCTGGGTATGGACGAAGCAAGGACAGAACCGTTCAGTGCAACTCCAGAAAAAGGAAAACTGCACAAGAAGTCTTGGATTCAGCATTTCTTTGGTCGTTCCTCTCTGCTAGAGCCGAGCAGGGAACTCTGACAAGTGTTTTTCCAACACTGTGTTCTACTTTGGTTCCCACTTTTTATCCTCCCTTATTTCAGACGTGCAGCCACAGAATATAAACCCCTATTAAAGAGCTTTCTTGGAGAACTGAGCCTGACCTCCAGGTTTCCAAGGGTGTCACAGTCACTTCTGCCGTGCTAATTTGGGGATCTCCTCTCGCTGCAGTCGTGGCTCTGAGGCGCTCATCCTGTGAGAGATGGAGCTGCAGTACTCCTGATTGAACCCTATCTCTTGTCACAGCTGAAGTGCCAATCCTTCAATGTGTTTATCTCATCTCTAAAGGAGTTTATTGCTGTCATAAACTCAGACTTGCAACATTTTGCAAAGCACCCACTCACTGAGTTCTTCACTTGCCTCTACCAGCTACATCCCAGACAGGAACACTTGCAATATGTTCTTTTCTCGTGGCTTTATTAAAACTTGATACTTACTTGAGGGGTTTTTTTTCTATTTCTTTCTTCTTTCCCTTTTTTTTTTTTTTTTTTTGCAAAGCCTTGGTTAGATCATGTTTCTGGCAGTCACACTCCTCAGGTTGCTCTGCTGGCTTTGTTGCTGAAAAGGTCTGTGTGACCACGAGGCTGTGCAGTCTTTTCAATGTCTTCAGGAGCGTCATCCTGCTCTCCTGCTATCTGAGACCCTTTGCCTCCCATTGGATCTCAGAGTAAAGTGCACAGCTGACACATAAACATGTCTTGGGTTTGGATTTGGCTTCACTGCAGTGACAACCTTTGCTTTCCCCTTCATTCCCAGCAGTTACGTATGTCTGAGTGGTTCAGGTGCTTTTTCTCTAGTGCATATTTGCTTCATTTACCTCATTTCTGCTGCCTGAGATTTCTTCTGGAATAGAATGAGGTGGGGCTGAGCAGGAGAGTGCTGCACTCTTGTGTTAAAGGGCAATCTCCCAGCCCTTGGCAGCAAGTACCTCTGTGCCAGTTGTGATGTTTTTACAAGACTTGGGCTTGAACTATCTTAGGGCAGTCCCAGGGCGTGCTCGGAATTTGGGTGGGATCAGGATGTGGTGCAGTCAGGGCTGCCCAAGACACCTCAGCTCTGACCTCTGAGACAACTGGGATGCTCTGCAGAGCCAGCTGCTCCTTTGTTCCCCTGACACAGCCCTGGGTGTTGAAGGGAAATCAGTGAATTTAATTGGAGAGGGATAGGAAGGAGCAGAGTCAGAGATTGTGCTTCTCTCCAGGGGGCTGAATTACTGAAGATACAAACTGAGGGATGGAGGGGTAAACTTAAGAAGGTGACCAAGGATAGAGCAGTAAACCCTAAAGAAGGTGTTAAAGACTCTCTGTTTCCTTCCCTGTGCTGTTGTCACTTGTCCCTGTGTTGGTTGCTGTGCCAGGATGCCCAGAGCAGGTACCACGTGGGCGTTTGCTACGAGCAGGGCCTGGGAGTGCAGCAGAACCTGGCGGAAGCACTGCGGCACTACCGGCAGTCGGCAGCTGCTGGGAACAGGCAGGCCCGGGAGAGACTGCGGGCGTGGGAGCAGGAGCTGCAAGGTACCAGGGGCAGCAGGGCACCAGGGGCTGCGGGACTGCCTGGGGGAGTGACCCCGTGACAGTGGGGCCTCTATTGCCAGAGGAGGGGTTGCACAGGGCCACGGCACAAAGGAGCTCTTTGTACTGAAGGGAAGGGACCACTTCTCCTTCTTAGTTCTTTCCACTTCTTAGCAGCTCTTTCCAGTCCTGCTGAAGTGGATCAGCTGTTCCCATCGTATGGTGGGTCACAGAATCATTTCTGTTGGAAAGACCAACCGTGTCCTGGGGGGCACCAGGCCCAGCATCACCAGCCAGGCCAGGGAGGGATTGTCCTGCTCTGTTCTGCACTGGGGCAGCCTCACCTCCAGTCCTGGGAGCAGTTCTGGGCACCACAATACAAAGAAGCCGTTAGAGAAGTGTCCAAAGGAGGCCTCGAGGGTGGGGAAGGGTCTGGAGGGGAAGCCTTGTGAGGAGCAGCTGAGGGCACTTGGTTTGCTGGAGAAGAGGAGCCTGAGGGCAGAGCTCATTGTGGTCTTCAGTGTCCTCTGGAGGGGCAGCACGGGAGCAGCTCTGAGCTTTGCTCCCTGTGACCAAGGACAGGACCCGAGGGAGTGGCTGGAGCCATGTCAGGGTGGGTTTAGGTTGGATACCAGGAAAAGGTTTTTGACCCAGAGGGTGGTTGAGCAATGGAACAGGCTCCCAGGGCAGTGGTTACAGCACCAAAGCTGAGTTCAAGAAGTGTTTGGACAACGGTCTCAGGGAGGGTGGGATTGTTGGGGTGTCTGTGCAGGGCCAAGAGTTGGACTCGATGATCCTTAGGGGTCCCTTCCACCTCAGGATATTCTGTGATTCTGTGGTTGAATGATCAAGTCCATGACAGTGTCATTAATAGCTTGTTTTTCTCTACTTCCAGATGGGCACACAAAGCATCCCTTCCCTTCGGGATTAAGAGCCTCCTCCTCCAGCCCCAATTTCTGGACTATTGAGCCTGCAGGTCTCCACAGCACCCAGCCAGGACAGTGTGCCCTACCCCTGCCCCACTCGTGGAGCACAGACAGGCTGCACGTGATGCTGCTCAGCAGTGCGGGATGGAGCCGTGCCTTCGGAGCCAGGACAGTGCCAGTGGAGCTGCGGGGCTGGGAGCCCCAGCACTGCTGCCAGTAGAGCAGGCAGTAAGTGAGACAAGCAGGCAGAGGGCAAGGCAGCCTTGGTGTGGATGGCAGCAGGCTGGCAGTGAGTGGGAAGAGAAAGCTTTCTGTTCATGGAACAGGAGGCATTTTTTAAATCCCTGGGGTTTGAGAATAAACCTTGTCATGTCTGCTACACCACCAAGTCCTCCGCTCCTCTTACCTTCCACCCAGGGACGTTGCTTCTGCACCTGCATTTCCATATGAGAGCCATGCACAGACTCCCACCATGCCCCTGGCACAGGGTGCCCAGAACAGCTGGGGCTGCCCCTGGATCCCTGGCAGTGTCCAAGGACAGGCTGGACGTTGGGGCTTGGAGCAGCCTGGGATAGTGGGAGGTGTCCCTGCCCATGGCAGGGGTGGAACAAGATGAGCTTTAAGGTCCTTCCAGCCCAAACCATCCTGTTCTGCACCACAGTGGTGTGATCTGGGGTTGTAATTCCAGTAGCCCTGCATGTCTTGCTCATGGTCCCCCAGGAAGGTTTACAAGCCACCATATGGGGACATTAGCAAGTTACCCTGGGATTGGCCTGGCCCACTCCCTCTGAGGCAGTCTGCTTTCTTCAAGGCAAGTCCCTGCAGTGCCCCTGCTACCAGCCTGTGTTGCTATTAGGGCAGTTTAATCTGCTTGCAAACCTGGGCAAGCAAGAGAGTGAAGTCTCATCATTAGGACACAGTTTTTTATGGGATGTGACGGATCCACCTGTACCAGCGAGAGTGACAGCTGTCCCTGGCCATCCTGCACCGTGTCAGTGTCCTTCTGTCCCCACCTGCAGCCCTGGCAGTGAGCTGCTCCTATGGGCACACCTCTCTGAGACACAATGAGCAAGCTTTGCTTCAAAATTCATCCTGTCCCTGTTTGCTGAGCACGCCAGCTCATTTTCAGCAGAGTGGATAAGGGATGCTCCCAGCGGGAAGGCACCACTGGCAGGCAGCAGCAGCAGGCAGCTGGTGTGATAATTTCTTCCACTGGGGCAGCTGAATCCGGAAAAAGGCATTTGTTCACACCAGTTTAAACTGGTTCAAGGGCATCTGTGCAAACTGTCCAGCTTCCTGTGGCCGTGGTGCTCTGGTGCTCTGCGTAGATCAGGCTCCGCAAACAAAGGCAATGGCCCCATCCTGAACTTCTCCATGCAGCAAGGGAGGGGCACAGCCAGCCCTCAACACATCTGATTGTTCTTCTGGTCTGCTCTCTCCTTCTGCTCAGACCAAACTTTCTTAGACCATTTCCTTTACCAAGCAGGATACAAGTAGCAGGAAATTCCTGGGGTGGATTTCCTATGCTGTGATAATCCAGAGTGTGCTTACGCTGTGGTCGGGATGGGAGAGGGGCTGGGGGGGCTGAAAGCAGTTTGCAGAATCAGGAAACGGGACCAAGAGGGAGGAATTTGTCTCCTTTTAAACCTGCTTGTTACAAGGTATTTTTGTGTATGGATTGTCCTCTAGCAGGCACATCAAAGCAACTTCGCAGAGGGAGATGTGAGGTTGTGCCGGGTGTTTGTCCCTCTGCCTGTGCTCCCATGGTGCAGAGGAATCCCACAGGGCTGCAGCTCCTCAGTCACAAATGCCTCCCTCATGGTTTGCACAGCTGCATCTCAGTTAGAATTTGGCTCCCTGACATTGTTTTGGTGCAAGAACTCGTTTTGTTTGTAAAACAAACCAGCAAGAGATTTGTGTTAGCAGAGCAGCAGCATGAGCAGGCCAGGCCAAACCCATCCGTGGATGGATGCCAGACCTGGGCTCATCGGTACAAGCATTTTGAAGACTCCAAATAAAATAGAACATTTTGGATATTAAAAAGTCCACCTGGGGAAATCTCACTCTATTGCTCTTGTCATTGGGTCCCAAGAGCAACAGAAAGGGGTAACTTTCTCATTTACTCTGCTTTAAATTATCTGTGTGGTTGTCTGGTGCTGTGGCTCAGGTGTGTACACACCTAAAGCTGGGAACTGTCACCTCCAGGTCCATGGAGAAGAACAGGAGTAGGACACTTGAGATGGTCCAGGAGAGCCCAGAAGCCCTCTCCTGCCATCCCCACACTGCTGCATGAGCCTGTGGGTCACCACTGCCCTTCCCTTCTCCAGGAGTGCAGCGGCACAAACACCTCTGTGCCTCCTCCTTCGCCACCAGTATCCTCGTTTTCCCACCCGTGCTATTATCCCAAAACTGTCTTACAGCTCCCAGACAGACGGATCAAAGTGAAAACCCATAAAAAGGGTGAAACTTGTGACTGAATATTTCAAAACAGTGTTTTCACGCTTCCCTTTTCCCAGGTTACCTGTGGCAGACTCCAGCCATCTGGTGTCTGCTTTTGGATAAGGACTGTGCTCCAAAACCCAATGGCCTCAAAGGAGAGAACAGAATGGAATCATTGAGGTTGGAAAAGACCTCTGAGATCCTCGAGTCCAACCTGTGATTGATCCCTACCTTGTCACACAGCCCAGAGCACTGAGTGCCACATCCAGTCCTTATGGAGAAGGAAATGGTGGGCACTTGGAGCAGCTGTAGGAGAGATGCCAGGGCTGATTTTGGGGGGTTCTACAAAGTGCCAAGTTCACAGTGGCAGAACCACAGAAGCTGGAAGGACCAGTGGGAGACAAGAGGCACATCTCCCCTTCCCCAGCTGCCACTTCAGGCTTTCTGCACATAGATTGTGTCAGCTACACTGCTGACAGAGAGGGTAGTGTTAGAAAAAACCAGTTTTATTTAAATAACTGAAACCCTGGGGTCCAGCTGCAGCAGTGTCCGTGACAGGTACTTTCACAGTCTGTGATCACATGGATGTATCTCGCTGTGCTGTGGTTGTTCTCACAACCCCCTCCCTGGGCCTGTCCTGGGAGGAAAGGGCCCTCCCGCTGCTGGGTGGGATGGGAGGCTGGGAGAGCACTGGGAGAGCACTGGGAGAGCAGGGTGGGAGAGGAGGAGGGCAAGGACGGGCAGGCGGAGGGGAGCTAAACAAGGTGAAATCAGTCGTGGAGAAATTCAATGGGGCGAGGCAAAGGAGGAAATAACACCTGTCTAGACATGGTCCTACAGTGACCCTGCTGGGGCTGGGGGTGGCCTTGGGCACCCCAAATCTCTGACTGTTCTCTCCCTGCCACCGAGCCGCTACAGCCCTGGGGCAGTGTCCCCCAGGCCGAGGCTCTGCCCGCGGGCCGACAGCTGCCGCAGGAGCCCCGCACCCGCCTCGCTGTGCACCTGCACCTTCTGGGACAGGATCATCTCAAACAGGGTGCTCATCTCCGACAGGAAGGTGCTGGCCAGCCTCGTCCCAGTGCCACTGGGGTCAGCCCCAGCACCTTTGCCAAAGGTCTCAAAGGTCCTTGGTTTCTCCTGCCTTGCAGCTTCCTCGTCCTCGGGGGAGCGCGGCGAGTCGGGGGAGAAGACGTTGTCCTTGTAGCTGCTGGTGAGGGGCAGGGACAGCCGGGCCACCCACGCTGGGTCTGCAGCTGTCAGCCTCTTGAGGGCCAGCTCTGGGGAGGGACAGCACAGCAGAGAAGGGGGGGGAATAAATCAATAAAAATATTGATAAATGAAAATATCTAAAATCAGCTGAGAGCAGTGATTGTAACAGGTCACCAGTGACACCACGCAAACCAGCAGCTTAACAAAGCCAAACACAATAGAACTGGTTTGAAACTATTGGGGGTTTTGGTTTGGTTTGTTTTAATAAAATAACCATTAGAATCACTGTTCATTCTCATTTGTTGCAGTCCCAGTTGGCACTTCACTATATTGTTAGCAAAGCCTGAGAGAGGGAGGGTTTAGGACTGGCTGAAGGGGAGCAGACAATGAAAAGCTTTCCAGGGGGAAGTGTTGGACACAAAGATAGTGGACTTCCCTTCAGGGTCACTCCAGGGTGGGAATGTGCTGTTAAAGAGGCAGATTGAGACCGAAAAGAAATGGGTTATTGTGAAAACAATAATACCAGAATGAAATTCTGGATTATAAAATGCACAGCTGGGTGGTTGAAGACTGGGACCGAACAATTGAGCTCTAAAGTAGTTGTTCCTCGATTGGAAACAGCTGAGGAGCAGGGGGAGCCTGGGCTGGGGGCTGGGGCAGGCTCGTTAGTGCACCAGTAATTTGATTGTGGCCCAAAATGGGCGACTGGAATCACACAGAGGATTGGTTGGGGTATTCCCTGCTGGCAGGGAGGCACAGCCAGGGTGGATCGTTACTGGGTGTGACTGGGGGAATTACACACAAATCGGATGATCCATCTGTGGGAGCGGGAGCTGAAATGACACCAGCAGGGAAAACTCTGGAGATGAAACCAGGAGTGATCCAGGCTGACACAATGGACACCCCAAGAGGTGGGGGGGGGCTGCTCCTAAGGAAGCGAGTGCTCTCCAGGGATCTGACTGCAACCTGTCATTATTTTGAGGAGATAAGCACCAGCAGAGGAAATCTTTATGCTTAAAATAGTGTTGGCAAGAGAAGAAGTGATTATAACTGTCCATGAATAAACATCTCCTGGAAAATAAAGGAAGGACCCCATAGCAGGGGGAGCCTGGAATAGCTTCCCCGTCAGACAGCAGGAAGGGAAACAGGGATTCTTGTTTTTTGAGGTAGCTGGTAAACAAGAGTCCGTGCTGTGGTGCACAGAGGCTGCATTCCAGCCCCTCATTGTTCCTTCCCAAAGCACATCCCAGAAGCTCGAGGGGGTTTGGAGTGACCGCTGGGTTTGGGAATGGTTTTGGGAGCAGCAAAACCTCCCTGGTAACAAAACCCAGCAGTCGCAGGGTAGCAAGGGCTGGTGTCCCTGTAACAATTGTGTGGCTCTGACATAAGACCTGGCATCTGAAAGGAGGGTCCCCATAGCAATGCTTTTATCCTGCTGATTCCAGAGGGTCATCAATAATACCCTGCCACAGCTGGGACATGGGATCTGCAGTCAGTGACTGAGACACGGCTCCCTCCTCAGCCAGCCCAGCAAGTGGGCCTTTCCCCTGGAAAAAACTGTCCTGGCATGGGCTGGGGACGAGAGCTGGGACTCCAGCCTGGTAAGGAGAGAAGGGCAGGTACAGCCCTCAGATTTTTGTTTCAGCTGGAGCCCCAAAATTCTTCTGTGTTGCTTCGCATGCAGGGTTTCTCTCTGCAGTCTCAGTGTTTGAGTCACAGTGACTGTTCCTGGAGACATCACCCGAGTGTGCTGCAGGTTTTGCTGTAAAACATGCAGCATCCTCCTCCCCAGCCTGCAAGAAGCCACTTCATTCCCTGAGTACTTGGCTGCCTCATCTCTGGAGCAGGGCACAACTGGTCTGCTCTCTGCAGGGAGAGCCAGGCTGACGGTCCCGTGGCCATGAAACCTCATAATTACGTATGTTTAATTTGACCAATAACTCTTTACTGCCTTGTTTTAATGGTGTTTGGGGAGCAGGGGTTGTTTTTATCATCCATAAAGTTCTATCTCTCATCTGCTGCTGGGAGTGCTGCGCTGGGCTGGTGGGGGATCGGCGCTGACAGACGGTGCTGGGAGTTCATCCCGCAGCATCAACAATCCCAGAGCTGCCTGGGACTGCAGTCCCTCCGTTGGGAGCAGCACAACGGCCCAGCCAGCCTCAGCCAGCTGTTAGGATCCTCCTGAGCACCAGCAGTGCTTCCTTCCTCCCTCTCAGGATGCAAGGCCACGGCTCTGTTTGTGTTTGGGAGAGGAGGAAGGAGCCCGGCAGCTCCGGCGGCTGCGCTCGGCCGCCTTTGCGGGAAGGTCTGGGCTCCTGGGGAAGGTTTGGCACCCCTGGAACAGAGCAGCCTCTTTGGGCATGGCCAGCAGGAGCCCACCCAGCCACAGCCTCAGCATTCCCTGCTGGCACAGAACAGGCTGCCCAGGGAAGTGGCGGAATCATCATCCCAGGAATGGGGATGTGGCACTGGGGACACGGTCAGTGGTGGACCTGGCAGTGCAGGGGACAATGGTCTGAGAGGGCTTTTCCAGCCCGAATGATTCTATGGAACTCCAGGACTTTGGCCAAAGGGGTTTTTTCCCGTTAGATCCAAGAATCACAGGAGATGGCACTTCATGGATCAGCCTCACCGTAGCCCAGATTTTCCAGGATGCTCCCTGGAGTAGGCAGGTCCAGTCCTGGCAGGACTGGATCCAGACAGAGCTACTGGGCAGGTCCACCAGTCCCTTTCCGGGCATCAGGGTGTGCCAGTGCACCTGGGATGGAGCTGGGCTCCTGTCTGCTCCCTGCTCCTGGCTGCAGGACCTTGGAATCCAAGGAAGCTTTTAGGTCTCAGCCTTTCCTTTGTTTGCTCCTTACTGGAATAAAAGAGCAGGAAGGCAAAGGGGGAGAAGCAGCAGGTATTGTCCTTAAGGAAGAGCACCAAAAAAGCCCAGCTCTGGAATTCAAACCACCCCAGCAGCAAAGCTCAATGAGTTTCTCTTGACTGTGGACGAGCACAGAGGCTCCACAATGAAATTTCTGCTACAGGACATGAGTCAGCCCAACTCTTTCAAATTGAAATGCCAGGAGAGGAGATTTTTAGAACAAATCAATAAAAGGAACATGTAGAAAATGTCAGGCCCAGATGGCATTCACCCCGGAGTGCCAGAGGAACTCAGATATGAAATTGCCTGGTTTATTAGCTGCTGTTCATTAACTACTGCTTCAAATGAATGCGGGATCAGAGGGAGGGGAGGTGGAAATGGTGACAGGAGTTTTTAAGTGAAGGTGAATCCAGCACAGGCAGTCAGAGAAATCCTTCTGTGCAAGGCTCAGCAGAGAGAGCCACGGAACTGCTGCTCCCAAAGGAACCACCTGACATTGTCAGATGGGGAATTGTGTTCTGGAAATTTGGAAAGGCTGGATGGAGAGTCCTGCATGACTTTGGACAAGGGCCTGAAGTGAAGGATGAGGGGGAATGGCTTCCCACTGACAGACAGGGTTGGATGGGATATTGGGAAGGAATTGTTCCCTGGGAGGGTGGGCAGGCCCTGGCACAGGGTGCCCAGAGCAGCTGGGGCTGCCCCTGGATCCCTGGCAGTGCCCAAGGCCAGGTTGGACATTGGGGCTTGGAGCAGCCTGGGACAGTGGGAGGTGTCCCTGCCCATGGCAGGGGTGGGATGGAATGAGCTTTAAGGTCCCTTCCAGCTCAAACCATTCCAGGATTCAGTTCTGTGATGGCAGAGGTCACCTGAGCTGGTGGAACAACACCAGCCAGGCCTGCAGGGGACCTGAGCTGTGCCTGAATTTACAGCCAGGTTCTGCAGGGACTAATATGTGTTAAAAGCTGGGAAGTGAGGGTAGGAATAATTAATCTTCCCCACCAAGGGAGGTCATTAGTGGAGTCCCAGAGTATCTGCTCAACACAGTGATAAATGACACGGAAATGGGACAATGTTGGTGTTGACTCCACTAAAACACCCAAAAGCAGAGGCTTGCTGAAGGACCTGATAATGCTGAGTGCCATGAGCAACACGTGGCTGGTGAATTCCTGTGTCACCAACTGCCAGATAATTGTCCCAGGGAACAGCGACCTGTCATGTGTTGATGGCTCTCCCTCCACGCAGAGGAGGGATTTGGGAGTCACCACAACCAGAGCTCAGCGTGGAGCTTGGCCAGGACAGGAATGAGGAACAAACCAGAAAACCTCCTTGTACCCCCAGTGGACCCTAAACACTGCACACAATTCTGGCCACACATCTCAAAAAAGATACACTAAAATTAGGTTGGTCACCGGACATGAAGATGAAGGAGGAGCCCAGCAGGGCTCTGAGGGTACCTAACACCCTGAGGGGCTTGACAAGGACAAGTGTCCACCTTTCTCACTCTGCATGGACCAGGACACCATGAAGGGAGGGCTCAGGCCAGCGTGGGAAGCAGTTCCCCAGCTGCAGTGTGAAACCGGACCTCACCCCTCAGCAACGACAAAGGTCAAGCTCACACATCACTAAACCCTAAACCACAGCAGACACATCCATGGCAGGGAAGAGCAGCCATAAACACGTGGAAAATTCCAACATGAAGCTCAGCAAGTCCCTTTGCTTGGCCCCAAAAGCCTGGGATGGTCCAGACGTGCTGCCCCAAGCACTGCCCCTGCCAGAGCCACTGCAGGAGGTGCCATGTGCCCCTCCAGCCAGCTGCACCTCCTGGCTGGGGTTAGGGTGTGTTACCTGAGGAGATCCCGCTGCTGGAGCCCCCCCAGCCCCACCCTGTGCCCGTAGCGAGGTCACCTCACCTGCCTGGGGCTCCAGGAGGGTCTCCAGCTCCTCTCCCACGAGCTGCTGCACCGAGAGCTCGAAGGCGCTGTCGCAGTCGCGGTCCCCGGCCTCGCTCTCGCCGTGCCCGCTGTCCTTGGTGCTCAGGCAGTCAGTGTCCAGCCCTGTGTCCAGCCCCGTGTCCAGCCCCGTGTCCAGCCCTGCAGCCCTGCCAGGGGGTCACAACACCCAAGTCACTCCAGCTCCCAGCACAGCCCTGCCCCAATGAGCCCTTGGAAGGGTCTCTATCCCCCCAAAATGCCCCGGACAGGGGCTGTGGGCACCCTCCCCATGCATCACTCTCAGAACCAAAGGCACCTTTGAATGCCCCTCAGTTAGTGAGTTTTGGGGTTTTGCTCCACATTTCCTGCCTGAGAGGGTTTTTATTCTTCTGCAGCAAGATCACAGAACCACAGAAGGGCTGGAAGGACCTTAAAGCTCATCTCATCCCACCTCTGCCATGGGCAGGGACACCTTCCACTGTCCCAGGCTGCTCCAAGCCCTGCCCAACCTGGCCTGGGACATTTCCAGGGATCCAGGGGCATATCCTGAGCAAACAGGGACCTGCTGGCTCCTCCCCATGAACTCAGAGGAGCTTCCCTCCTGCATTCCAGGTGAGGAGCACCACAGCCCAGCCCTGCCCCAGAAGCCCTGGGGCTGCTCTCCCTCCCTCTCCCTCCTCTGCAGCTGCAGGTGAGGAAGGTGGAGAAAGCTGTGTCTGCCCCTGGCCTGGGCAGGTGGGGACAGGGGGACATGGCAAAGCAGGGATGAAGCCTTGGCATCCTCAGGAGTGGGCACCCAGAGGTCAGCAGCATCATTTAATGGGAACACCGTCAAGTTTGGGATATCTTTGGCACACAGCTGAGATATCTCAGTGTTTCCAGCCCTGCTGCAGTTCCTCACTCCTTTGCCCCCTGGCACAGGGTCAGGTGTCCCAAACTCATGTTGACAGGCACTAAGGAATTGCCCAGAGCCATGAGAACACTCATCCTTGTGCTGCTGCCACCAGAGCTGGCCCACTGCGTGCTCCTGGGCACCCCAAACCATCAGAGCTCTTGGCAAAGGATGATGGTTCATGGCCATGGAGGAGCTCAGGTGAGTATGGAGGGACCTGCCAAAGGTGCCCCAGGAAGGAGGCAAAGAGCAGCTGGATACCACTGGGAGCCAGGACCAGAGGAGCAAACCCATCCCCTGAGGAGAGAACCTCCAACCCCAGGGGATGAGCCTTTCCCTTGTGTCTCTGCCCTGGTGTCTCCTGCCCTCAGAGGTTTTGGACTGGTGGGACTGGAGCAGGGGAAGGGGGCGTGGGGAAGGGAAGTGCTGGGAGCCAGCCTTACCTGCTGCCGTTCTTGGCCGTGTACTTGTTTCCCCTGTAGTTTGTTTTGGGCTGGAACTGGCCCTGGTGCAGCAGGGAGAGCAGCTGGGAGATTTGCTGCAAGGCAGGAAAAGCCTGTTGAGCCCCGGGCTGGCCACTCAAGCTGCTTCCTGCCAGGACGTCCCTCCGAGCCCCCCCGGCCTTTTTATAGCGTTTCCTCCTCCTGCAGATGGCTCAGCATCCCCACACCGGGGGAAAAACAAGCCCTGGGCAGCCCACCTGGCCCCGAGCTCCCCCTGCACCCCTCCTGCTGTTCCCTGCCCACGGGATTGTCCCCTTCTCCCTGTGACAGCCCCGCTCCCGAGCGTCCTGCTGGGGTGACCCTGCCGGGCGGGACGGGTTGTTCATCCTACCCAGCCCATTGAGGCATCGCTGCCCAGTCTGGGGGAAGAGACCAACCAAAGACCATCAGGGCGCACATTCCCACCCCCCCAGGGTGGGCAAGGCCCGGGCAGGGAAGGATTGGGGGTGTCCACACGCCCGGGACAGCTCCTACCTGCACTGGGGGTGACTCCATCGCGAACTCCCCGGTCGGGCTCTGTTCCGCCAGGGCCACCAGCGACAGCCGGACCAGGCTCCTGAGGATCTGCTGGTGGGGCTGGGGCTGCTCGGGTGGCACTTGGGGCTCTCCCATGGGTGGCTTCACCAAGCTCTTGCCGTGCAGCGGTGCCTCCGGGGGGCTCCCAGGCTCCTTCACCAAGTGTTTGGGTCTGTGGGGCTGGCAGGGCCGGCGCTGCAGGATGGGCAGGTCGAAGGTGCCCTGCTGCTCCTCTGAGTCTTTTTGTGTCCTCTGATTTCTCAGGGTCCTGTAGAGAGTGGGGGTGAGGTGGAGCGGAGCCTGTGGGGACCCCCCGGCCGCGGGGGTGGCTGTGCCAGGCTGCTCCTCCTGGCAGGGCCGGGGGGGCTCGGGCTCCCGGGGGCGGCCCCGGAGCAGCGGGACCAGGTGGATGTCGGCCTTCTGGATCTGCCTGTGCGGCTTCTTGAGCTGCTGCTGCCTGCGGGCGTCCTCCGCCTCCCGGCAGTTGTAGGCCATGCCGTCCTTCTTGTCCTTCTTGCGCAGGGACAGGGTCAGCGCCAGCAGCAGCAGGCACCCGCCCAGGAGAGCGGCCAGGCAGATCACCACCACCACGGAGAGGCTCGGCCAGCCGGGATCCTGGGCTGACATCTTGGAGAAGGCCCCGTGGTGCCGGAAAAGCAAGCGGAGCCGCGCCAGGGTGTGCAGGGGGGTGTCCCCCTGGTCACTCACCCGCACCAGCAGCTCCCGCTGGCTGCCGGCCAGGCTGCTGGCATTGCTGGCGTTGAGGGACACCTGCCCCAGGAGGGGGTCCAGGATGAAGAGCCCGGCATCATCCCCACCCACCAGATCATACCGGAGAGCCCCGTTGATGCCAGAGTCCACATCCCTGGCCACGATGGTGAAGAGGAGGGGACTGCCAGGGCACGACACCAGTGTGGAATTGGTCACTGCCGCAGCTCCCTGGGTGCTCCCATTCCCAGGGACCACCCAGCAGCACCCAGTGTCCGCATTGACCAGGACAGACAGCGTGGCCACCCCTCCCACCAGCGCTGGCGTGGTGATGATGGGAGCGTTGTCGTTCTGGTCGAGCACAGCCAGCCTGATGGAGATGTTGGATGCCAGCTTGGGATGCCCTCCATCCTCCGCGGTCACCAGGAACTCCAGGCTCCTCACCTGCTCGTAATCAAAAGCTTGGAGGGCAAAAACATCCCCGGTGGTGGGGTCAACTGAGACCAGCCCCAAAGCAGAGGGGTCCGGGATCCTGTAGGTGACCTTCCCGTTGAAGCCCAGGTCGGGGTCGGTGGCACGGATGGTGAGCAGGAAGGCAGGTGCTTCACTGTTCTCGGCAACAGCAGCCTCGTAGGCGGCCTTCTCGAAGGCTGGGGCGTTGTCGTTGACGTCGCTGATGCAGATGGTGAGGTGCTTCAGCACGGCCAGGGACAGGTCCCCCATGTCCCGCACCACCAGCGTCAGGTTGTACTCAGCGCGCCGCTCGCGGTCCAGCGAGGCGTTGGTCAGCAGCGCGAAGCTGTGGCTGTTGGTCCTCTTCAGCCTGAAGTGCTCGTGCCCTTGGCTGAGGGAGCAGAGCACTTGCCCGTTGCTTCCCGAGTCGGGGTCGCTGGCTGTCACCAGGGCCACAAAGCTGTCCTTGGGGAGGGCCTCGGAGAGCACGGGCACCCGCGCGGCCCAGGTGACGTGGACGTCGGGAGCGTTGTCATTGACGTCCAGGACCTTGACCAGGACCTTGCAGTGTGCCGGGATGGGGTTGGCACCCAGGTCCCGCGCTTGCACATCCAGCTCGTAGGCGTGGGTCTCCTCGTAGTCCAGAGGGAGCCTCAGGAGGACGCTGCCCGTGCGGGCGTCGATGCTGAAGGTGCTCAGCACCTCGGGGGGCGCGTGCCTGCTCAGGCTGTACTCGATCTCCCCGTTGGGACCCTGGTCGGGGTCGGTGGCTGTGACCGTCACGAGGAGGGTCCCGGGCAGGGCGTCCTCCTGAACCTCCACCGTCAGGGAGCTCTCTGCGAACACGGGGCTGTTGTCGTTGGAGTCGAGGACAATGACTTTAATCAAAGCAGTACCTGATCTTGGTGGCTCCCCGTGATCAGTGGCCGTCAGCACGAGGTCGAAGGAGGAGTGCAGCTCCCGGTCCACCTCCTTCACCACGACGAGCTCCGCGTGCCTCGTCCCGTCGGAGCTGGAGACGACATCCAGAGCGAAGTGCTCGCTGGGGGAGAGGGCGTAGGAGCAGCGGGCGTTGGGGCCAGCATCAGCATCCAGGGCTCGATCCAGCGGAATCCGTGTCCGCAGGGATGCGCTCTCCGAGATCTCCAGCTCCAGCTCGGGCGTGGGGAACCGCGGCGCGTTGTCGTTGACATCCATCACCTGAACCTCCACGTGGATCAGGGCCGGGTTCTGGGCGGCCAGCACGTCGAAGGACACCCAGCAGGGATCACTGTGCCGGCACAGCTGCTCCCTGTCCACCCGCCCGGCCGTGCTGAGCACCCCATCCCCGCTGCCCACGTGCAGCGGGAACCTCCCGGGGGTCTCCATCAGCTGGAACGTCTCCGCCGCCTCTCCGCTCTCGCCGCCCTCGAAGTGCTCGGCCAGGCTCCCTATGACAGTGCCCGGGGGCACCTCCTCCAGCACCCGGTACTGCACCGTGAACGTGGCCACCTCCTGGGCATCGGCGCTCAGGAACAGGTACCACCACCACAGCGCCGGCAGCTGCAGCGCCGAGCGGCTCAGCCCGAACACGCCGCTGGCCGAGCCCCCGCGGCCCCGCCGCGCTGCCATGGGCTGTCCCGCCGGCCACCGCATCCCCGGAGAGTCCTCACGGCCACCGCAGGGCCTCGGCATCCTCTCCCATCTCCGAGAGCCGTGGGCGCCAGCCAGCGCTTGGAAAGGAGGGGAAATCACGAGCAGGGCTGGCGTTTGTCCCCCGCGCTGCCATCACCGGGGACAGCGCGGCAGCCGGGTGCTCCCCGGGCTGCGACAGCCCGGAGCGGAGGGACCGTCCCGGGAGCAGCCACCGGCCGGCTGGCCGGGCTGGGGATGGACCGGCCGACATCCTATGGAAACCCCACCTACAGGAAAAGGGAGGACCGGGCTGGTACAATGCCGGGGCGGGGTGGCTGCTCGTGGGCGGCACGGGCCCAGCTGCGACAGGGTGGGGAAGTGCCCTCCGCTGCCACCCTGCAGGGACCGTCACTGCTGTCACCTGCAGAGCACACTGCCCACAAGGTGTGATTCCTGCACTCCCTGACCCACCACAAACCTCTTATGCTTCAGGAAGAGGTGATGGACTCCCGCTCCTGCCTTGACTCAAAGCCTTGTTCCCCCACTGTCACATCTCAGGCTTTGACTTATTCCCATTTTGCCTAAATCCAAGGGCAATCCCTGCTCCTTGCTCTGCCTTTGGAGGGCGATGTGCCCAAGTCACCTTTCCCAGCACAAAGCTTTTGATGATGTCACCAATTCCAGCTGGCCGCACCAAAACGAGCTGGTGAATCAGCAGGAGCGTGGCCACATCAAACGCGGCCGGGAGGGCACGGGGGAAGGAGGGAGGCGCTGGCAGACACGACCTGTGTCCGCTCAGGCCTCTCCCCACCCCTGCATCCGCCTGCCCCGGCCGCTCCCTGTCTTGGCACGCGCTCCATCCCAGCTTGGCTCAGCACTGATGTCCCTGGCGTCATTCCTGCACCGCCTCAATTCAGCGCCTGCCCCCAGCCCCCACCTTCAGGCTGCCCAGCTGTTGCAGAGGTATCACCACAGCTGGCCAGCTGTGCACACACAGCCTAAAGCTGTTCCATGTATTCCTCCTGAGCCTGCAGAGCCCCCGGAGCCCGGGCTGGGTTTACTTCGGTCTCGAGGTGACTGAGGCATTCTGGACAGGGAAGGTCGTGTGGAATTTTCCTTGGCCGTTGTGGAGCATCCTCAAGGTGTGGTTGGAGCCCCACCAGCCACGTCACCTTTGTGTCCCCACACCTTCCAGGCAGCCTCCTTTGGTGTCCTGTGCCCACCTTGCCATCTCCTCCTGCTTTTCCAGCCTTGATGGGCACCCCCTGTACCCCAAACCTATTCCCATCCCAGGTGAGGCTCTTGCATCGCTGCTGTCATCACTTTTCTTTGTCTTGGTGAATTTTGATGCCCCAAAGAGCAACAAAATCAACCCCACCCCAGTGCCACGAGCCGTCCCCTCAGCTGGGCCGGTGCCACCGCTCGGCACAGCGGGAGGAGGGGACGGTGCCGCGGCCGGAGCCCCGGTGCTATTCCTGGGCTCGGCCCCAGCTCCAGGTGACCTTTGCCAAGTCATTTCCCTGCTTTGTGCTCGCGCTTCCTCCCGCGCAGCCCGGGGCTCTCCCGGAGGGATGCTCCCGCTCGCTCCCGTTCCCTCCCGCTCGCTCCTGCTGCCCGCGGAGCTGCGGGCGGAGAGCCGGATGTCTCCCAGCCCGTGCCCCGATTTTGGGAGGGGAGGTGGGAAGGCCACTTCCTTCTGCTGGGAAGGTTATCCCTCCGCCTCGCGTCTTTTTAATGCTTTTCCTTTCCAGGGGTGGAGCGGGACAGAAGAATCGCGCTGGAACATCACAAGGAAAAGGAAATAAATGTGATACCCCAGGGCTGGGGGGGTTCCCCGAGGAGCCCAGCGTGGGGTTTCCTTCTCCCATCACCTCCCAATCCCACTGCAGAACAAGCCAGTGTCCCCGAGTGCCCCGTGTTTAACCCACCACTGACACTGCAGGAGGCGAATTCCCCCCACACCAGCACCCACCTGCCAGACCCTGCTTGCTGCCGTGCCCACCCCTCAGCTGGGAGGATTCCAAACCTCCAAACCACTTTTTTTTCTCCCCAAGACAGGGACCAGGTGGGATTTTGAGCCCCAGTTTTCTCAGGGAAGGGCTGGGAGAAGAAGCCTCTGTCACTGGGCTGTGACCCCCTGAGCACTGTCCCCAGCCAGGCTGTACAGATCCCAGCACTGCTGACAGGTCTGGCCTGCCCAGGAGGAGCTGGAGGAGCTCCTGCATGAATTATTTATGATTCTTCAGGAATAAATCCCCACAGACCAGGCCTGTGACTCCCAGCCATCAGAACATTCCCAGCTGGCAGGAGGATGCTGCACAAGCATCGCTGAGCTGCAAACCAGTGCTGGGGAGGGAGATGGACAAAGTAATGCTGCAAGAAAATTGGAAAGAAAAACAGGGTTGAGCTGAGACTTGCCAGAAGCACAGGCAGGGAAATGAGATCTGGTGCTAAAAACAAAACGTGTCTCCTCCTGTTTCCTGTTCACACCCCGGTGGCTCCCAGCGTACTTCAGCACCTCCATGGACGATGTGGTGCCTGTGAACACAAAATTCCCCCACCAAGGTTTAGGCTGCACCTGAACCCTTTCATTTAAAGCTCAGAAAGAGCCTCAGCCACATTCAGTTACTGCAGTGCTTCCTCCCTTCACTGTGTGCAGTGCTTCCTTCAGCTCCTGCCTGGTGCTGTCGGTGCCCAGAGCAGCTGGAAATGCCATTTTCAGGAGTGCAAACCTGGCTCCTCTGCAGCTCAGCTGCTCCTCGGGCTCCAGAGCAGGACATGGGCACACCCTGAGCTCCCAGGGGTGCAGGCTGTGCTGGAGGCACCGCTCTCCCTGTCCATCACAGGGCAGAGAGCAGCACCACCAGGCTATTTTGAGCTCCACTGCACAGCTGGAAATCTTCAAACTTTGTCATTTTGGGCTGACACGGTGCTGGCCTGGGAGCAGGAGCTGTGCCATGACACAGCAGGGAGCCGAGGGCAGCTTCAAGTGAGAGGGAAGAGACTTCTTCAAATCCAATAATTCTCTCTGATGAAGACAGGCTGGGAGAGCTGGGGGTGCTCACTTGGAGAAGAGAAGGCTCCAGGGAGACCTCAGAGCCCATTGCAGGGCCCAAAGGGGCTCCAGGAGAGCTGGAGAGGGACTGGGGACAAGGCATGGAGGGACAGGACACAGGGAATGGCTTCCCAGTGCCAGAGGGCAGGGATGGATGGGATATTGGGAAGGAATTGTTCCTGGCACAGGGTGCCCAGAGCAGCTGTGGCTGCCCCTGGATCCCTGGCAGTGCCCAAGGCCAGGCTGGACATTGGGGCTTGGAGCAGCCTGGGACAGTGGGAGGTGTCCCTGCCCATGGCAGGGGTGGCACTGGATGAGCTCTAAGGTCCCTTTCAACCCAAATCATTCTGTGGTTCTGTGATTCAAAAAAAAATCAAAAGGAGAAGAGTTCAAAATGAGCACCACTGGTGATACACCAAAGTTGGGCCTCACTGGGGTGCTCAGGGCTTATCTGGTCTCATCTCTGCTCTGTGGGGTGAGAAATGGTGTCTGAGGGTCAGGACACCGAGGCCATGGACACAGGATGGACCCTGAGGAGGGATGGGCTCCTCCAGGCTCAGCTCCACCTCAGAGAGGCTGCAAACAGAGATGGAGCAAGCACAGGCACGGCTGCTTCTCACCATTCCCCAGGGATCCTGAGGTTTATCCCGCAGCTGGAGCAGGCTCCCCAGGGAATGGGCACAGCCCCGAGGCTGCCAGAGCTCCAGGAGCGTTTGGACAGCGCTGCCAGGGGTGCCCAGGGTGGGGTTGTTGGGGTGCCAGTGCAGGGCCAGGAGCTGGGCTGGATGATCCCTGTGGGTCCCAACTCTGGATATTCTGTGATTCTATGAATTTTCAGCCCTTCAAAGACAGCCTTTGCTCCCCTAGAAGAGTCACTCCCTTTTCAGCAGGACAGCAATCCCTCCCTGAGCATGAGGTGTGTGAGGAGCTGGGTGCAGGCGCCGCTGCACAAGGGAGCCCAGAACCTTCCCCAGCCACCTGCAGGGACCTGGGAGGCTCCTGGGGCCCTTTCTCAGGAGGAAGGATGTGATTCCCCCTCTCACACCAGGCACAGAGCTCTGCAAGAGGTGGGGGCACCTTCTCTCGGGGGTGTCTGGCTCTCCCTGAGCCCATCTTCTCCATAAACCCAGCAGGTGACTGGCCGAGGGTGACCTCCACGTGCCACCCGCGCCAGCCTGGCCCGGGCTGCTCATCCTTCCCCACCCCAGGCGTTCCCTGGCTGTCCTTGCGGGCTCCTGCAGCCCCGGGCCGGGGAAGGCGCTGCCCGCGCTCTGCAGTTGGGTCGCTCCACCACGAGAGCCCACTGCAGCTCCGCGCTGCGCTCCGCCGCTCTCCCCGCCCTTCCCCGCCGCTGTCCCCGCCGCTCTCCCCGCCCGTGCCCGCCGCTCTCCCCGCCCGTGCCCGCCGCTCTCCCCGCCCGTCCCCGCCGCTGCCCGAGGGGCAGCGGGTGCTGAGCCCCCCAGCTCTCCCCACAGAGGGGCTGCGACCCCCCTCACCCTTCCCCCCCCGCGCCCCCAGCCCTGCAGGGAGGCTCCGCTGGTGCTGCAGCTGCCTCCCCTCCGTGCTCAGCGGGTGCTCTGGGTGCCTCCCTCAGTTTGGCAGTTTTCGGGTGTTTCCCTCGGTTTTATACGATTTTAGGGTCGTTGCTCTGGGTGCCTCCCTCAGTTTGGCAGTTTTCGGGTGTTTCCCTCGGTTTTACGCGATTTCAGGCAACTCTGCAGCACCACGAGCAGCGTCTCCCCCAAACCCCGCTGTAACCCCCCACTAAACCCTCCCCTGGGGGGGTTATAAAGGTGCCTCCCCTCGTGCAGGGCAACACCTTAATTAGGAAGGAAATAAAAGGGGGTGCAGGCGATCCCTGATCAGGACAGAGGTAATTATTGATGCAGCAGCTCCTGAAAGCTTCCCCAGGCAAAGACCTGGCTTTGAGCAGAGCAGCTCCTGCCTGCCGTGCTCCAGGAGCTGCCCTACGCAGAGGGGACGATAAGGAGAGTTATTGTTGCTCTGTGCTCATAAAAGGATTATTATTAAGGAGGGGAAGAAAGTTACAAGTGAAGTAAATTGGGCCAGGCTGGGTGTTTGAATAGAGAGGAATAATGTTATGGTAATGTCATGCACGGCTCCGCTGCTCCAGGACCCTGACGTGTTTTATAAAGCCCGGTGCTACAAAAAGCAATTCTGTGAGCAGAGAGAGGCAGAGCTGGCCAAAGAGAAACGAGGAGAAGCTGTGAAAATGATGTTTTATTGTGTGGGAGAAAGCAGTGAGTTGAGATCTAACCCTTGATGTCCTTCTGGAGGAGAAAGCTGGCAGCATATTGTCACTCGCTTGTATGATTTAATTTGCTATTCTGAGTCTTGCAGTAATTTCTTTCCTGTGCTCCAGAAGCTTGTATTGAAATTTCTGTTTGCAAACGAAGCGCAGGGAAGAGCTCCCCAAGGCGGGGGCTTCAGTGCTGGGTCTTTGCACAGACGGTCGTGTCGTGCTGACAGGACGGGAGCACGGGGCAAATCTGGGGACACTGGAGCTCCCCCAGCACCACCATTCACTGCCAGTTTTATCTGATTTTAGTTTGACACCCTGAAACACCTGAACAACAACCCAGGGTGAGTGATGGATCCGGGCCACGGCACACTGTGACATCAATCAGACCTGTACGAGTCCCCAGCGGCTGCAAATCAATGAGTGCCAGCAATAATTACCCATTTTATCTTTCTCTTTATTAATATTTAGGCGTTTTTAATCTTTTCTCTCTAAACACGAGGTTTCCCTGCTGTGGGTGTCCTTCAGGAAAGCTCCTGTTCCTCCAATTAAAGGCTTTGTGCTGCTCCCCGAGCTGGAATGACACAGCCACCAAAGCTGGGGGACAACTCTGCTGCCTCACCCTGGGCGGGTGACACTGGCTGATGTCCCCAAGAGGAGGGTGCAGCCTCTCTGGGGCCACAGTGCAGATCTTGTGATGGTCACATGGAGGTTTCTCCAGCTCTTAGTGTGGGTGGCCACAACCCACAGATGTCATTTAAGGAGATTGTGGAATGGTTTTGGTTGGAAAGGACCTTAAAGCCCATCCAGTGCCACTCTGCCATGGCAGGGACACCTCCCACTGTCCCAGGCTGCTCCAAGCCCCAATGTCCAGCCTGGCCTTGGGCACTGCCAGGGATCCAGGGGCAGCCCCAGCTGCTCTGGGCACCCTGTGCCAGGGCCTGCCCACCCTCCCAGGGAGGAATTCTTAATTAGGAGAAGTCCCTAGAGGTGATTATCTCCTCAGGGGTGCTGTTAGGGTTGAACACATTGCAAAGGAGGCCCTGTTTTGACATGCAAAGGGGAGCAGGACTCCCTGCTTTCCAGTGGAATGACAGCCCTTATCTCCTCTAACAGGGCTGTGGGAGAGCTGATAATGCCCTATCACCCCTGGAAAACAAACAGGAACAAAGTCAAAACAGAAAACAACCCTCCCAAAAAGTAATATAAATTATGTTTATTGTGGAGACAAAAGCTTTCCAGCAAGTCCAGCCACTACCCAGCCTTAAAGCAAGAAAAGGGCTGGAAATAAGTGAGAGGAGGGATCCTGGAGCATCTGCCAAGCTGGGAATACCCCCAGCACCTGGAGGAACAGGTAAAGCCCATCTCTTGTCCGGCTGTGCCCACAGGGATCTGTGCCAGGGATCTGAGGGCAGACACAGACCCAGCTTTTCCAGAGTGGGAGAGGTGGGAGCTCTATTCTGGGACTGTCCATCAGAATAAATCCTTGTGGGGGATCCCAGAGGCTGCTCTGGCCCCAGGCACGGCACACACTGAGGTCCTGCTTCCACCACAGGAGGAGAAACTGGGACTGAAGAGATCCCAGTGCCTCCAGCAGCCCAGGGCTGGACAGGGACCACGGTCTGACGCCCCCAGGAGCCTGCAGGGCTCAGGAGGTTTCACCTCTCCTGCTCCCTCTGTGCCACCTCAACACCACCCCACTGCGGGTGCCACCGCCACCAGCGCTGCCTCCTTGGGACAGCAGCCAGGGATGGGGACAGAGAGGTGGCCACAGTGAGGGTGACCTCAGCTCTCCCCATCCCCTTGCACAGAGCTGCAGGCTCTGCCCAGAGTCACGTGAGCTTCCCCTCTGGTGCCAACCTGTCCAGATGTTCAGCCAGCTGTGATGTGTCATTATCACCTCTCTCGCCTCTGCTGTGTCACCGCTCTTCTCTCACCCACCTCCACTGGGGACAGGACACGTTGTCCCCTGTCACTGGCTCCAGCCAACACGGAATCAGGAGCTGCCTCCTCTCCTCTCCCCTCCTCTGGCTGTTTGCCAGAGGGGCTGAGGGGGCTGGCAGGGACAGGACAATGTTCCAGCCCTCAGCGGGGGAAAAGGGGCTGTGGCATGAGGCATGAGGCTGGAGAATTCTCTGTGCCATATCAACAGTGTAATGAGGACACTGCATGTGGAAACATCTTTCATTGGAAAACAATTCCGGGTGATGCAACTTCCAGCCGCTGCCAAGGGCCCGAGCACAGCCCCAGAGCTCCCCAGCTGGGGCAAGGACCAAGGCAGCTCTGCTGGCCACTCCCAGACAGCGTGGGACAGGTAAAACCAGGGCAGGTAAAACCAGAAGAGATGCTAAAGCTGTCCCACGTAGGCTGAGCTCGGGCTGGGACCCAGCTCCTGCCTGGGGACAGCGGGACCCCTGGGCTGGACTTTGGGGGCCGGTGATGGGTCACTGAAGCTCCTGGCTGAGCATTCCTGGGGCCAGACACGTCCTGGGGAGATGCAGGTCCCCGTGAGGGCAGCGCTGAGTCCCGGGATACACAAACATCCCGGCCACTACTTTTCCAGTGGGACATGTCCCTTGAGCCCTGCCCAGGTGCCCAGGGCCGTGTCACAGGTAGGTGATCTCGATGACATTGGGCTCAGCACTCCCATGGGGAAGGTGATGGTTGCAGGAGCAGTGGCAGCTCACGCCAGCCGAGTCCATGCCGGGCAGATCCCAGCCCGGCAGCTTCCTGTGGGAATCCAGCTGCCTCCAGTCCGTGAGGAGCACGCCGCTGTCCATGTGCTGGGGCATGGGCTCGTGGTACAGGGTGATCTGCACCGTGCGCAGCTGGGGCCCGTAGTGCACCACCAGGATGATGAACACGGCCAGCAGCACGAAGAGGGCGACGATCACCGAGATCACGGGCAGCGCGTCCGATCTCTTGGTCACGCTCTTGACGATGGAGACGGGGGTGAAGGCGGCCACGTCCTGCGGCTCGGGCTGTCTCGGCTGGCTGCCGGGCAGCGAGGCGTTCATGGCTCAGCGGGGTCACCTGGGACAGGGACACGGGGAGTGACCACCGAGCGAGCCCGTCCCTGTCCCTATCTCCCGGCCTCGAGCCCGCAGCTCCTGCCTGCACTCGCAGCTGCCAGGGAATGGGATGATCCCATAAGTGTTCCGTCCCTCGGGCTCGCAGCACAGGATCAAATTTGGTGGTTAAGTCTGGGGCTGCAGGATGAGGCGGTGCCCTGCATCCCCATGTCCTGGGCACCTTCGGCCACCGCACCTGGCTCTTGTGGGGAGCCCTCTGCCCTCCCCTCTCACACCTCAGCCCCACGGTGCTGACCCAGGACCAAACCCCACGGGGACCTCCCAGGGGAACCCAACCCCGTAAGTCGTCCCCCGCCAGAGGCACGACCCCGTGGGAGCCAGCTCGGGTGGGAGCAGCGGGAAAGGAAAGAAGGAAGGAAGGAGAGCCCTGCCAGCCCCACGGGGTACCTGGGCGTCCTTGCTGCCTGAGAATCATCGTCTCCAGCGGCGGGGCTGGGAGCTGCCGGCGGGGCGGGCAGGACGAGCTGCGGGCTGGTTCTGCGGTGAAGGTGCAGCCGGACTCACCTCGGAAGCTGCCACGTCACGGCCCGGCCCCGCAGCCGCCGGGGCTCCCCGGGGCACACGAGGAAGCGCCGGCTCATCCCGCGGGCACATCCCCCGGCTCAACCCCGGCCCTGCCCGCTGCCACATCAGCGCTGCCGCCCCTGCCCGCGCCCCGCGACCCTCCTGTCCCCCGCTGCGGGACAAGGGCTCTTTTGTCTGGGGACAAGCACCCTCCCCCCTTCGGCTGCAGGAAACCTCCCTCCTGCCACCGGCGGGGCGTGAAAATGTCATGTGGCGAAGGAACGGCTGTAAAAAATCCCCGTTCTGCCCGCGGGCTCTTTGCAGAGCCCGGCACGGTGAGCCCAGGCCGTGCTCCGGGCTGGAAGGGCCCTGTCCCGAGGGGTGGCACAGCCCGGGGATGACTGTCCCTGCCGGGGGTCCCATTTGCCAGCACGGCTGTGGAGCGAGTCCATGGGGAGCTCCGGATGCTTTGGGCCTCCAGCCCAATGGTTGGACTCGATGATTTTGGAGGCTTTTCCAACCTAAATGATTGCGTGACCTGCTGGGGGTCGCAGGCAGGAGCCAGTGCCAGGTCAGGGCTGGCACATCCCTCCCCTCACCGCCGGCCGTGGCACAAGGCTGCAGGGATGCCCTCCAGGCACACAGGTACATCGGCCTGGCCCGGGGATGCCGTGTGTCACCCCCTCTGCCACTGGGAGTGACCTTGAGCACATCTCAGAGCGGAAAACATGGATCCCCTGGAGTTTTAGCCCTTACAAAGCACATCTTCCCACCCTTCCACCCCACAGCACCACTGCTCTTACCTGCAGGCTCTCAGCAGACAGGCTGGGGTGAATATTTGGGCTCTGTCCTTCCCGCATGCGGGGAGGACAGGGTGGGAAATGCCTTTTCCACCATCCAGCCGAGCATCCAGAAGAGATTTGTGTGTGAGAGCTTCTGGGTATTTGCACTCATTTCAGGATTCAGTAAAACCTTAATCTACAGCATAATCTCTGAGCGTCACATCTGTGCAAGGGACAAAAGGGTGGGGGGCTGCTGGCAGGGGGTTTGTCCCAGCAAAGGCTGCTGTGGAGGCTGTCAGCCTTGGGCCTGGAGGTTCTCCTGGGGGGCTGGAGGGGTTTGAAGAGACCCACGGAACGTGAGGAGCTGTGCCATGCACAGGGATCACTGCCTCCAGTCCTGCTGCTGTCTGCCAGCTGTGGGAAGCAAGGATGCAGTGAAGGAGCAGCTCCTCTGCCTTTTGGCTGAGGCTCTGTGGCTTTTGGGGGGCTGTGGGAAGGGGCTGGACCAGCCCTTCAGACCAGGAGACAGAATTCCGTGGCTTTGCGTCCTGAATACCCACATGGACCCCCGGAGAAGGACACAGGAGCCTTTCCCACATGGGGACACTAAAACCCTTCTCCTCCCCCAAACACCCACTGACATCCAGCACAGGATAAACCAGAACCTGTGGAGTTCACAGTGTGACAGGCAGGACCTGCACGGACCAGCACAACACAAGGCCACGGCCAAGACACCAAATGCCTGAACCCCTTGGGCTGCATGGGGGCAGAACCAGCTCGGGTTTCCAGTTCCTCCCCTTCTCAAGGAACTGGGGATGGGGTCGGTCCAAGCCCAGCAGGGCTGTGTGTCCTGCAGGGAGGGAGGCTGTGCTGTCTGAAGAGCAGCATCCCAAAGCCACCATCCCAAAGCCACCATCCCAAAGCTGGCATGTCCCGGTGCCCAGACTCGCTGGAGCTGCCCAGGGAGGTCCAGGGTGCAGGGCAGATCCAGCTGCTGGGCTACCCTGGCCCCACAAGGAGCAGTTATTCCCAGATTCCTCATGGATGGGTAAGAAACCCCCTCTCATGTGGCGGGGAGGCTCCTCCAGCAGCTCCTACCCCAGGGAGGCCCAACACAGCCGTCATGTGCGGGGAATGGGACCTGGGGGCACATCCTACCCCACGCAAACCACCTCCCAAAAACCCCAGCAGCACAAGGAAGCCACTGAGGCCCAGAGCAGGGCATCCCTCCGTGCCGGGAGCCGAGTCCCCAGCAAAGCTCGGTGAGGTTTCCTCTGCCGCCGGTAAGCGATGTCTCACATCCTCCCCGGCCATAATGGGCTGAAAAACACAGTTCCCCTGTGGATTCAGCCCGTTTCCTCCTATTCTTTAACAGGAAGCCGTGTGAGAGTCAGCCCAGGCGGGCGAATCGCTGCTCGCGGTCCCTCCCGGGATGGCCAGAGGCTCCGCGAGCCACAAGCCAGCGCGGAGATGCTGCTCCCGTCCCTCCATCCCTTCCTCTGGCTCCTCCTGCTGCTCCCAGGTGAGCTGCTCCACACACCCCGGGGAGCGCGAGGGGGATTTGGGGGGCCCGGCTTCACGGGGGACTCCCAAGGGAAGTGGGCAGAGGCTGGAAGGTGTGGGAGCTGCCACTGGGAAGCTCAGCCTTTCAGCTCAGGGGTGGCAGGAGTCAGGCTGCTGGGAAAATGTGGCTTTGTCGGGTTTATGGGGTTTGTTTGGCAGTGCTGGAATACAAAACTTTGTTTCCTGGTTAATGAAAGGAGTGTTTCTGCTGAGGGCTGCGATGCTGAGGCATTTGTAGTAGGTGGCTTTTGTCAAATCAGAGTAAAGGTGGAATGTTTAAATGTATAGGACATTATTTTCCTCAGAAATACTTTTTATTTGCACTTTTTCCTCTCATTAATATAAGTACAAAGCCCACGTGCATGGCTCGTGCAGAGCACACCTCGTCCTTGCTGTAATAATTCTGCTGCTTTGGGGTAGTTCCGCTTTAACTTCTCTTTCTTGAGTGGAGGTGTGGGATGAAGGAGCTGGTTTCCTGCTCCAAAGAATGACAGGTTGCTTTTCCCTGCATTGTCAGGCACCTCTTGCCTTGCTGACAGCTGTAGTAGCTGGGAGCTGGAACACATCCAAAGGAATATAAAATAATGTGTCTCCAACTCTGAGGTTTTATCATTAAACCATACAAGTTGCCTCGGGTTACAGCCACTGTGCTGGTAATAATGGGATTTTTAAAAGGCAGAGAATCATAGAATGGTTTGTGGTAGAAAGGAAAGATCACCTCATTCCATAGAATATAGAAACCAATTCAGTTTGTAGCTGTATAATTCCAAGAAATAAGAGCATGTGGATTGGAAATTTTCTCTCTTCATTAGAGGGCAACACTGCTGCCTTCAGCAGAGGGGGGATGTGCACCTGGGATCGGATCAAGGATCAGATCAAGAGGCTTTGAGTGCCTTGGCCACGCTGTGACACTCCTTAGTGCCCACCCAGAATGCTGTCTTCCCTCTTAAAACTCCTTGGGAGGGCTTTTATGGGACAGGAACACCACAGAGGGGTCAGCCCCCTTCCCTGGCCCGCCTGCACCACGCCAGGATCCACAGAGCGGGACTCCCAGAAGCACTGCCCCGAATTCCAGCTGCCAGCAGGACCTGGCAGCTGCAGCATCAGGTGGGTGGGATGCCACCCTCCATCCTTCAGTCCCAAGAGCATCACTCTGTCCTCTCAAAGCCACCTGGCTAAAACCACCCCCCTCGGTCACGGCACCGTCACACCTCTCCCACCAAACCACCGGCCTTCCCTGGAATGTGTCCTGGCTCCCTCTTCTGCGCTGACCCAACAGCTCCAAAAGGGCTTTTTCATTTCATTTTTAATTTTACAGCAAGTCCCTGAGGTGCTGCAGCCCCTGGGGAAGCTTCTGCACAAGGCAAAGCAGCAGCTTAGTGAGAGGGGCAGAGGGCTCCGTGACGCCGCTGATTTGCCGGCACACAGGCAGCTGGAAAAGGGAATTAGGGGCTCTGGAACAAGGCTGCCTGCCCTGGGGGAGATGGAGGGAACCTTGAGGAGACAGAGAATTAGCTCTGGCTGGACACTACCACCTGCCTGTTCCCATACAGGCCTTTCTTGCTTTTGCTTGGTGCAAATTCAATATTTTATTAATTTATCACTTCCTAAATTAAACTTCTCTGTTCTCAAGGTTATTTCTGAAGGGAAGCTCACATAAGGGAGGCTCAAACTGTTATTTTGAAATTGCTGAAGCGAGAAGGTCTGGCACATTTCCAATTTGGTTTTCCTCCCCCCAGAAACACTTAGCAGAAAATTTGTCCAAACAAACCTCTTCCTATGGACCGTTCCCATTACAATGGGCAGGCGTTTTCCAGACAAAAGATTTCCACTGAAAAAATTCCCCCTCAAAGCTGATGAAAACCCAGCAGGATTTCCCACTGTTGTTGTTCCATCCACTGCTCTCCTTATCTGTGCCACAGCCTGTGGATGGATAATGCCATGACAAATGTGGAATTTCAAAACCAGACATGTATTTCGAGATATATTTTCTATATAATCAAAAAGATGGGGTGCAAGTCAAGGACAGGCACCCATATTCCAGACTTGCATCCTCAAACCAGAGCATCCCAGAGCAAATTCCTCAGCCAAGGGCGAGGCCAGCCCAGCCCTGACGTGGTGAACAAGGAAGAGAAAGCAGGAGGTGGTTTGGAGAAATGTTTGTTCGCACAACAAACTGCTCCCTTCGGTAACACGAAACCCTCCGGTGCCTCTGCAGATCTGACTGCAGCAGCTTCCAGGAATTATGTCCCATTTACAATAGGTGAGTCAACAACAGGTGTCCTTGGAGGAGGTGCTGCTGCTGTCCCAAAGCAGGAACGCTCCTGCTGGGAAGCCAGGCTGGAGAGGGGAGCTGTGGCTTCTGCAGCACCAGCAAAGGCCCAGCCCCAGCTGGGAGCTCTCCTGGCCCCACTTCCCAGAGGAGCCCAGCCACCATGACCTCAACAAGGGAGAAGCTCTCATCTGGGTCCAGAGCAGGCACCAGGATGGTCAGAGGGATGGGGCAGCTCTGCCATGAGGGAAGGCTGGGAGAGCTGGGGGGATTCACCTGGAGAAGGGAAGGCTTCAGGGAGACCTCAGAGCCCCTAAAGAGTGACTAAAGAGTGCCTAAAGGGGCTCCAGGAGAGCTGGAGAGGGACTGGGGACAAGGGATGGAGGGACAGGACAAGGGGGAATGTCCTTAAGCTGAAGGAGGGCAGCTCTGCAGGTGGGGTCTCACTTGAGCAGGGCAGAGTCCCCTCTCCCCTGCTGCCCACGCTGTGGGGGTGTGAGATACGGGGGGATACATAAAGAGTTACAAAATGTGGGAATAAAACCTAGGTGATATCACCAGGCTCATTCACCCAAAACCTGGACTCAGAGGAATTGTCAGGCCAAGATGCTTTACCTGGCCTGTAGCTGTTGCTTCTGTGAGACTGGAACCTCTTCCAAGCACGGTTATCCTTCATCTCTCCTGGCACTCAAGCCAGGACACCAAAGAAAAGCAGGTGGAAAGAACAGGGATTATGAGAAATCCCTTAGCCACCAGCCCCTTTCACACCGTGTCTCCTGAACCAGTCCCAGCAGATCACATTCCTGCTTGGTGGTTCATGAGCACCACAGAGCAGCACTCAAATAAACCCGGGGAACCTCAGAATTACTGGAAAGAATAATCAGTTTGGGGAGAAACTTGGAAAGTCTCCTCTATAAAGTGCTTTGAGCTCTGCTAATAAATAATATTATTAAAAACTTGTAGGTAGGCAAAAAGCACAGGCTGGGCTCTGGCTCCAGTTGAGCCTGGATTGGTGGTGCAGCCATTTTGCATTTGCACTGGGCATGGAGTGATTTCCCCTCCAAAATCCCAGACCCAGCTCCAAACCTGAGGAACAGCACAGCCAGGAGAAGGGCAGGACCCACATCACCAGCACTGCAAACAGCAGGAGCAAACCCAGAGCTCTAAAATAAGCAGGTCAGGAGGAAACTGGGACCAGCAAGCAGCTGGGAGGGTGATGGAGCAGCAGCCTGGTGGAGCAGTGGTGGTGCAGCCAGGAGAAAAGCCATGCTGCTTTTCCTTCCAGGAACAGCCCCTTTGCATGGAAAAACCAGCGCTGGGCACCACGGGGGTGCAGCAGAGCCGCTCCCTGCACGCAGCTTCCCCACATTTGTTTGTCTCCTGTTGCTTTCTACATCCAAGTGGGTTTTAATTGCCTCCCACTAAGATCTGCTTCCAGACCAGCTCACCAGAGAGGAGCATGGAATGTGATGCTTGGAGAGGATGCCCAGGCCCAGGCCCAGCCCTTGAGGATGGGCAGAGGAAGGCAACGATTAATTTTAATTGCTGATGAGATCCGGGATTAATTCCTGGCTCTCTAAACTTTCCATAACACTTTGACTGAGTCATTACAATTCAGAACCACTTGGCAGTGAGTTGCCAACCCCCCCACACCATTTGGGAATTAGGCACTTGAATACCTCTGTGGATCTGGCCCTGATTTAGGCTGTCAGTTATCCAGCCTGCAGAACAACACTTTTCCTCTCTCTCCTCCACAATTCCCACCCCACCTGTTCTGCTGTGAGACCCTCAAGGCAGAGACACTTTATATAGGCACTTAATAAAACAGGACCTAGGCTTTGGCAGAGCTCTCTGCTTTCCAGGGTTCCTAACAGAGGATTTTTTCCACGTGGAAGTCCTAGGAATTGGGTGCTGCTCACTGCTGCCGTGTTTCACCCAGGAAACAGCTGCACCTGTGTTAAGTGGTTGGTATTTTTTTTGTCGTGAGTCATCTGACAGAAGTGCCAATATCTGAGTTGAAAAGCCTATTTTTAGGTTGCTGGATCTCTTTTCTGAACACATTTTCAAGCGCAGGATGACACTGAGGTACAGCACTGCCCCGTGGCCTCTGCACGTGGGACATCCCCTCAAAACTGCCAGGGCAGGGACAAGTGCAGGGTTCCTTGTCACTGGGAATAGATGGTCCCTCCCCATCAGCAATTCTAAGTGGACAGGACCAGTCCCTGTGACTCCACACCAGTGCCAGAGGTCCCCCCCAGTGACTCCAGCCCTCTATGAACCCCAGCTGGACACCACAAGCCTGTCTTGAGCCTGATCTAAACCCTGCTGAAGCCTTTCAGAAAGCTGGCTCAGGTCTCTATAGGAGGCCCTGGCAAAGTTTGGGGGTTTAAAGTCAGTCCCTCTCTTTGGTCAGCACCTGGAAAAACCATGCTTTAGATGTCTACAATTGCCAAAAATAGTACCAAAGCAGAAACACCTAAAATTCACCTGTCTTTTGGTTGACATCATCCTCTCTTTGTGCTGAGGAGTGGGGTGAGCTGCTGGCTTTGGGAATATCTCAGTTGCCACAAGAGAAGGCTCCAGATCAGTCTAGACACACCTAACCCCACAGAAAAACAACTACCAAAACCAGAAATCCAAAATTCTCCTGTTTATCCTTTGGAAAAATAAACCAGAAAGCAGCAAGCGCTGAGTGCCAAATGCAGCTGCAGCTCCGACGTGCTCCTCTGCAGCTCCGGTGGGTAACTGGAGCTTTCCCATGACAGCACGAGCAGAAAGCTGTATTTCCCATGGTAAATCCCTCAGCCAGCTCCGAGTCTCCACCCAGGAGTGCACAGTCCAGCTGTAAATCCTTTGCACCCAAACACGCAACAAACGCACTGGCAGTGCCTGCACCCGTGGAAGGGCTTTGATGTTTATTGCAATTGCAGCTGCGCCGGCTGTGTCCCGATTATTGCTGCTTATTGTACAGCCAGGGCTGTACGGTGCTGATTATTGCTGCTGTTTGTACAGCCAGGGCTCTCCACGCTGGCAGCAGCGCTGGGAGGGAATGATTTCCAACTCCAGAATCCCCTGGGATGCCTGCAGGGAGCCGCGACGCGTGGCGTGTTTTGTTCATCCCCATCCTGCTGCCCAGCCCCACAACGGGAGTTCAGCCTCATCCTGCTTTGCACAGATCCATCCCGCTCCTGTGGGATCAGGGATGCTGAGCACCCTCCCCAAAAGAAAACATCCAATAGAACGGGACTTTTGCTTATTTGAATTGGCAGGGAAGGCAAAACAAGCAGCAGCGGCGGCCAGAAGTCAGAGCCAGGCCTGCTCCGCTTTGAAATGAAGTGTGGATGTGTTTAGAGAAGCCAGGGCCGTTTATTCCGGAGCAGAATGCCAGAAGGGGATCTCCATCCCTTGGCCTCTCCACAGCAAGGCCGGGCATTTCTCCACAGCAACACTCCAGAGCAAGGCAAGCATCGGCCCAGCCACAGGAACTCCGGGAACTGAGCACTGGGAAAAAACGGCTTTTTCATCTTTTTTACAATAACCCCACGGTTTAGGTTTGCAAACAGAGAACTTCAGAAGTTCTCCAGTGTCACCCTCACTGACAGGACAAGCTGCAGTGAAGCTGTCCCATGGATGGTCCCATCAGGGATGGCAGAACAGAGCAATGTCATCTCCCTCACCCTCAGCTTCCTCCCATCCCTAGAGGCTCTGTTCAAGCTCTCAGATTTCTCCTCATCTGCACCAAAAATGGTGGAATAAATGGCCAGCTCAGCACCTTCATTCCCCTCTTCCTTTGGCTGAGTGCAGACAGCAGCTCTTTCTCCAGCGATTCTGGGTGCTTCCACATGCCATGACCATGAAAAAGTACCTGTGATCATTTCCATAAATGTGTCACAACTACTTCTCCCCGCAGGAAAACAAGACAATGGGTCCTGCAAGGGAATTTTGGAGAAAGAGGAGCTGTTTGAGTCTGGCAGCTGCTGGAGGATATTGACCCCCCATGATGATCTCAGCGCTTTATTTTTTGTGCTGAATGTAGAGAGTATCTTAAGGCATTTGCAAACCAATGTCCAGAATCATCTCCCATCCTCAAAAGAAGCATCGCCACCTCTTTAGGAAGGGCAAACATGCCTAAAACACTTTTTTCCCCCATTATATTAATTGATTTAGTAGGTGATGGTACAGCTGCCCGTAACCCTGTCTCTTACTGTCCTGATACTCCTATGACTTGCTCTTCGAAACCCCTAGGAAAGGACATCCCATAAATTCTCCAACACCATCACTCCTAGCACCTCACTATCCTTGTGCTAAGGCAGGTTCCTAGTGCCCAGCCTCCCTTTTCCTTGCTGCACATAGAGGTCCTTGCTTTCTGATCCTGCTCCAAACAGAGATAAGAAACCAGCCAGTCCATTCCTCTCTGTGTAATCAAAGATCTGATCCTGTCTCCTCTTCCATGGACTGAACAGGACTGTTTTCCCAGCCTGCTGCCCAGTAAAGTAGAAGAGAAAAACATGGAAAAGGTCTGAAAAGTCGAGTCTGATTTTCACAGCCAAAGCATGTGTGGGAATAGACCACATTTTATTATGTATTCACCATGGTTTACACACTTCCTGTCTGGCTGGGATCATTGTCATAAAGCCTCAGACACAAAAGCAATTACAGCTCCAAAGCAATTCCATGAGGAAAATGAGATCAATCAGGAACTTGCTACACCCAGAGGGTGCCGAGGGTGAGCTCTGAGCCAGGCCCTGGGAAACCACACTCAGTGCTGAGAGTCTCCTTCCAGACACCCCTCCCTGCAGGGCCCTCAGCCTCCCCAGGCACCAGCAGCTCATGGACCTACCCCAAAGTTCATCTACATCACCCCTACAGCTCCTGGTATCAAATCGTGGAATCCCAGACTGGTTTTGGTTGGGAGGGACCTTAAAGTTCATCTCATTCCACCCCTGCCATGGGCAGGGACACCTTCCACTGTCCCAGGTGGCTCCAAGCCCCAATGTCCAGCCTGGCCTTGGACACTGCCAGGGATCCAGGGGCAGCCAGAGATGCTCTGGGCACCCTGTCCCAGGGAACAATTCCTTCCATATATCCAAACTAAGCCTGCTCTCTTTTGGTTTGAAGCCATTATGGGGTGTTGCAGGCTGGAGATCCGAGACAGGTCAGAGCTACGGCGTTTTAGAATTGCCTGGTCCCCTCCTTGGTGAGAAAAGGGGCCTGGGGAGGAGCTCTCTCACAGCTGGCTCAGGAGAGATGAGAAGCAGCAGCTGAGCTGCATCTGCCCCCAGGGAGGGCAGGTTCTGGCTGAAAAGGGGCACTGCTGTGCCCTGGCTGGTGCTGCCTGCCTGGACCCTCCCCTGCAGCTCCTGCAAAGGCATTGCTCCCACCACAGACCACTGAGGCATCGTGAGGGGACAGCATGCTGGAAGGATTCAACCTTCCCTGATGTCCCTTTCTGTCCAAATCCTTTATCTCCCATGGGACTCTAGTGAGATGGATCACCAGTGGAGTCAGGTTCAGCTGCTTTCTGTACCTGTAGTGTAATTTCTTTCATTAAACTTAACCACAGAGAGCACCAGGGTCACCAGCAATAACCATTTTAAAATCCCAATTAGGATGTGCATTCCAGCAATGACAGACTCAAAGTCACCTTCCCAAAGTTAAACCAGCTGGGTTGGATTTGAGCATTTAAAGTGTATTTACATTTTCCAGGTCTTGTCCTCAAGTGTGGGGCATTTCTTTCTCCCATTTTCAAGGGCAGCATTTTTAATTGGCATCACATCTAACCCTTGGGGTTGGACTAGATGGCCTTGAAAGTTCCCTTCCAATCCAAAATACTCTGCTCTGTGATTCCATGAGGACAGGACTTTGGGAGCTGGGGCTTAAAGGAAAACATCACAGATGCTGAGAGTAGGAAACATGAGGGATTGGAGCAGGGATGCTTTGCCATGAATCCAAAAGAAAAGCAAACAAATACCACCTTTCAGTTGAGGAACTGGGGACCCAGTGAAACACCTACAACCTCGTATGGACCTACAGGGCTACCCTGCCCTACAGGGAAGGCAGCTGCAGCTCCCTCCAGACTCACAGCCACAGGCTTCAGCCAGCTTCCCAGGATACACAGGACAGGAAGGAGAGCCAGTCCCATCAGCTCCTGGAAGCCTTTACAAACCTCAGCCATCCATTCCTTAAACTCTCAAGGAAACTAAGTGTCCAAATGTGTGTCTTAACTGAATAGCACCAGGACACAGGTCACACACCCTTCTCTGCCAAGGCTGAGCTGAGGCAAACAGCTCACAGGGAGGGAATGACCCCATGGATTTCTGTGGCCCCCCAAAGGGTTCGGCTCCAGCTGGGGAGGAGGACATTTATCCTGGCTGGATAAACTCCAGTACTAATTTACTCAGAGCCTGGTAGCTTTACACGCAGTAAAACTCCTTTGCTACTACTTCTCTGCTAATGCTTTTGGGGGGATCCCATATTTCAAAGTCATTCTGACAGAAGGTGAGGAAAACCCAAGCCACACAAGGAACAGGAGCAGCAGTGTGTTAGTGACCATCACAGATCCTGCACCACTCACACTCCTGCTCTTTCCTTTCAGGTCCTACAGCTTCCACAAACTCCCCCAGCCCTGCTGGAACAGGTATTTCTGGCTTGTGATGTGCTTCATGTGTCTGTTTGGATGTGGATGCACGTGGAAATGGGGGTTTGCAAATGGACAGGCCCCAAATGGGACCCTGATTCAAAAGTCCCATCTGCTGAGGGATCTTCTCCCAGGATCCTGCCTCTGCCTGCCCCATCCATCAGCATTCACCCCCAGATCTCCAGGGGACATGGATGGTGCTGTGCCCCAGAGGGTGACCTGGCTGGGCTCATTTTGGAAGGGAGCGAGGCTGTGTTCCAGGGAGCCTGGGGAAAGCAGAGGAATTCCACCTTACCTTTGCTCCCTGTTTTCCCCAGCTGTTTCCTAGCAGCTAGGGATCCATGGAGCTGCCAAGCTCCCTCTGGTCCCGACAGCCACACCGGTGACAAACCCTCTCCTTGGCATCTCTTGTCCCCCTGACCCCTTCTGCTCTCGTTGGCTACCATGGCCCCTTTCTGGCCCATCCTTCAACCCTCCCTGTGGGATCTCACCAACCTGGAAAAGTCACCTCTGTGCCTCTGCTTGTGTTCCAGGTCGATCCCAACCAATAGAACACAGCCCTGAAGTGAAGAACCACAGCTCAGGTAACGCTCAGCTGGAGACCGAGGAGAGCGGCTCGGGGACATCCCAGTGTGTAACTGGTCTGACCTCAGCCCGACTGGGCCACCCAGCAGTAACTGGGGCTGTGCAGAGGACAGTGGTGAGGAGGAAGGAAATTTTGTGGTATCAGGGCTTCTGATGCAGCCAACTCAGCCCACGGGGATCAAGGCACAGGTGTGAGCAAAACCAGGGGGGGAAAAAAATCACTAAATTGAATAGGGAGAATGAGATGATGATAGAATCCCAGAATCCCAGAATGGTTTGGGTTGGAAGAGACCTTAAAGCTCATCTCATCCCACCCCCTGCCATGGCAGGGACACCTCCCATTATCCCAGGCTGCTCCAAGCCCCATCCAACCTGGCTGGTCTTTAAGATCCTTTCCAACCCAAGCCTTTCTATGATTTTGTGACATGTACAGAACACCAATTACACCAGAAATGATCTCTCCAGCTCCAGATCCACATCTGTTTGTGTCCACTTGGATCTCTGGAGTCAGATTTCTTCCTGCTATGTTTCAGGGGAAAATAAAATCTAAGCATAGCTACCCTTCCAGAAGGACCCCAAAAATATCAAGGAATAAGATCTCAAAAAGATCTCTGCTCCTGCTTCCAAGCCTTGTGGGAAAAAAAAGAAACTTAAAAGAAACTTTATCTTAAATTCTAATATTTTAGTGAAGCATTTGGATAAAGGGGGAAAAAAAGCCCATCACACTAACCTTGAAACCATTTCACCATTTTTTCAATTTACTGGAAAGCCGAGAGAAGTCTAGAAAAGGAACTTGCCTATAAATTCCCAGCTGGTGATCCACTCTTCCTTGCAGAGGTTTATTGAAAGCTTTTTCCCCCACATCTTGCTCTGGATCAGGTGCAGTTTGGAGCAGCAGGTTGAGGCAGAGGACGGAGCCTCCAGACCACTTCAAGAGCTGAATTATTTGTGCTTGGAGACTCTCAGCAAAATGAAATGTGAAAGTTGGCACTTCAGAGCACAAGGAAATGATCATGTGGGTGCCAGGCAGCTCCAGGCAGCTCAAGTGTCCAGTGACAAAACACCTTCACTTTTCAAAGCAGGGAAGGAAGCAGTGGCAAACCCCTGACTCTCTCCATGTGTTTGCTGAGCTCTGCCAGCTCAGCATCTCCCCACAGTGAAAAGAGCAAAAGTGAATTCCAAAGTACAAGAGCTCCTTCACTCTGAGCAGGTTGAAGGCTATTTCCATGCTTTCCCTAGCAGGTTATTCCTAACTCTCAAGAAATTTGATGACTCTGCAATAGCTGTGCCCTCTCCAGGCTGTTTCTGAGCTGAACTTTTTGAGGTAACGCTACAATTTCCCCACAGAGCCATCAGTAAAACCAACACCAGTGACCACCCTGAACCTCACCTCTGTGGGTCAAACCACTACAGCCAAACCCTCCCCCATCACTACAACAACCCTGACAGCAACCACTGAGCAAGGTAAGGATGGAAAACTCAAATATTTGCTCAGGCAGGACCTGTTTGTGCCTCCCTCCTTACCCAATCCAAACTGCGGGCATCAGAATATTGGGCTAGTCCACACTGTGCTGGTTATTCAGCAATTCTGCAAATATTGAATTTCTCTGAGTCTTTGCTGAAAGAGCAGCTCATTCCAGCTCCCCAGATGGACACAGCCAGGCCAAGCCCATATCAGAAAATCCAGATCATGCTTTATCAAATATTGGAGCAGCCCCAGCCTCCCCAGCCTCCCTCGCCAAGCTCACCTGTCGGGTACACTCTGAGCTGACTCCACACCTTGCTAACCCAGCATCCTGATGTCTGTCTGGAGGGAAAGTATCATGCAAATAAAGATATTTACTCCATAGACACCCAACAGCTCTCCACAGTGGAATCTGTAGTGGCTTCACAAGTTAATTGTCCTTTCCCATGTTTTCTTTATCTAGATGATAAGTCCAGTGGAAACAGAAGCACGGCAGCTCCTTCAACACCTCAAGGTACTTTGTCCTTTTGTAAAATAACAATAAGATCAGATAATTTCATGGCAATCAATGGCACAGGTTCTCTAAGCACAAGTCTTTTTTTGGGGTTGAGCCACCCAAAACCACATCTGGTGTCCTTATAAGCAGTGATAAAACACAAGAAAAATGCTCTTAACATCCTCTGCTGGGATGAACTTGCACAGCTGAACAATAGATCTATGTTTAGAAGAAGAGAGCCCTTTTAAAATCCTTTTAAATAAATACAATTTTGCTTTTGACAGTTTGCTTAACCCAACCTGTAAGCACAAATTAGAGAATACAGTAAGAGTTTTCTCAGAATAAGGGCAGAATCCAAGTGACTGGAAGACTGGAATCTGACAACTGAGCTGATTCCCCAGTAAAGATTCAGCCTCAAAAACCTGCAATGGTCTAGAAACTGCTCTGCCTCTCCAAGTACCTCTCAGATCTCTAACACAAGCAAGGTGAGGAACCCATGGCCAGCTGTGCCCACACAGATGCCCACCCAGCATGGTTGTCCCCTGTTAAGCCAGGAGCCCTTTGCTCAGAGCAGATTGCTGTTCATTCCAACCCTGATTTACCACTGAGAAGCCCCACACATCTCTGACTATAGATGCTGATGCTTCCAAAGGCCAGGTCTCCCACTGGGTGAGACCCAACATTTCCCAGGGGTGGGGTATCCATGGCAGGCTCGGCAAACCACAGCTTCTGCCTGTGGCTAGAAGAACAATTTCAGAATGAAACAAAGAATTCGATGACTGGGGAAAAAACTGTACAGCAGCAGACCCTGCTTCTCCAGACTGTTCTGCTCTGTGTGGCTTCTGAAACAGATTGGTTAGTTCATGCTTTTTCCCCTTTTTCTTCTGGGTTTTGGCAAAATCCCCTTCCAAAGCAGGGCTGTTTGCTGTGGGACAGGACCTGGGTTCAGCTGCTGCCCGGGGCAGTGCCAGGAGCTGTGCACAGCTCTCCAGGCACCACATCCCTTCGGCCAGCACTGCTGCTGGGAACGTGCGGATGGGAAAGCAGGGAAGAAGATCCTACTTGACCTACAAATGATCTTCTGAAGCTCTGAACTGCCACTTTGAGTCTCCTGATAGGGCCTGTAGCCGCTCGTTAAGGTCGATGCAGACACTCTGGCTGTTTAACAACAGCCTGGAGGCAGCAAAGGATGTTTTTTCTCTGTACAAGTGAAACACATTTCACACATTGGCTTTACATTTCCTTGCACAGGCACTGGAAGCAGCTGTCACAAACAAAGCAGCTTCACTCAAGGCAGTTTATCCCACTGAGAACTAGAGTCCTTGCTTGGACAAACCTCTGTGCTGCCACAGCTAGCCTACATATGGTGTACAAGTTAGCCCACCTCGAATGGGTTTAGTTACTTCTAGATAACCTAGGATAGCAAATCCACTCATTTCAAGCCCAGGGACAAGCCAAATAGTCAATCCACACCCACATTCTGCAACATTTCTTCCCCTAAGCAGATTTATTTTAAAGTCTCAATGTTTATGACCTATAGCAAATCTATTACCTTCCCAGCTCAGTCTTCCAGCCTCCCCTTGCTGTTTCTGCCCCAAATCTGCACCTGGGACTGCAGACCCTAAAGAGGTTACAAAAGGGTATTTGAACTTCAGTTTCCTAGGTTTCCATTTGGACATGGAAAATAGTACAAAGTATGTTTCACAGGAAGCCTTTAGTCTGGAGGTGGGAGTATTAATTCCATGTTTCCCCAGATATCGCCGGCACTACTGTGAATCCATTCTCCTCTCCAGGTGCCCATTCATTCCTTTGGTTCTTAGATGACACTGGAGGTCAAGACTCACATTCTGTGTCTCTCTGTGCAGGTCAGGATCCCGTGGGGAACAAGAGCACCACGACATCAGTGACTCAAGGTGCTTCCTCCTTGCAGAGAGGTGATTCCTGCTCTGTATTTTATATTCCTCTGCATGGCCAGCAGCAAGGCCATCACACTGCTGTCTTCAAGGCAGTGTGGAGAAAGGCCAGTGCGTACCTGAGCGAGGCTGAACATCCCATCCAGCCCTTGAAAAGGCTGTAAAGCTCTGCAGAAGCAGCACTTCAGGGCAACCTCTTGAGCCTGGGAACAGCAGGAAAGGTGCCATTATGTCAAAAGGTTGTAAAAGGAGGGAGACTGGACAAACTCCCCCCTCAAACGCACTGCCAGGGCTGACCTTGACCTTTCCTCACTGGGATCCCAAAAACCCTGTGGGTGTTTTCAGCTTGTCCATAAAGGGGGCCCCACCATGGCAATGATTCTACACAGGTCTTGCTCACTTTGCTATTAAGATTGATGGACCTGGCCAGGATCCAAACTTGGTCTCTCCAGTGAAGTGCAAGTGAGAGTTAGGTCCTCTAGCATTGCTAGGAATCCTCTTCCCAGCCATGGAAGAATGACTTTTATGTAAATCTACCTTTCTCCCCTCTGTAGGCACCTCAGAGCCTGTCACCCCAACACCGAACCCCTCCAGCCACTTACCCCAGCCCAGCCCGACAGACGAGAAATCACCGCTGACAGTGGCAGCTTTTGGTAAGGTCTTGTGGCACCTGGGGGAGGAGGGGGCTCTGTTTCACCAGGCCACGCTGGTTTGGACACCCAACTTCATGAGGCCCTGGCACAGGGTGCCCAGAGCAGCTGTGACTGCCCCATCCCTGGCAGTGCCCAAGGCCAGGCTGGATGGGGCTTGGAGCAGCCTGGGACAGTGGAAGGTGTCCCTGCCCATGGCAGGGGGTGGCACTGGATGAGGTTTAAGGTCCCTTCCAACCCAAACCATTCTGTGATTCCATGATTCTAAGTCTGAGGGATTCTTAGCAGGACAAATTTCCTGTACAAGGAATTGTTTGATTTATTGAGGCCTGATGTCAGTATCAAATCTACAGTTGATTTAAAGTGTCTAAACATGGTTTATGGGACAGATAACATCACCCACAGCTCTAGCTTGTCTCTCCCTGTTACATTACTTATTTATCTGGCTTTACACACTTTTGGGATAGGATTTACCAACTGTAGCAGGAACATACTGACTCCTATCAATCCCCAGTGTAATCAGCTGACTTCTGCCTTCCTGGCACTGCCTTATCAATTAAGTATTTATTGACTAAGTATTCAGAGAAGCCCTCTGAGGTTAAAACACAGGAGGATAAAGCTATTTGTTCTAACAACTATTTGCTTCTCTGTCTATTACGTACCATGCTCACATTAATGAAGATATTGATTTCCTACCCAAGTTTTGATGTCAAAGTCTCTCTGCTGCTCAGACAGTTCTTTCCTCCATCCCCAGGTGTCATCAGCTTTGTTGTTATCCTGATAGTGGTGGTCATCATCCTGGTCAGCGTGGTCAGCCTGAGGTTCAAGTGCAACCACTCCAAGGACCCGGAAGGTATTTGTCTGGGGGAATCTGTACTTCCCTAACCAACAAGTCACCAGTTTCCATGTGGATCTGGCAATTCCTAAAAGATGCCTTTGAAAAGCTTACACAGTGGTGGGGAGATTTGGAAGCCAGACTGGAACATGGATTGAGTAGTCAGGAACGCAGTGTGACCTCCTTGCTAGAGCCCCAGCCCAGCCTCATCTGGACATGGCTTCCTGAAGCCAGTCTCAAGCTTCCTGCAGCTCAAATTCCAGGAGGTGGGCAGCTCTTCCAGCAAAAATCATGGCGTTTGACAGTCCTTTTCCCTGGGAATCCCATTTCCCACAAAGTGGTGCCCACCAGAGGGCAAGGCTGCTCTGCAGCAAGGCAGACACCTTCCTAAAGCCCAGAGGATGCTGGCGACCGAACGGGCAGCAGGGCCGGCAGGTCCTGCCAGTATGTCCCCTTAGCTGAAGGGTTTTCTCTAATCAGCTCCCATGTTTCCCTCCAATCTCATGCAGATTTCATTTATATCCCTGTACAATGTAATTCGGAATAGAGCTGACTTATTTTATGGCTTAGCTGGGATGATTTCTCACCTCCACATCACCAACTGCTTTTCTCCCCCCAGACAAACAGAAACCAGGAACCTCCATGGTGTCAGAGAGGTAAGGCTGCTCACACTACCCACATCTGAGAGAGAGCCTGTTTTATCCCAGAGCTAACTTTAGCATGGAAAAGAGTTTGCTTTGGTTATTTCAGGTGGAAGGAAGCATGTCAAGACATCTTTGACAGAGAGTTAGAAAAGCAAAATCAGCTTTGATAACACTTCAGCCTCTGATAGAGAAATAGGTAGAAGGTCAATATTAAGGGGCCTCATTTCAAAGCTGCACTGAGAGAAGACTCATCACCTTCCCAAAGCAGATTGCTTGTCTTTCTTTGTCTAGACACAGACTTGAGGTCTAAACTCAAGCTTCTGGATCTCAGAGCAGTCCTGGATATCTTCCAGGATGGCCATTCCTGTTTCCCACTGCTAGTTTCCTACCAAATAAATAAACCCTGCTTTGGAAATGGACAAGGGACACAGGGAGCAAAGTCTGTAAGCGTTTAGGTGCCAAATTTCCATCAACATCAGTGGTCACGAAATACCCTGAAAGATCATCATCCAAGGGATCTGAAGCCACTGAGGCAAAACATGCCAGAAAATGGGACAGTGCCTAAGGCTCCCTGATCCCCAAAGCTGTCCAGTCTTCACTGGTCAGGAATGCACATCCTAGCCCTCAGGGTAGGAAAAAAGGGGAATTCCATCTTCCTAAGCCTTGTAACTCACTATGGATGGGCCTGAATCAGGACAGCAGCTCAGTGGGCAGTGGAAACCAAAGCTGGTCTCCTGTACCAGCCTTGGCCTTGCCTGTTTGCCTCCAGCTGTGTGCAAAGAAATTTTGTCCCTGGAGGTGTCCAAGGAACACCTGGACGTGGCACTCAGTGCTCTGGTCTGCTTGACAAGGTGGTGATTGCTCAAAGGTTGGACTAGATGGTCCTGGGGGTCTTTTCCAACCTCAGTGACTCTGATTCTGTGATTCCCTGTCTTGTTTCCCAGAGTAATTAATATCTCCTTCTCTCCTGGGCAGCTGCTCAGCAGACACAAGCCAGAAGGGGAACAGCATCACTCTGATCTCCATGAAGAACATCAACACCAACAACAGCATAAGCTACCCCCCGTCAGAAAAGGTTTCCCTTTTCAGCCTTGCTTTTTAGGGAGTCAGCTGGGGATCATTTCTCTGGCTGGATAAGAGCATGCCTTGAGGTATTTCTTTGCTCTTTTATTCCTTCAGAAATATAACAAAAAACAGCTGCCACCAAACTTCTAAAGGTCCAAACTGCTTCCAGTGAGCCCAGTGAAAAGTGTGGGTGCCCATCTCAGGTTTACCTGGGCTGGCAGAGCTCAAGGTGCCAAGTTTACCTCACACACACAGGTGACATCACCTGTGGCCAGCTGCAAAGCTGGAGTGGTTTGTCATTAAATGAAGAGGTCTGTGAGAAATCGAGGTCTCACCCTCCAGCCCAGCTTACCCACTCCTGCCCCACACATGGTTGAAGCACATCCCCATCGGTGCTCTCAGGTCCATCCTACATGAGGAATTCACATCATTTTTGGTTGTTTTAAAGCTGGGAGTGAGTTCAGGAGAACACATTGCTGTACTCCCTTTGCCAGCCCAGCCAGGCTGCTGATGTCCCATGTTTTGTTCTTTTGGCAGGTGCTATGAAGCCGAGAGCCCGGAGCTTGAAGCTGACACGTGACAACCAGCAGTGGCTTTCTAGGTTCTTTATTTTGTTCCTTCGGGGAAAGAGCAAGGGTGGACTTTATATATAAATTATTATGTCCTTTCTGATCAGTACATTTACAGTAGTGTCCTACATAGCTTCCCCACCTGGGGCCTAAGGGCTTTCTCCAGTTACAGCCTGCCACGCTCGGTGGTTGATATCTAACTCTATTTTTGATATGCCTTCAAACACTCAGATAATTCCAGCAGCAAGAAGCACCAAGGCACCATCTACTCCGCTAATAAACCGCTGCCTTACATTAATGGCCTTTATAGTCTGTGCCAGGCAGTCACGGGCTTGTTAATCAGCGTAGCCCCACGTCGAGCCAGACCCGTGCGTTGGGAAAGCCTGATCTGAAGCTGAAGGCCTGATGGGACTTAAATGCCCAAGTTCTAGGTCAAATCCCAGCACGACTGCTCCAAGCCCCTTATCCCCGGTGCCCTCATTGTCCCCACAGCAGTGGGATGGTCACATCCACCTACCTCACAGGGTTGTTGTGAGGCCTTGTTAATCCATGTCTGTAAAGCGTTCGGAGAGCCGTGAATTAAAGGCGCTGCTGAAATGCAAATTGCCATCTTAAACACTTTGTTATTATTAATAAGAACGGAGCTTCAGGAAGGGAGATCGTTATCTCCCCACATGCTCAAAGACTCAGCTGAAGTGTAAGGAACAAAGTCCCTGCATGGACCAGGGTTTATCTCAGTATAAAATGAGTGGTCACAAGCAAAATGCTGAGCTGCTTCAGCTCCTGGAGGCTGGCAGCCCAAGTTTGCCAGGAGAGCTTCCATCGTCTCATCTCCACCACTGCTTTCCCAGAGCTTCCTGGAAGGCCAGGAGAGCAGCATCCCCTTGTGCAATGCAGGAGGCAGCTGTGCTTTGCAGCTGGCAAGGAAATGTTCAGCAAAATAAATGCAACATTTTCACAGCTCCTGGTAAGAGCCAATGCACTTTCAACCTCTGACACCTGCACCAGGTAGTTCGATAAGTTGTTTTTTAATCAATGGAGCTTTTCTGGTTACATTCATGAAAAGTAAAACATTGTCACTCACCCAGGCTCCACCAGACTGGTGAATTTGCTTAACACAAAATCCCGGGTGATTTGCAATTAGACAAACCCAAACAGCTCCAGTTCCCAGTCCCAGTAACTCCACACATGGAGCACTACAAGTAGATTTTTAGTGAATGCAAAGTTATAACAAATCTCCCTGGATCTTTGAGATCCCATAGGATCTCACTGCTGCTTTCGTTTTCCTTCCTTTGACCTCCTTCTTCCCTCAGGCCCTTGAGGGTCTTGCAATGAGGGTGGGCAGGCCCTGGCACAGCATGCCCAGAGCAGCTGTGGCTGCCCCTGGATCCCTGGCAGTGTCCAAGGCCAGGCTGGACACTGGGGCTTGGAGCAGCCTGGGACAGTGGCAGGTGGGATGAGGGGAAACCAGCAACAGCACGAGCAATGATGAAAGCAACTGGGAAATGTCTTGCAGTGAGGGCCCAGAACTGGACACAGCCCTCGAGGTCCCCCAGCAATGCCAGCAGGGGGACAGGCACTGCCCTGATCCTGCTGCCACCCCAGGGATGGGACAGCCCAGGGGCCAGTGGCCTCTTGCCCACCTTGGGCTCATGTTCAGCTGCTGTCACCAGCGCCCCCGAGGCCTTTTCTGATGGGATCTAAAGCTGCTCCAGAGTGTCCAAAGGAGGGAGCCGGGGCTGGGGAAGGGTCTGGAGGGGCCACCCGAGGAGCGGCTGAGGGCACTGGGCTGGTCCAGCTGCAGCAGAGGAGCTGAGGGCAGAGCTCCCCGGGGCTGCAGCTCCTGCCCAGGGCAGCACAGGGACAGCTCCGAGCTCTGCTCCTGGGCCAGGGACAGCACCCAGGGAGCGGCTGGAGCTGGGCCAGGGCAGGCTCAGGCTGGAGAGCAGGGAAAGGTTCTTCCCCAGAGGGTGCCGGGCACTGCCCAGGCTCCCCAGGGAATGGGCACGGCCCCGAGGCTGCCAGAGCTCCCAGGGGTGCACAGGGTGGGGGTGCTGGGGTGTCTGTGCAGGGCCAGGAGCTGGAGGGATGATCCTGGCGGATCCCTTCCTGCCCGGGACATTCCATAATTCCATGACATTCCACAATTCCACGACATTCCGTGGTTCCATGATTCCGTGATTCCATGACCGCCCACCTCCCGCTCCCCTCAGAACCGCTCATGACGTCACCTCCCCTCGCAATGACGTCACGCCCCCGCCAGCCCCGCCGGGCCCGCTCCCAGCAGCGCCCGCGCGCAAGATGGCGGCGCGGGGTGGCGGGCGGTGAGCGAGGGGCGGCGGCGGCCGCGGGCCGACATGACCTACACGGCCGAGCAGCTGGACGGGGTGCGGCGGTGAGCGGCGACGGGGGGCCCGCGGGAGCACGGGGGGCGGCGGGCAGCGGGGCCGGAGGGCCTGGGGAAAGGCGGGGAGCGGGGCCGGGGAGCCCCGGGATAACCCCGTGTGCGCCCTCAGGATCAAGCGGTGCCGGGATTACTACGAGATCCTGGGGGTGAGCCGGGACGCCGGCGAGGAGGAACTGAAGCGGGCGTACCGCAGGCTGGCCCTCAAGTTCCACCCCGACAAGAACCGCGCACCCGGAGCCACCGAGGCCTTCAAAGGTGAGCGGGCCCGGGGGCACCGTGAGGGGCCGCACCCGGAGCGCCGGTGCAGAGGCGCCCGCCGGCCCACGGGGCCGGGAGGGGCTGCACACACGGCAGCGTCCTCACAGAACCCCGCTGCGGCTCCGCAGGGCTTCCATTTCCGTCTGCAAAATACACGTCTCCCTTAGAAACGGTGGGAAATGTATCCCAGGTCTCAGTCCCAGATGCTTTTGAGGAACTTGACAAGGGCCTGGAGGGACAGGACAAGGGGGAATGGCTTCTACACTGCCAGAGGGCAGGGTTTGATGGGATATTAGGAACAAATTCCTCCCTGTGAGGGTGCTGAGGCCTTGGCACAGGGTGCCCAGAGAAGCTGTGGCTGCCCCTGGATCCCTGAAGTGTCCAAGGCCAGGCTGGACATTGGGGCTTGGAGCAGCCTGGGACAGTGGGAGGTGTCCCTGCCCATGGCAGGGGCGGGATGGGATGATCTGTAGGGTTCCTTCCGATCCAAACCATTCTGGGATTCCATGATACTGCAGAAGGTTCAGAACTTGGAACTGACACTGCCCATGCAGGAGTGTGGGATGTTTGTCATCAGTAACTGCTCCTTGTGATGAATAAATTTTTATTTATGTGTATATGTATGGGAATATGAAATTTAATCCAATATGCTGTGTCCAGAGTTCTCAGTTATGTTGCAGCATAAACTCATACATATTTTCCCTTTCCATGCAGCACAGCACGAGGAAAACAAGTGATTCATTCACAGTCTGTTAAAACAAGGAGCTTCTGAAGGGATGTTCTTTCTTTCTTTGTGTTTGGGTTATATTTCTCTATGAACTTGTTCTGTCAGAGACCAAAGAAGAAGATGAGCCAAACAAACACTTCTGAGTGGTTGGATGTGAGGTGTGAAATAGGTGTGCCACACAGCTTCAGGAGCATCTCTGCCAGCAGGAAAAACTTGGGATAGCCCTCTGCATTTTAATTTGTCCCTGCAGTTATTAACTTTGTGTTAATTGTATGTGGTATATGGAGGTGCACTCAGACCAAACTTGCATTTGGTTTGAGCTGATAAAATGCTCCATTCTCACGCAGTTTCTTGGCTGAAGTGAACTCTCACATCAGTTTTACAAATATTTCAAGTCTCTCCATATACTTGGACACTTTTTTCTTTCTGCTGGCTTCCGTGACAGCAGGAAGTGGTTTCCATCACAGGTAATGTCAGAGCTGTTACACATCTTGCTGTTACAAAAGTAACTCAGTCTTTGGTCAAGCACAAATTTCCTAGGCTTGTTTGGGGATTTTTTGCAACTCCAGTTATAAAAGTGGGACGTGTAACAGTGGAAATGTAACGCTGGTTTTAATTCCCTCTCCAGCAATAGGCAATGCTTTTGCAGTTCTGAGCAACCCTGAGAAACGACTCCGCTACGATGAACTCGGGAGTGACCACGAGCACGTCAGCACTGGCCAGGCCAGGCACTACAATTACTACACAGAATTCGAAGCAGACATCACACCAGAAGAAATATTCAATGTGTTTTTTGGTGGGCATTTCCCTACAGGTCAGTACCTGTCTGCAGGGATTTTAAAGGGCTGTGGACTGATTAACCCCGAGGGAGCGGCTGGAGCTGTGTCAGGGCAGGCTCAGGCTGGATTCTGGGAGAAGTTTCTTCCCCCAGAGGGTGCTGGGCACTGCCCAGGCTCCCCAGGGAATGGGCACGGCCCCGAGGCTGCCAGAGCTCCAGGAGTGTTTGGACAGCGCTGCCAGGGATGCCCAGGGTGGGGTTGTTGAGGTGTCTGTGCAGGGCCAGGAGCTGGATGATCCTTGGGGGTCCCTTCCAACTCAGCATATTCTGTGATTCTATAAACCATGAGGAAGGTCACTTTCCCTTGGGACTGCTCAGGGAGTTGATCATACATCTGAAAAGAGCAGAAACCTTTTCACATTTGATTTCTGCCTGTCTTTTATTCCCTCCATCATCTGAAGCCAGCAACGGTGTGGGAGGTGAAATAGGGTGGGAATGGGACGGGATCAGAGGTGTCTTTGGTGATGGTTGGACTCAGTGACCTCAGAGGTCTTTTTCAACATGAACAATTCCTTGGCTGGGTTGTACTTGAGGCACCTGACAGCATTCCAGGCCAGCACAGCCCAGCTCCTGGAGCTGTGACCTCAGGGGAAACAGGAGCTGCTGTGCCTCGCAGCAGCCTGTGCTGTCATGAAATTACAGCCTGGGAGCTCAGCAAGAGCTGCCTGCCAGGAGAGCATCCAGGATCCGGTGGATGTGCAGGATCCAGTGACACAGCAGTGGAGCTGTACCTGTAGTAGCTCTGTGCATGTCTCAGTCCAGCCTTGGCATTTGGATTTGCAGGAGAAATAGATCCTGCAGGATCCGTGGATTAAAAGGAAATCTGAAAGGTGTGGGGACTTCAAGGGCCTTCCTGGCAGCATCAAAAGAATTGCTTTAGCACTCCTGGGAACTTTCCACCTCCAAGCTGTCATGAGAAGTGAGGTGCACACCAGTTACTACAGCCTGAAGACACAGAGACAAGTAGTTAATTACTAAACCTTGCTGTGAGCAGTGCATCTTGAAGCTAAAGGAACCTCAGATTGCTCCCAGACTTGCACCAGTGGATATGCAAAGTGAGCCAACCCCAGCATGGTGTAATTCCAGCTGGAGTCTGCACGTTTTCCATTTCTGATTGTGCAAGGAATTGCACCTGGATGTGCCTTTTGTGGGACATTACCCTCATGGAATGGGCCTGTGGGGAACAGGGTGCTTGGAATTGAGGACAGGAAGTTGAGGAGCTGTGGGAGGAGTTTGGGTATTGGGCATGGCAGGTTTAACAGGGAGAAAATGGGAATTTTTAGGAAACCAGCAAAGAGTAAGAAAATAAAAAGGCAATTTTGTAGCAGTGGGTGTTGGTAGTAAACAAGAGTTTCATCACTGGGCTTTTGAGGGCAGGTTTATGGCTTTGTTTTTATGGAGCAGTTTTCCTCTATGGATATTCAATGGAAAAATAGTTAAATTTAAGATGTTAAATGTGATTAAACTCAAAGGAGACTCCACGTGGCAGAGTGTCGCAGTTGTAAGGAGGAGAGGCTACAGGTTCTCATAAAAAATAAATGCCCATGGAACAAAAGAAACTGCTGGCAGAAATTCTTGGAGAAACTTAAAATTTGGGAAAACCTTTTTTTTAGGCACCCCTATAAAAGCCGTTCTTCTTTTCTCACACTGGCTGCTTCTCTTCACAGCTTGATAAAATCCTGTCTGAGCAATGTTGAAGGATAGAAATTAACTTTCTTTTTTCCCAAAAGAACTTTCCTCCTTGGAGCCAGCCTGGCTTGGCTCAGCTCGCTGTTGGAGCTCTGACTGCACACATGCCTAGAGCTTGGAAAATCTTCGAACAAGCAGTGGAACAGAGGTTTTGACACAATAGCAGAGGTCACCTTTGCCCAGGTTTCTTGCAGAATTCTTTGGGAAACTCAAAAAAGGACAGGATAAGAGTATAAAATAATGTGACATCTTTCCCAGGGCTTAAAAATAGTTTTGCATTTCTGTTGTGATGATAAGCCACAGATTTCAATTCTCTAACACAAAAGACATTCTGAATTTCGAAAGAGGAGAGCACAGCTATTATTAAGATATTCATATGGTGATAAAATCAGATCCTGAGCTTCAAATTGAAGCAGCAAATGCAATTCTTCCCTCATTGTAGATTTTTTAAAAATAAATCAACCGCATTCCGTGTGCAAGAAAGAAAATCCTGAATTGTTCTCCTTTTTTACTCTTTTAAAAATCTCTTCCCTTATTATAAAATAATTAAGTGAAATTATTAATGGCTTGAAGGCAGAGGAATTAGAAATGAGGGTAGAAGACCACATTCAGTAATTATGGGAGACCATAATTCATGGCCCGAGCCTGGTGAAGCAAATTCATTTTCCTGCCACAGCCTTGCAAGTGAGTGTGACAAGAACAGCATTAAAATATGAGATACAATCATAAAAATCAGAACATGTTTCTGCAGCTTGATTTAAATTAAGATGGATTGGAGCACAGTACAATTTCTCTGGTAGGCTTTTTGGAATAACATTGTGATGGTGTTTAATTTTGATGTGGTTTGTGCTTTCTAGTCTCAGACCTCCCAGCTGCAATTCAGGCTGTGGAGAATAAACCTGGATAATTAAATAGAAACTGAGGAATCCTGGTGAGTTCCAGCAGCTGGGTGAAACACAGGTCTGTCCTGGTTTCTTTTCCAGGGAATATCCACATGTTCTCCAATGTAACCAGAGATGCTCACTATTACCCACGGAGGCACCGGGCTGAGAGGGCGTGGACACAGGAGCCAGAGGAGGAAGAGCACAGGCCACAGGTAGCCAGCAGGAAGGATCTCCACAGCTTAAATATTTAAATATCTCAGCAGGGTGAGGGATCCTCTTCCAAAGCCAGGACAAACCTTCCCATGCTTGAGTGCTCAGTGTTTATCCTCAAAGGCTGCAGCCGCAGTGGATGTTTCCTTTGTCACGAGATTGGCTGTTAGTAATCACTGCTGTAGAGATGCATTGTGTTTATAGGATTACAGGCCCTCCAGTTTCTGTCACAGAGGGTTTTGCTGCTGCTGGCTTTTTGCAAGCTCCAATGCTTGGTAATCCAACAACAATTAGTCCAAATGAGGACTGGTAACGGATATGGAAGTACTGGCTTGTGCTCAAGGTGTATTTAGTCCTTCAGTAAGTTAGCACCCAGGGGCTGCACGGGCTTCCTCCAGCTGGGACAGGATGGGTGTGGGATACATTTCTGCCAGCTGAGACCTCCAGATGAGACACAAGGTGTCCTTTGTTGTCAGTGCACATACACACCTGCCACCTGCTTTGGCAAAATCTTCCTCTGGAGACAGTCTGTTAACCTCCAGGGATCGTTCTCCAAGGAAGATGAGTTTTTCCTTGTGAGTCTCAGGCTCAGAAAAAAAATCTGGTGCAGCTGACAGACAGCCCAGCTGGGGGAAGTGAATCCAGCCCCTCACTGCAGAAAAGACCCTGAGGGGCTGGAGCGTGTCCAGGGCAGGGAACGGAGCTGGGAAGGGGCTGGAGAGCCCCAGGAGCGGCTGAGGGAGCTGGGAAAGGGGCTCAGCCTGGAGCAAAGGAGGCTCAGGGGGGCCCTTGTGGCTCTGCACAAGTCCCTGACAGGAGGGGGCAGCCGGGGGGGTCTGGCTCTGCTCCCAGGGAACAGGGACAGGAGGAGTGGGAACGGCCTCAAGCTGGGCCAGGGGAGGCTCAGGGTGGACAGCAGCAGGAATTTCCCCATGGAAAGGGCGCTCAGGCCTTGGCAGGGGCTGCCCAGGGAGGTTTGGAGTGCCCATCCCTGGAGGTGTCCAAGGAAGGGCTGGAGGTGGCACTCGGTGCTCTGGGCTGGGGACAAGGTGGGGACCAGGCACAGCTGGGACTCGATGGGCTGGGAGAGCTCTTCCAACCTCAGTAATTCTTTGGTTCAGTGAATCCCACCTACTACTGCATCAGGAATCCTTGTTGCTATCCCAGGGTAGAGGGCAGTGTCTAAATAGCTGCATGTGATATCTTCCTCTGCATGAGAGAAGGCATTTTAAAAGCCAGTTTAGAAAGAAATGGAAGAGCAGAAGGAAAGATCAGTGTTTTCTCTTTGATAATGCTTCCAGTCTTTTGTTCTGCTGAATTAATCCAAACAAAAGCCCCAGTGCTTGCATCCTGTCTGAAGTTACACTGCATGTGAGCTGTTAACCCTTTACTGCTCAGCCATTAAATGCAGTGTTGGAGCAGAGGCTGAGATCTACAATGGAGAGCAAATTCAGAGGGTGCAGGAATGCCGTAGGCACACGGGAATTGCAGGCTGGATTGGACACTGACAGCTACAACAGTGCTGTAGGCACTGTGAGGGAAGGGGCAGAGGAAAAGATAGTGGAAAGGAAATGGTGTTCAAGAGTGTTCTGATATTATTGATAAAGGTTATTTAGAAATTACAGTGTCATCCCTCTCAAAATCCCAAAGTCCTTCCTCTTTTTTCTTCTAAGTTTCCATGTAACAAATTGTTGATCTGTGATTGATAGCCTGGCTTCTGTGAACAGATGCCTTTTTCCATCTCTGTATTTTCTTGACTGCTAATCCTTGTACTTTTCAGAATTCATACTCTGCATTTATCCAGTTGATGCCAGTTTTCATCATTATAATTGTGTCAGTTATAACCCAGCTGATGGCCACCAACCCACCCTACAGCTTATTCTACAAATCGTAAGTCCTTTAAAACCACATTTTTCTGCTCTTGCTGTTTGCAGTATGAAGGCAGATGGAAGTTGGGTTTGATAGCAAAATGCATGTTAATATTTTGTTCTTTGTAGAAAATGTTATCAGTTTGTAAATAAGGAAATAGCAGCAGCCTGCACTGGTGAGTTCTCCTGAGCACTGTGGGGTTGCCTGTGGGGAGCTTTAGTGCACAAAGAGGGTCAGAAACCTTCCTCAGCTGGTGTGAAATGGCTTTGCAGTGATACAGGATGGGGAACGTGGGTGTAGATCAGCCTCTGATCTGCCCAGCCCCCAGAATCTGTGGACCACCCCTGAGGTTCCTCTGGAAAGCAACTAAAAAATGAAGCATGTGGTTTGCAGTATAAATCCAAACCTTCCTTGGAGCACGAATTCTACTGGAAGCTCCACAAATCGTTAAAGCCATGAAATGCCCTGGTTTAACCTCTGTAGCAAAGCAGGGCCCTGGGGGGCTGGTGGGCTCTGGGAGCAGAAGGACCCCACCAGAGCTGCTGCACTGGCAGCTTGTGGGACAGGGGAAAACCCACATGCTCCTGTCACATCTGGTGCTGGAGGTCACATCTGGACCTGGGCTGGCCCTCACTGAGAGAGGAGTGGAATTGGCAGGTCTGGGGCAACCAGCAGAGTGCTCCAAACATTCCCCTTGCTCCCTTCTAGGAGTAAAACTGCTCAGGTCCAGCCTTCCCCTCCCCTCCTCTGTCAGAGCAGCCCAACACCCCTCATCATTTTACCACACGATGTCAGAGTGAGGCCCTCAGAAAAGAACAGGAGGGTGGATGTTTTTATGGTGGGTTTTTTTTTCCAGGGAGTGTTTTTGCTATCTGCCAGTCCCATGTGAAACCTCCCACGCTACCCCCACAGCAGCTGAGCTGCTTTTCTTCTTTACCTCCCCTTCTCCTGGTGATGTGAGATAGTCAGGCCTGAGCCTGGTTCAGAGTTAGGCTTAAAACAACTGAACAGCCTAAAAATTAAAAGAAATTGGGGACACCTCTGAAACACAGGGAAAGAGAAGGAAAAGAGGAGTCCAGGAAAAAGGGGCAAACGGGATTCCTTTGAGTAGAGTGTAACCTTTGTGTTTTGGCTGCCTGCCTCTCTCTGTGGGCAGTGATTTGAGCAAAGGCCTGGGTATCTTTGCTCAAATAAGGAAATTCACTCCAGGAGTGTGGTTTAATCCAGTGACTGTGTCAGAGGGGCTGATTCTTCCTACAGGGTATTTTCCAGGCTGTTCCATGCCTCACTGTGCTTACTGATGATTATAAAACCCTGAAGAAAAGTGTAACTAGAATCTCCCCTGCTAAGTTTTATTGCTACTAAAGGATCCAAAAAATGGGAAAATCCAGATCCAATTGCATTATGCCCTAAGTTTTTATAATCTCTGCCTTTGTTATCAATCCCCACGGGTTTCTGGACTGAGCTTGCCAGAAATCACCAGCAAACAGAATAAAGTGTTTGCAGAGTTCATAGATAAAATTTGCTCTTATGTTTTAGAAGGGTCTTCTTGACTGAACTGTTGGGAATGAACACAGTATTTGGAAGGAACTGTGTTGATACCTCTCCACCTGGGATTTTCTCCTGTGGTTTTAGCAGGAGGAGGGATTCTGTTTGTACTGCACAGCTTGCTGTCCCTGAGACTTGTAATTTCCTGACTGGATGGTTGAGGGAGCCATAATCCTGCAGAAATGGACTGTACAAACATTGCTGTAAATATCATCCTCTGGAAATGCTAATATGGAGAAACAGCTCTTGATTTCTTGAGGTCTGAACTGCTGAAACATCTGAATTCTCCCTGCTGTTCCCACAGGTCCATAGGCCACGTTGTCAGCAGAGAAACAGAGAACTTGCAGGTGCCTTACTATGTTGATAAAAACTTTGAAAAGAATTATCAAGGAGCAGAACTTCAAGAGCTTGAGAAAACAGTTGAGAAAGATTACATAGACTATATTCAGACCAGCTGCTGGAAGGAGAAACAGCAAAGTAAGTTATTTCTGTGCCACGTGTGTTTCAGAGGCTGGGGGGTGGATGTGCTTCACAAAGCTCTGCTGTTTTTAGCCTCAGTTTCCAATCCTTGTAACATCTCAGCCTTGCACTGGTTTAAGGTGTCTCACATCTGCTCTTAACACTGAATTTTCTGTTCTTGAGATCTGTCAAAATACATTTTAAGTGATTCTGAGAGACGAGTGGAAAGTAGACTTCACCATTTGAGACACTTTTTTCCGCTCAGGTTTTATGCTTGAATAACTCTTAGTGCTGTTTTAAACATACAACCCACCACATTTATTCAGCCCTGACAGATTGCTAGGCTGAAAACGATCTTGAGACATCACCTATTCCATGTTTCCTTTGCTGGAGCAGAATCAGTTTTGCTTTGACTGGCTCCACAAGAGGTTTCTGTAACTTTTTCCTTAAAATTTCTCCAGGAGAGTCCAGAGCTTGTCCAGGTGCTCTTAGCCCTCTTGCAGTGGGCCGTGTTCCTGGTATCAGTTTTCAGAGCGTGTTTCTGTGCTTTGGGTGTTATTTGCATTTTCTATCTTTAGCTGAGTTGGAGATCATGTTTTTCACCATTTTCACGTCTTTCAGACACAAGAATTGAAAGGGAGAACACAGATGTGAGCATTCAAAATCGTTATTCTCACTCAGCCTTGAGTAGATCAGTGGCACAAATAAAGGCATGTTAAGCCCATATTTTATTACTTCTTAATTGCCACTAATCTGGTTCATTGAAGAGACAGCAAATTCCTGCTGCTTGCAGAATGGTAAAAAATAACAGAAATCAAATTACGAGGAGTAGCTTAGGCTGGGATGTTGTGACTTATTTTATTCACTGATTTTATTGACCTAAAGAACTCATCACCTTCAAATGAGTCAACAGCAAGCAGTGCTGTGTGTAAAGGAAGCTGGAACAAGTTGTGTCTGTGTGAATGTTCAGTAGCAGCAGACAAGCTGCTTTCACACGCTGGTGGGGGTTTTAAATTGCTCTGTGCAGAACACTGCTAAAAAGTGCCTTTGCACTTGTTTTCAGTTTCTTGGCCAATTGCATCATTGTAGAAACACAGTTTGTCTAAACAAGACTCATTTAATCCTACAGGAATACTGTTGCTGATTCCAGACTCTTTACAAGTTTTTGATGGGAAGGCTTGTTTTGGCTTATTTTACATAAAAGTTACCAATCCTGCTTTTCAAGAGAAATAAAAAGATGTAGGCTCTGAATTTAAAAAGGAAAAGAACCCATAATATAAGACCATAAAAGTCCTGACGTTTTTGGTGTGCTTGACTTGGGAACTTTGAGTATCTGTAGCTGGCAGGAGCAGCCTCCAGGGATAATGTGGCTGTTACTACTCATAAATGTAGGCTTGCTACAGGGAGAGTTTCTTTCTTACAGAAAAATCTCTTTTATTGACCTCGTGCAACTGAAAGTCACCACATTGTCTCTTTCACAGAGACCTGGAGCTGAGGAGAGCCCAGCTCCAAAGAGGGGGACAGGGTTTGTGAGTCTTAGAGAGCCCAGGAGTCAGAGAGGGGAGATGATCCAGCCCAGAATGCCAAGTGCCTGCCAAACGGTGCTCCTCCAGAGCTTTGTACACTTAGGGATTGTGTTAGTCACCAGCTGCAAATACATTTACAGCAGCCACAGTTAGCATAGCCTGAGGACACCGCTGTCAGTAAAAGTAACCATTTTCTGAGTGCCTCCCATCCAGGCCATAGCTGAGACTGGGCTGACCTTAGGACAGTCACGTTTGTAAAAATAAACCCTGAATACAGGACAGAGTGCTGGGGAAAAGTTCTGCAGATGCTGAGGCCGTTCTTAGTCAGCTGTTGCTGCACAGTGTTGGTCCCTTAATCCTTGCTGAAGTGTTGGACTTGGTGTGAGGAGCTTTTTGACAGTTGAATGTCTATTTATAGTACATTTGTTGTGTTTACTGAGGGCACATCTCCCTTGAGCACCAGCAAAATGGACAGAGATGAGTAGTTCAGGAACAGTTTGGTTTTTAAAGTCCTTGATTTTATGACTTGAAAAGTGGTACCTGGTGTCCAACAACCTTAAGGAAAACCTTAAAATAATGGATTGGTTGGTGCTTTGTTCGGCCAGTCCGTTTTATACTGCTGCACCAGACTCCTCAGCAAAGCAGTGTGTGCAAGTTGGCTGTGCTGTGGGTTTGGATCTCCTGAAATATTTGGCACAGTTAAGTTCAAAAAGCACATCCCAGGTTTTTAGAGGAGGTGTTTCAGCTGGGATGCCACAGTTGTAAAGTGAGGCTGCAAAGAGCTCGGGGTCACGAAGAGGCAGCTGAAAACCGAATCAGGATAAGTAGCATAGAACCATGGAATGGTTTGGGTTGGAAGGGACCTTAAAGCTCATCCCATCCCGCCCCCCACCATGGGCAGAGACACCTCCCACTGTCCCAGGCTGCTCCAAGCCCCAGTGTCCAACCTGGCCTTGGGGACTTCCAGGGATCCAGGGGCAGCCGCAGCTGCTCTGGGCACCCTGTGTCAGGGCCTGCCCACCCTCACAGGGAAGAATTTCTTCTGTATATCCAATGTAAATATAGTTGGAATTCAGTATTTTAGAACCTCCTTGAAGAAAAGGCTTCAAAGGAACTAGTCTGTGAAAGACTGAAACCCACAAGGAGCAAATGTGATGGAATGAATGCTGTCGAAAGTGCAGGGAATAATTTTCCCCAATTGGATAAGTGTAAACTGAGATTCTCCACTGCACAACTCCAGGGACTCTGGGCTCAGGGACAATTACCTGAGCCTGTTTTTTGCTGGAGGCTTGACAAGGCTGTGCCCAGCACTGCTTGAGTGGCATTTTGGTTATAAACCTGTAAATGGATTCCTGCTCTAAAATGAACTGTTCCTGCTTGTCAGTTTGTGAAGCTTTTCAGTGAGTGGGAGGAGGGTTAAATGGCTTTAAATTTCAGTGGGACAGGGACAGAGGACGCAAGGCATGAAAGGATCTATTGAAGTTCTTTCCACTCTGAATAATTTTGTAAAATGAGGGGCTTGTAAGGTGTATAAAAGCTCTTTGAAAAATTGAGTGTCATCAGGTAGCCTGCGCTTACGGAGATGTTGACCTTTTCAGAAGTAAATTACTGCTGTTCTCCCCGGTGCATCTAATCCTGCAGCCAAATTATTCTTCAGGGAGAAACCTATAGTAAGACTTCCTCAGCTAATCAGCAAAAGAAACTTCTCTGAATTACTGGGGGGAAATAATTTAAACAATGGGATTATTTCAGTTTTATGTGGCTTTTGAGAAGAAGAGGAACAAAATGCAAAGTACCTTTGAGATTGTTAATGAAAGGGCAGGGAGGCCTTCCAGATGAGTCCCTTGGGTAGTTGTTCACCTCCCTGGCTTCAGTACCCACCAAAATCAAAAGTGCCACAAGGATAATAAAGCATTGAGAAACAGTTCTTTAAAGGAGGCTCACGACTTCATCCTGATACATCTTTTTTTCTTCATCTTTCAGAGTCTGATTTGTCAAATTTGGCCAAGCTCTACAGAGATGAGCGGTTAAAACAGAAAGCAGAGTCCCTGAAACTTGAGCACTGTGAGAAGCTCTCCAGTCTGATCGGGATGCACAAAGGGGGCTGACCAGGACGGGCACGTTCCGTAATTTTACTTATTGCTGTTTTAACTTATGTTTTTATTTTCCTTCATATGAAAAGGGAAGGAGTCTGTTGTAAAGAGTCTGGACGCTGGAGTCCTTCTGCAGGTAGTGCAGAGAGGGGCCAGCACGAGCTGTTTGCTGTAGTATATCCTGTACATTAGATTTGGTTCCAAGGACCAGTGGCACTTTGTAAATGAATTCCCCAGGGCGCGCTCTGAGTTCAGAACCCGTCTGCGTGGGCGGTTTGTCCGCCCCCCAGGCTGTGTGTGCTTCCCAGGAGAGCAGGCGCCTCTCGGCTTCCCGTGTTTCCTATGGACCTGCAGCTCCCTGGATCCCGGCAGCACCGCGCTCGGGGCTGGGGGTCGCTCCCGCTGTCCCTCGGGGCTGTGCCACAGAGCTGGGGTGGTTGCAGTGCAGGAGGGACAGGTCTCTGCCTGAGGTGAGCCCCTGAGCACATTCCCAGCTCTCCCACTGCCCCGGGGATCGTATCCCGTGCTGCTTCAAGGAAGGGCTGTGCCCGTCCTGGCACCGACATCGACCAGATGATGGGAGTCTGGGAATTGCACCAGTTCCAGTGTCTGCCAGACTGTTGCAGTGGCATATTTTGAAGCTGGCTATTCCATTCTGGTTTTTATCTGCACACTTCCCCAGCTCTCCCAGGGTCCTGCTTTTTCCGGTACAGTTCTCATGTAGCATATTTTTACTCTGTTGAGCAGCTACGAATGTTTCACTGTAGACATGATAATGCAAAGAAAAAAATCCATGTGGCAATGTCCTGTTTTTTCTTGATCTTCCTTTACACAGCCAGGCCTTGAAGGGCAGGCTGAGGCTGGGTCGTCCTCATGAGGAGCAGACCAGTGTTAGACCAGTGTTACTCCAGTTAAGCACTATTAACCCCCTGAGCCAGTCTGGTGTGTGCCCTGCATGGAATGACCTGCTCTTCCAGGGAATACCTGCCCGGGGTGGGGGGCTCACAGACCAGCACTGCTGCCCTCTGACCTTGGCGGTGTGAGTCAGTGAGACATGAGCAAGGCTCTGCTGTTGCCACATTCCTGAAACTGGAGTCACACCGGATGCACAGGTGGCCTTGGCTGAAACCTAGGGAGCAAATGCTCAAAAGCTTGGGAAATGCCAGGATTAAACCTGCCTTTAAAGCTCAGACTGTCCCTGTGCTGGGCACTGGTGCAGTGGTGTATGAGTCCTGCTGGATGGAACTGGGAATGTTGGTACCACAATGTGTCCCCTCCGTGTCCCTGTCCCATCCACACAGCCCTGGGAGGTTTGGCAGGAAAGGAAGCTGGGAGCTACAGGAAAAGAAGCTTTTCTGGGGTCTGCACTGGGATATGAGGTTTGAGGCCTGGTGCTCCTGCACACGAGCCCTAAACATCCCAGCTCCCATCCCAGGGAGGAGAACATGCCAGGTACAGCAGCAGTGCTGTGGTGGTGTGTCATAAAAGGAAAAAAACAACATAGTGACTCTCTAAGTTGCATTTTTATGCTGACATTTGTGCCCCATTTGTAGGAAATCTTGTAGGAGCATGGGGGGATGTTGAGTAGAATTTATTGGGCACTTGGAGCAGGAGGAGCACTGGTGAAAAGGGCATTTTGAGGGGCTTGGTGTGGAACATACTTAGTGCCAGAGTTTAAGGGCAAGAATGGGTGATCATTCCGAGTTGGCTTGCAGAGCAGGCAGCCTTAATTCTGGTATTTCCCAGTTTTGAGCATGAGCGTGTACAAAAAGTGAAAATAATGTTGCTTTTTATATATAAAATAGCTTGTAGAATATATTAGAAATCTATTTGTTTGGACTTGGTTCCAGGGTTGGTATCTTCCCTGTCATTCCTGTGTGACTGTAGAGGGATACAGGTAGGGAGACCAAATCCAGTGACTTCCTGGACTCACAATGTCCTGCACGGAGCTTGAACTCCTCCATAGCATTTTGCACTGAAACCAGATTGTACCTTTCATCCAAAGATCTTGAGTACTTGATGGAGGTGGGAGACCTCCTGTGGGAAGCACAATCAGCTAGGAAACGCAGGAGGGAGGTAAAAACGTGCCCAAAAGCAATAAGTGTTCTTTGTTCTAACCAGGGAGGGTCAGGGTGCTGGTCCCGGTGTGAGCTGTGAGGGAGGACATGAGGCTTGGCACCTCTGCGGTGACAAACAGGACGAGTTGCGTTTGTACGGTGCTCCACGGGGAACGGGAGCATCCTCTCTGGAGCCCGAGGTGTGGAAATGCATCGCCGTCCTTCTCCAAAGGGTACTTGGGGTTCTTCTTCGTGGGGCTCTGACGGGAGGAAAGGGTGTTCCTGGGTGCACCGAGCGCTTGAACATGGGTTTGTGTGTGTATATACATTTATTTATTTTTAAATTAAAGATGTGACATCGCTGTGCCTGTCCGTGGTGGTCCGAGCCTGGCCGAAGGGAGCGGCGGCCGCCATTTGCCGCGGGGCGCGGAACATGGCCGAGGCCCTGGGCTGCCGCCAGCCGCGGGCCGTCCCGGGCCGGGATCGGGATCGGGACCGGGATCGGGACCGGGACCGGGATCGGGATCGGGATCGGGATCGGGATCGGGATCGGGATCGGGACCGGGATCAGGGGCTGAGCGCTCCCCTCAGTCTGAGGAGAGGGAGGGGCTGTGTGGGGCGGGGTCTCTGTGGGGCCGGGCCCGCCTGCCCGCTGGGGCGGGGTCTGCGGGGCGGCCCTTAGGGACGGGGGCACCTCGGGACCGGGCTGGGAACGGGGCTTGGAACGGAGCGCGGGGCTGGAAAATGGACAGGCGGCTGGGAACAGGGCAGGAGTCTGGGAGCAGGGGAGGGGGCTGGGAGCGGGGCTGGCCCCTCACACGGCGCCGTGTTGCCGCGGGACTCTCCCGCCCCGTCGTGTCCGAGCCCGGCCCCGCACTCTGGGCCGTGGCACCCGCTCGGGCATCGCCGCTGTGCCACAGCACCAGCGCGGTGCTGCCAGGGGGAGCAGGGCAGCCCTGTGACGCCCCGGCGGGTCCCTCTGTCACACCGCACCCTGGGGTGTCCCAGTGCCTCAGCTCTGCCGGGGCTGCTGCCGTGTCCCCGATGCCCAGATCCCTCCTGAACCCCTGAGGCGGCTCTGAAAGTCCCTGCCAAGCTGGGCCGGTGTTTCCTGCTCCTCCGGAGTTGCAAAAAGTAGCTCCAGCGTGGGAGAGGCACGTCCTGCTTTCGACAGCCAACAGCAGCCTTCCTCCTCTTCATCCTTCTCCTCGCTGCCCGTGCCAGGCTTGCCAGCACTGAGGTGAGCACGCACCGAGCTGGCATGAAATCCAGGTTAATAAGCAAATGCAGTGATGAGCTGCAGGCAGTATCACGCTGGCTTAAGCATAAGTGAGTGTTTAATTAGCAGGTCTGGCTCAGCTGGAGTCCACCCTCTGCTCTGTAACGTGTTTGTGCCCCGCAGGCTGCTCCCACGCACAGCCCGGCCTGCTCTGGGTGCTGGGAGATGCTGGTTGGGTTTCGTTTGGCAGGAGGACCCCGGGGTCTCTCCACGGCCTCCACACTGAGGGACAAACCCCAGGAGCAGGAGGAGGTGCTGGAGCGTGGCCTGGCTTGGTGGCTGCTGGCAGCCCTGGGCTGCAGCCAGGGCAGAGTGACAGCAATGCCCGGCCAGCTCTGCTGCGCTCCCACACCACCCTGAGACGGGTTGTTCATGGCATCCCTGCAATCCCAGAATCACAGACTGCTTTGGGTTGGAAAGAATGGCAAAGCCCATGCCACGGGCAGAGACCCCTTCCACTATCCTAGGTTACTCCAAGTCCAGCCTGCCTTGGACACTGCCAGGGATCCAGGGGCAGCCCCAGCTGCTCTGGGCACCCTGTGCCAGGGCCTGCCCACCCTCCCAGGGAACAATTCCTTCCCAATCTCCCATCCAGCCCTGCCCTCTGGCACTGGGAAGCCATTCCCCGTGCCCTGTCCCTCCATCCCTTGTCCCCAGTCCCTCTGCAGCTCTCCTGGAGCCCCTTTAGGCCCTGGAAGGGGCTCTGAGCTCTCCCTGGAGCCTTCTCTTCTCCAGGCTGAGCACTCCCAGCTCTCCCAGCCTTTCCCCTGCCTCACTCCAACACTCATGCTCAGCACAGTCCTTGCTGCTGCTGCTGCATCTGACACCCAGGTCCTGCTGAAGCCACACTGGTCACAGGGACAGCAGCTGCGACAAGTGACACAACACCACCGGAGGCTGCGAGGGTGGCAGGAGAGCAGCACCGGACACCCGGCTGCTGTCCATCCGCTTCCCAGCACCCGCTGTCGGTGCCGCGGGAGGTGGATGGCTCCAGACACACCCTGGAGCTCCACGGAGAAGCAGGGCCGGGCTGCAGCAAGGGCTGTCAGCTCAGGGAGCTGCCCTGGCACTGCAAATCCAGCATCAGGCAGGGACTCCAGGCTCGCAGGCAGCAGTGACCCAGCTACAGAACCAATATTCTGTAGAAGCACAGAATCATTTAGGTTGGAAAAGCCCTTTAAAATCATTGAGCCCAACAGTTCCCCCAGTCCTGCCAAGGCTACCCCTAGCCCACGTCACCCCAAGCACCCAATCTACACATTTTTTAAATCCCTCCAGGGATGGTGATTCCACCACTGCGCTGGGCTGTGTGTGCCAGTGCCTGACCACCCTTTCCATGAAAAAAGGGTGGGATTTTAGGATTTGAAATCCCACATACACACTCTTTCTTGCACAAGGCCACCATAGCAGTGAGCACTGCCCATGGCAGGTCCCTTGCAGTCCCTGTGGGCACAAATGCCACCTGCAAGCCCAGCCCAGCTCAGCAGTGAAGGGTTAAGTGCCAGCCCAGCTTTGCGGGAAGCTTTCCTCTCCTCCTTGCCAAGGTTTAAATTTAGTCCCTGCATGAACCCAGAGGACTTGGGCATCGGGTTGCTCCGGGGCTGGCAGTGCTGGGGAGCACCTGCTGCTGCTGCTTCACGGCAAAGATTCCCCCAAAAGCTGGGACTGGGCTGCACCAGCAGCAGTTGGGGTGGGCAAGCTGCAGAGACCCTTGTGCCACCCCAGCCACTGGCTTGGAGTCTCCCCAAAAAAGACACATGGCAGCAGTCCATTGGTCAGCTCCTGTGAGTCCCAGGGGTGCTCCATGCCCGGGTTGATCCCAAGCCCTGAGTTTGCTCCTGACCCCTTGGATTAGGAAGGGAGGAGCTCCTGCTTGGGATAGGGTGGGTTTTGGGGAAAGCCCAGTGTGGGCACACCATTGCTGTGGCACCGGGAAAGGAGCCATGGTGGGGATGGAGCAGCAGCTCGAGATCCTGCCGTGCCCTCAGCACCGGGCATGGGACATTCCCAGAGGAGTCTGCAGCTCCCCCAGCTCCGGGGCAGCCCAGGCCGTTCCACGGGGTTGCACACCCAGGACATGTATGGGGTGCGGGGGTGACCTGGGCCCTGTCCTGCGGTTTGGGGAGAGCGGGGCGGGCTGCGGGGGCAGGGATGAGCCGGCGGCCCCCCGGCAGGTCCCCGAGGCTGGGGGCGGCGGTGGCATCCCTGCAATGCGCTTGGCATCGGCTGCCCCGGCTGGCGCTCGCTGAGTCCATGTGATCCGGGGCTTGCTCTGTGCCGCCGCCGGCTCCAGCCGCCGGGACGGCGAGGGAGCCAGAAGGTCGAGCCAGCGGCCCCGGCAGAGCGGCCCCGGCCCCGAGCAGGGCTCCCCGGCACCGGCTGAACCCCCCGGGCTCCTCCCTGCCACGATGCCCCGCGGGAAGAGGGACCCCGTGCTGCTGTCCCCCGCCGAGCCGCCCGGCCGCGGTGGCGAGGGTCCCCGCGCGGGTGGGGACGGCCGGCGGTCCGCGGAGGAGGAGGAGGAGGAGGACGGACACCTCCCGGGGCTCCCCCGTGACGACCCCACCAAGAGCATGTCGAGCTCCTCCGTGTCCTCCTACCACTCCGCCCTGTGCTCGGACGGCACGGAGACCTTCAAGGACTGCCTGGAGTTCCTGGACGAGGAGGGATCGCCCGGCCGGGCTGCCCCGGGGCTCTGGGCTCCGGCGGGGGCCCCCGGCGTCCCCCCGCCGCCCGGCCCCCTCGCCCGCCCGCAGCGGGCTCAGCTGTCCAGCGCGGCTAAGAATAGCCCAGCGCCGGGCCAGGGGGGCAGGATGGGTCCCCTCGGTGGGGACCGGCAGCCTGTGCCGGCCGCGGCTGCCGGCGGGGAGCCGGCCGTGCCCCGGCAGCCCGGGGCGATGCTCGGCGGGGTTCCCAGCGACTCGGACGAGGTGGACGGCGAGGTGCAGGCGCTGACGGCCAGGGCTTTCCGCAGCCTCTCGGGGCTCCCCGGAGCTCGCCTCGACATGTGCAGCTCCCACACCTCCTCCAGCCTCTCCAACTCGCTGTCGGAGGACGGCGGGCGGCCGCGGCGGTGGCCGGCGGGCGCCGGGGAGCCCCGGGGCGCGGCGACAGCTCTGCATGGCAGGGTGGGCTGGCCCTTCCCCGCCGGCGTGGACGGGGAGCTGCTGGGCAAGGAACAGTTCGAGTGCGTGGACGTGGAGCTGGAGAGCGGGGAGGCCAGGAAGGGCCACGGCAAGAAGAGGACGGTGCCCAAGCGCCAGATCCTGCTGAAGAGGAAGGAGAGGAAGGAGACGGGCTTTGGTCCCCGGGGGGACGGCCCAGCACCCCAGCCCCCGGCCAGGAAGGAGCCCCCCAGCAAGGGCAGAGCCATCGGCGAGGACTTCAGGCTCAACTACCAGCAGTTCATGAAGGCAGCCTCCCTGGACGCCGGCACCGACAGGACCCGGGCGGCCTCGTGCCTGGTGAAAAACGTCCTGGCCAAGAAGATGCAGTACGAGCAGCGGATCAAGATGGAGCAGAAGGGGCTGCGGGGCAGCTCGACCTCCTCGGGGCCGTCCTCCGCCGGCACCGACCTGCTGGGGGATGGTCTGGAGGGCAAGTCCAGCTCGCTGTCCCGCTCGGACTGCAGCTTCTCGGCCGAGGACCTGCGGGGCGGCGGGATGCCGGTGGCCACGGCGGCCGCGGGGAACGCCACCACCAGCCATCCCACCAAGGGCGTGGTGCTGAGCGAGGCGACGAGGGAGACTGTCTGCAACCTGAGGAAGACGTTCAACGAGCTCAACCAGAGGATGAAGTACCAGGAGGTGCTGGGGGGCCGCTGGCTGCCCGCGGCCGCTGAGGAGCACACGTCGGAGAGTATCTGCTACCAGCGAGCCCGCGCCTTGTTCGAAGCCCAGCCTGGGGTGGGGAAGGTGCTGGATGTCGCTCCCCGGTTTGCGAGGGCGCCGAGGCCGTGGCCCAGCTTGAAGGAGCGAGCCATCGGCCCCATCCACTCGCAAACCCCCCCCTTCAAGGTCGAGAGCCGGGTGCTCCCCGCCGCCCCGCCGCACCGCCGCTTCGCCTCCTCCCGGGCGCAGGAGGTGAGGACGCTGCCGCAGAGCCAGCCAGAGAAGCCACCAGCAGTGCCCCGCCGGCCGCCCAGCCCCGGCACCCCGGCACCCCGGGGGTCTCCGCCAGCCGCGCCCCCCAAGCCAGAAGAGAAGGGGAAGGGGCGCGTCCCGCAGCCCCGGGACGTGCGCAAGCTGGTGAAGAGCAGCTACAGCCTCAAGTTCGGGACTGCCGGCACCTCCCGCGGCACCGTGGCACCGGCGAGCAGCGGGGAGCCGCCCCCGGCCACCCCTCTGGTCATCCACTGCACCTCGGTCCGTCGGGAGGCAGCTCCGGAGCCGGTGGGTGAGGAGGTGCTGGCAGCCCCCGGCCGAGAGCCACCCCCGGCGTGTGCCGAGGGGCCCGCAAAGTCCCCCGGCAGCAGGGCCGCGCCCTCCCACAGCTCCCCCATCAACATCACGAGGGTCCAGGCCACGCGGAGGGGAGCGGCCCCCACGGAGGAGCCGCCGGCATCGCCCCCGCGCCGGGAGCGGAGCGAGCTCCGGGTGCCACCACGGGCGCCGGTGGCCGAGGGGGTGCCGCACGTGGAGACCCATCTGCACGTCCTGGTGGGCCGGCCGTCCCCGGTGGCCAGGGAGAGCTCCCCGGCCCAGAGCAGCGCGGTGCTGCGGACAGAGAAGACCGTTCTCCTGCCTCCGCCACCGCCGAGCCCCACGGAGGGGAAGGAGGTGCGTGGCCATGGCAGCAGCAGAGCGCTCCGCGCTGCCGAGGGGCCGGAGTCGCTGGGGCAGCGGCACAGCAGCGGGGACAGCAGGGACCCCCGAGCCGGAGCCCCGGCCGGCAGCAGCGCCCGCCCGCAGCCTGCGGAGCCGGCAGCGAGAGGCGCGGCAGAGCCCCGTGCCGGCGAGCCGAGGCAGGAGCAGCCCGGCGGCCCGCGGGTGTCGGTAGCCAGCGGGGGGTCTGCTGGTGGCCCCGGCCCCTCCGCCCCGATCCGAGCCGCGGAGGGCAGCGAAGGTCCCCCCGGGCGGCTGCCGGAGCGGAGGGAGGCCTGGGAGCACTCGCCGCAGTGGCCGGCGGCCACGGAGCCCTTGGCGCCTGCTGCCCTGGCCGAGAACTCCAGCTACTTGGCAATCCCCGAGAGAGCCCCCAAATCCACGCTGGTGCCAAAGGTGCCCTCGGTCCCCAACCCAGGCAATGCATCCTTTGGGACTCCCTTTGTCCCCAGCCCGGCCAGCGCCTCTTTTGGGACTCCCTCAGCTCCCAACCCAGCCAGTGCATCCTTTGGGACCTCCATGGTCACCAATGTGACCAACTCATCCTTTGGCTTCCCGTCAGCCTCCAGCCTGGCCAGCACATCATTTGGGACCCCCTTGGTTTCCAACCCCAACAAGTCTTTTGGGGCCCCTCTGGTCCCCAACCTGTGCAGCACATCCTTTGGGTCTCCACTGGTCCCAAATCCATCCAGTGCATCCTTTGGGTCTCCACTGGTCCGCAATCCATCCAGTGCATCCTTTGGGAACCCCTTGGTCCCAAATCCACCCAGTGCATCCTTTGGGACCCCTTTGGTCCCCAATCCATCCAGTGCATCATTTGGGTCTCCATTGGTCCCCAATCCATCCAGTGCATCCTTTGGGAACCCCATGGTCCCAAATCCATCCAGTGCATCCTTTGGGTCTCCGTTGGTCCCCAATCCACTCAGTGCATCCTTTGGGAACCCCTTGGTCCCAAATCCATCCAGTGCATCTTTTGGGAATGCCTGGGTCCCCAATGCATCCAGTGCATCCTTTGGGAACCCCTTGATCCCCAGCCCAGGCAGCTCCTCCTTTGGGTCCCCCTTAGTCACCAACCCAGTCCCCACTTCCCTTGGGCATCCGTCAGTCTCCAACATGGCTGGCTCTTTCTTTGGATCCCCCTTTGTCCCCAGCGCAGCCAGCGCTCCCCTGGGAAGTGGTGCCTATCCCCTTCCTGGTGGAGAAGTGCCCTGGAGCAAGCCCAGCCCTGAGCCCCCCCTGCCCCGACCCCCCGAGGGCCCAGCTGCTGTGGAGCCCCCAGCCCAGCCCCACCTCGAGGATGCTCCTCATTTCCTCAGGAGGACCGATGGCCCCTCACCGAGTGGGAGGAGCAGGCAGAGCCCCCCCAAACCCTTCTCTGCCCCCCTGCCCCCCCAGAGGAAGATGCTCGTGGATCCCAGCAGCGGGAAGTGCTACTACATGGAGCCGCCACGGCAGCCCCAGATGAAAACGCTCTACGACCCCGAGACCGGGCAGTACCTGGAGATGCTGGTCCCACCGGTGGCATCACACACTGGGCTCTACCAGGCACCTTTCAACCCCCTGCTCATGGGGGTCTACGGCCCACCCTACGCACCCTACAGCGGCTTCCCGGGGCTCCCAGCACCACCGCCCTCCGCGCCCTCGCCGTCGCACCCCGAGCTGCCCGTGGCCGACAACCCCGGCGTGCCCGGGACCTCCGGCTCTGCTCCCAAGGGCGAGGGGCCGTCCCCTGCCGGGGGTCCCGACTGTGGCTACCTGGAGAGCCTGTACTACATCCCCACGGGGATGCGGGCCAGCCCCGGCCCCGAGCAGCCCCCGGCCCGCGCCAGCCCTGCCGCGCCCGAGAAGGGGTCACTGCTCCGGATGTGACGGGATGGACCCGCGCGGATGTCCCTTCCCATGGCCGGGCTTTAGCCCGAAGTCAGCATCACCTGATGAGAGTCCTCTTGCCCACGGCTGAGCTGGCAAAGCGCCGAGGGGTAGTGGGCACTGGCTGGACCTCACTGGCTTCTCATGGAAACAGGGACAAAAAGGGTCTTTTCCAGTGTGAGCACCTGGGGCTCTGAGGGGGCATGGAGGTCCCCGGCCAGCAAAGGGACCACACAGGCCCCGCTTTCCCCTGTCCTGCCAGTCCTATCTCAAGGATGACTCTGGTTGGTTGGCACAGGGGGGTGATGGCCTGGGCACCCCCAGCCTCCCCCCAGCCACAGCTGCAGCACAGACACCCCAAAAGAGTAATAAAAATGCTGGAACAGCTTTAAATCTGCTTATTCATCCTGTGCTTGTGTGGTCTGTAAAGGGGGGCGAGGAGCTGAGGCACTTGGAACCTGCAGCCCCTCTGTCTGTCTTGGAGTGTCCACCAGATAAATCCCAGTCCCTGTGAGCAGGAAGGGACTCTGCAGTCCTCAGTGAGCCCTGAACCCCAAACCCCTGCCCTGAGCCCCAAACCACAGCCACAAGCCTCAAACCCTAGTTGCGAACCTCAGATCCCAGCCCGGATCCCCAGCCTCCGTAGATCCACACCATCCCAGGAAGGATTTAGGCTGAGGAGAAGGGATCAGGCATTACAAGACTGAGTTACAGCAAAAGCCTCCCGGAGAGGGGGGCACTCGGTCGGGGACACCCCACACCCCCCCTTCCTGCCGTGACACCCGGGACGGACGGGCCGCCCCAACCGGATGCAGGTGTGTGCTGGCCGCGCCTCAGCGCCGCTCGCTCGCCCGCCCCGGGGGGTTTATAGCCCGCCCCGAGGGGTTTATAGCCCGCCCCGGGGGGTTTATAGCCGCCCCGCGCCTGCGCCCCGCACTTTCTAAGCGCGGCAGGATGCGGCCAGCGCTGGCAGCGTGGCTGGTGCTGAGCCTGCTGGGGGGGACAGGGGCCCAGCACATGTGTGGGGAACCCCCCGCCACCCCGTCCCATTCGGTCCCTGCACCCCAGCTCAGCCCCGAGGAGCGGCTCTCGCCCCACATGCCCGAATCCCTGCGCTGCGACGCCTGCCACGCCATCGCCTTCCAGGTGGGGACCGAGGACACGGCGCCCCAAAAGCGGAGTGAGAACCCTTGCGGGGATGTTTCAGCCTGGGGAGATGCTGCCGGCTCCCTTGGGGCACCCCACTGATGGATATTCCTTATTGGCAACTTAAAAAGCCTTTTGGGGGTCCTCATGGACCCTCTAACCCATGCAGATGTGCTTCTGCTGCTAGGGCCGCACGGAAGGCTGTGCAGACCCCAGCCCCGCTCGGGAGCAGGGTCGTGGACAGGCTGCCACCCTCACTGCCCGGATTCCGCCTTTTTTCACCCCAGATTGAGGAGCAGTTGAGCAAGGCAGAGGGGAAGGTGGGCAAGAAGGCGCTGAGGGAGTCGGACTACATAGAGGTGCTGGAGAGGAGCTGCTCACAGGACTGGGAGAGGTGAGCGGCGTGTCCCTGAGATGGGGGTGTCCCCAGGGGTCAGAATGTCCCCAAGGATGGCAGTGCCCCAGGGGTCAGAATGCCCCCGGGGCTGTGCCCAGCGACGATTTTCCCTCCAACCCCCCCCCCTCCCCGCAGTTACGGGGTGCTGGAGCTGGACGGGGAGAAGCGGCTGTCGGGGCCAGGGCTGCCCAGGCAGCAGCCCCTGAGCGTGATGGTGTCTGGGGGCCCATGGCCGAGCAGGTGAGTGGGGGGTCTGGCGGTGCAGGAGGTCCGGGCACTGTCCCCTCGCCGCCAGGTGACCACCGCGGCTCCTCGCAGGCTCTCCAAGCTGTGCCACGGCTACGTGGGCGAGCGGGGCGAGGCGCAGATCTACGAGGCGCACCGGCGGGGCCCGGCCGTGCTGCGGCAGCTGCTGTGCCACGGGGACAAGGGACCCTGTGCGGGCCGCAAGGACCGCCCGGACCCCCCCAAGGCGCTGCAGAACGAGCTGTAGCCCGGCGCGGTTAATGCTTAATGCCCCGGTGACCTTCGGAGCCGACTTCGTCCCCAGCGGGAGCCGACACGTGCCGGGAGGTGGGCACCTTCCCGCTGTCGCCTGTCGCCGATGTCGCCGCCGTCGCTCGACGCCCGTGCCGGCAGCGCGTCCGGGAGAACCGGGAATTACTCTGTAACCCACGGGCTCTAATGTTTCACCACGGAGCTGCTCCGGGCGGCTGCAGCCCCAATTAAAGGAGTTAATGGCTGATCCGCGCCGGGGCTGCGCTCCCTGGTTTCACAACCCCCAGCCAATGGCCGCCCTCCCGCCCGCCGCCCCGGCCTCCGCCACCGCCCGGCCGGTGACTAAAGTCCTTCCCACGGCCATAAAACCCCCCCGGGCAGGGACATCGCCGCCGGGGACGCGTCGCCGGAGCATGGGGACCCGCTCAGGAGACCTGGCTCAGCCCCAGGTGAATGCAGGCGCCGTCCCTGTCCCCATCCCCATCCCTTCCTCGGTGTCATCCCAGGGCGGTGGGGAGGGAGGCGGTGAGCAGGGACACTGGCCCCAGCGATGGCCAGCTCAGAGTCAGGATGCCCAGATGCTGGTAGTCTGGGGGCTGGGGTGACTCCCGGGACAAAGGGAGCACGCTGGAATGCTGCGGCTGGGACTGGCTGTGCCACCGTTCCCAGCACCTGCAGTGGGGATCCCCCTCCACACTTTCCAGGAACAAACTACCACATAGGGACCAGTGGGTTTGGGAGCCCAGACCCCTCTTGGGGTCAGAGCTGGCACCGGGTGGGACTGACCGGACACACATGCTGAGCCGTGGCCCGGTGTCACCCGCGTCGCCCAGGGCAGAGCCCAGCCCCTTTCCCGTGGGACCCCTGGGTCCACACTGACCCAGCTCCCACCTCGTCCTCACTGCCAGAATGGGAACGTGGCTCTGGCCCCCGCGGGCTCCCCGCAGACCCCTGGGAAGGAGCTGCCTGCGGCGGGCAGGGTGAGTACCGGGGCACCCCGCGGGCAGCGCCGCACCCCAAATCCATCTGTAACGCACCCGCGGATGGAGACCGGCCAGCCGGGACCCCTGCCAGCCCTGAGGGCACAGGGGCTGCCAGGAGGCAGGGTGGGGTACCCGTCCTTGCACGCAGCCCCCGTGAGACAGGCTGAGCTGTGCCCCCACACAGCAGGACCACGGGGCGGGCACCAGGGCCCCCCGGCCGGAGGTGGACATGCTCTACAGGATCGAGGACGTGCCCCCCTGGTACCTCTGCATCCTGCTCGGCTTCCAGGTACAGCCTGGGAAGCGCCAGACCCCAAGTCCCCGCTCCCCGCGGTGTGGGGCACCCCCCAGCCCGGCTGAGCCCCCCTCACCCCCCAGCACTACCTGACCTGCTTCAGCGGCACCATCGCCGTCCCCTTCCTGCTGGCCGAGAGCCTGTGCGTGGGCAAGGACCAGCTCACCGTCAGCTACCTCATCGGCACCATCTTCACCTGCGTGGGCATCACCACCCTCATCCAGACCACCGTGGGCATCAGGTAGGGCCGCGGCCCCGGCGGGACCCCCTGCCCAGCCCCGGGCCCGGGCGCAGGCATCCCTCTCGTCCCCCCAGGCTGCCCCTCTTCCAGGCGAGCGCGCTGGCCTTCCTTGTCCCCGCCAAGTCCATCCTGGCCCTGGAGAAGTGGCGATGCCCATCTGAAGGTGAGGGCAGGGGGGTGCAGGGGGTGTCTAGCCTCCCGGCGCCCCCCGGGACCACCTCACCCCCCCTTCATCCCCAGAGCAGATCTACGGCAACTGGTCACTGCCCCTCAACACGTCCCACATCTGGCAGCCCCGCATGCGAGAGGTACATCCTGCCACCACCCCCGGGGCACCCAGACTCCCCGGCAGGCTGCTGACGCCCTCTCCTGCACCTCTCCATGCCCTGCAGATCCAGGGGGCCATCATAGTGTCCAGCCTGGTGGAAGTGGTCATCGGGCTGCTGGGGCTCCCCGGGGCACTGCTCAGCTACATCGGGCCGCTGACCGTCACCCCCACCGTGTCCCTCATCGGACTCTCCGTCTTCCAGGCGGCTGGAGACCGGGCTGGCTCCCACTGGGGCATCTCTGTGCTGTATGGCATGGGGACACGGGGCACAGGGGGGCAGGCTGGTCCAACATGGAGCCCATGTTGCACGAGGCGCGAGGGATCCCATCTCTCTCTCCTCCCAGAACCATCTTCCTGATTGTCCTGTTTGCCCAGTACCTGCGGCAGGTCGCCATCTGCCTGCCCGGCTACCGGCGGGGCCACGGCTTTGTCCTGCTCCGCATCCAGATCTTCAAGATGTTCCCGGTAGGGACTGGCTGAGAGCATGCTGGGGCGGCCCCGAGTTCCCCCCTTTATCCGCACGTGGGCTCGGGAGCGATGCGGGAACACCCTGGTATGTGCCCCGCAGATCATCCTGGCCATCATGGTGGTGTGGCTCATCTGCTACGTGCTGACCCGCACCGGAGTCTTCCCCAGCCAGCCCGGGGAGTACGGGTACAAGGCCAGGACGGACGCCCGGGGCGAGATCCTGTCCGTGGCACCCTGGTTCCGCGTCCCCTACCCCTGTGAGTGCCTGGCACCCCCGCGGCGCTCTGGGCCCCCGATACCCCTTTGCCTTGCTGACGGTGCAGCATCGGCGGGGCAGGGGAGCAGCCGGGAGGGCCCAAAGTGGCACCGGTGAGCACCGGGTGGGGGGTCCTGGGGTGTCCCCAGTCCTGATCTGCTCTGCCCCCCGAGCAGGCCAGTGGGGGTTGCCCACGGTGACCTCAGCAGCCGTGCTGGGCATGTTCAGTGCCACACTGGCGGGCATCATCGAGTCCATCGGGGACTATTACTCCTGTGCCCGGCTGGCAGGAGCGCCCCCGCCCCCTGTGCACGCCATTAACAGGTACAGCCAGCTGTTCCCCCCTCCACGGTTCCCCACTCGCACCGCGGCATCCCTGGAGACCGGCCAGGGATGCTGCAGGAGCGCGGGATTGGGACCAGCCCGACCGTGTTGCTCCCCAGGGGCATTTTCACCGAGGGCATCTCCTGCATCATCGCGGGGCTGTTGGGAACCGGCAACGGCTCCACGTCCTCCAGCCCCAACATCGGCGTCCTGGGCATCACCAAGGTACCGGGGCCGGGGAGGGTCGCGGCTCGGCCGGGGGGCGCAGGCACCGTCACCTGCTGCCGGTGTCTCCGTGCAGGTGGGGAGCAGGAGGGTGATCCAGTACGGCGCCGGCATCATGCTCGTGCTGGGCACCGTCGGCAAGTTCACGGCGCTCTTCGCCTCCCTGCCCGACCCCGTCCTCGGCGGGATGTTCTGCACCTTATTCGGTAACTGCTCCCCCCCAGACCCGGAGCGCTGGGGCCACGTCCCCGCAGCCTTAGGGGCTGATGAGCCCAAGGGATGCAGAGCGGGTTTGGGGGAGCCGGGGCTGCCTCCTCGCACCCTCACCGCGGCTGGGGCAGCCCCCGATGCCCGGCCAGCGCGGGCACCTCCGCCTGCATCGCCGCGTCTCTGCCGGCAGGAATGATCACGGCCGTCGGCCTCTCCAACCTGCAGTTCGTCGACATGAACTCCTCCCGAAACCTCTTCGTGCTGGGCTTTGCCATGTTTTTCGGGCTGACGCTGCCGAACTACCTGGATTCCCACCCCGGGGCCATTAACACAGGTACCGCCCGCCGCGAAAAGCCGCGATTTTGGGAGTCTGGGGAGAGAGGAGGGCAGATCTCCCGGCGCTCGTCCGCCCCGGGGCAGCAGCTGGGAAATCCCGCTCCTCACAGCACCCCCGGCTCCGTCCCACGCTGTCGCAGGTGTCCCCGAGCTGGACCAGATCCTGACGGTGCTGCTGACCACGGAGATGTTCGTCGGGGGGACCATCGCCTTCGTCCTGGACAACACCATCCCGGGTAGCTGCAGCGCAGGGGCCGGGGAGGGGAAGCCGCGGGGCTGGGGCAGATTCCTGCTGATTTAGAGCCGGCAGAGGGGATGGCGGGGTCGGGGGGGTGACACTGGACATCCCCGCAGGGACGCAGGAGGAGCGAGGGCTCGTGCAGTGGAAGGCAGGAGCGCACTCGGACAGCACGAGCAGCGCCAGCCTGAGGAGCTACGACTTTCCCTTGGGGATGGGCGCGGTGCGGAGGAGCCGCTGGCTCAGGAAGGTGCCCATCTGCCCGGTGTTCACCGGGTTCAGGGCCCGGGCGAGCGGCAGGGGCACGGCGGCCGCGGAGGGGCCGCACGGCGCAGACGGGGGCTCGGTGTGCACCAAGGTCTGAGCGAGGGGAGGGTCCCGGGAGGGTCCCGCCCCAGCGCCGGAGGAGCCGAGCCGAGCTCCCGGGGCCTGTCGGGGTTCGGTAGCACCGGCCAAGGCCAAAGCCAAGGCTTCTGGTGCTCGGCTCGAGCGCAGGGCTAGAAAAACACAACGTTTCTCTTGGGGGACATCCCGAGCTCCGGGGTACAGCCTGGGGACCGCCACCCCGTGCCATGCTCCACCTGAAGCTTTGGCTGGCTGAGATTTGTCCAGCGCTAGCTGAAGCCCGTCAGTCACATCGGAGCCCCGGGGCCACCAGCTCCCAGCCAGGGCCACGGATTTTCACCTGCCCTCGGCTCCGGGAGGGTGGCCCAGCGGCTGGCACGGGCTCTGCGTGGGGCAGCGTCCAGACCAGCGTAGGGTGCCTAATTTAAGACTACACATTAAAAATGATAACATATTCAAGCGCACGTGCCCCGCCAGCATCTCTGGTGCCTCCTGCACCGTTCCCTCGCCCTTTGAGCGCCACAAAGGCATCAGCACCTTTGACCGTACTCCCTCCTGGGCTGCCAGGCACGGAGACATGCTGGATTTCTTCCAGGTGGGCTCTGCCTGGACCCAGTGCTGTGGGAGAGGCAGCTCAGCACAAGCCCTTGGCAAACCCTTCCTGCTCAGGGAGCTCTGGAGCGCTGGCTCTGTCCCGGCCGTGCTGGTGACAGCACCTCATGCCGCTGGGGTGGTCCCAGATGCAGGCACAGAGGGGGCAGACCCCCAACGCAGCGGGGTCAAGCCAGTCCTGGGCCTGGATTCAGCACCAAAGTTGAGCTGAGGCAACACTGCACAGCCCCGTGACAGCCCATGGTGGCACTGCCACACACTCACTCCCCAGCTTGAGCAGGGAGAGAAGTGAGAAAATCTGTGAAGATGAAGGGAAAAAAAAAATCCCAACCTAAAATAAGCCCCGAGGGATGCAAATAGAACCACTCCCACCTCCCACGAGCACCAGCCAGGCTCTGAGGCCCCTCTTCTGCTGCTGTCCTGGTGCTGGTGGCGAGCACGGTGTTACAGCGTGTGACAGCTCTCCGGCCAGCTGCATCCCCTCCCATTTCCTTGTCCTCCCAGCCCAGCTGCTGGGGCTGGAGCAGGAGTGAGAGGACGCCTGGGTGCTGTGCAGGTGCTGCTCAGCACCGGCTGCCACCACCTCTGCTGCAGTCACACCCCAAAGCCAGAGGGGCAGGGGCTGCCACGGACAGCGGCGGCTCCTCCCCAGTGAACATCCCAGTGCTACGGGATGCAGGAGAGGGATAAACCCAACGCCAGGAGAGCAGCCCATGGCCAGGCTGGCTGCTCCACACGCTGGCTCCTGGCTGCTGCACTCAGTTGCCACCACCCCGATGTGACGGTGGCCAGGCCAAAGCTCACGCAGGACTCGCTGTTGGAACTCGCAGTGCAGATAAAAATCAGCTGTGTGTTATTTGCTGACCTTTCTTTAGGCGCTCGAGCCTAACTCTCCCCAGGCCAGTGGAAATCCCGGACTAGCGCTGGCAGGTCTGGGAAGGCCAGCGCCCAGCCCCGGGTATGACCATTCTGCAGAGCAACAGCAGAAGGGGTTGGTGCTCCCCCAGGTGGTTCTGCTGCTGCGGGAAGGCCCCGCCTCACCCCGCCCGTCCTGCAGAGCCGCAGCTCCAGCTGCTCCCCTTCGCTTTAACCAGACTTCAACAGCGAGGCCCGGCTGTCCTGAGCAGGGCCAGGGGTCGGGCTCGATGCTGGTGGGTCCAACTCAGGATATTCCACGCAGAAGGAGAGGCTGTGGCAGCAGCTTTGTAGTGCCAGCAGCTGCTCCCAGGGCTGCCAGCAGGGCCAAGCTGGGAACAGCCACAGGGAGAAGGAAGGGAGAGCATGGAGTGGGAGGAGAGGAATAAATTCCCGTCCCTGGAAGTGTCTGAGGCCAGGCGGGACAGGGCTTGGAGCAGCCTGAGACAGTGGAAGGTGTCCCTGGCCATAGAATTGGATCGCTGAAGTCTCTTCCGACCCAAAGCAGTCTCTGGCTCCATGAAGAGTCCAGCCACAGCCAGGATCCTGGGCCATCGGGTTCCACAGCCTTCCAGGCTGGCACCCACAGTCCAGCCCTGTCCTCCACACGCTGCCAAGCGAGTTCCCGTGCGAGATGCCCAGTTATGAGACAGCCACCACATCAGTTCTACTATTATTTATTTTTTTAAATATTTTTGAAAAAATATAATTTTTTTACAATATTTTCAACTTAAACACTATTCACACTGAACACGTATGGCAGCTTAACCTACCCAAATATGAAGTTTAAGAAGCCAAAACTGTTCTAGCTTTATTAAAAGAAAAAAAAAAAAAAGAACAACCAAAAACCAAAAGAAACCAAAAAGTCGTTGTGCTGTAGACTATTGTGTAGTGATGATTAAACAAAGCAAGGGAAAAGCACCACTCAAATCACTAATGCTGGGGGTTGCCTGGTTAAGTCCAGCTATGGAAAGTCGGATGCTAAGAGTTACATAGGCAGTGCTATGTACGGCGCCCGTTCCTGGAAGAAACTGCGATGGATCTCACATCTCCTCAAACAGCACGGGAAGGGGAAGGGTTCTAACATGATCACACACTGCAAAGGACCGGGAACTGCTTCCTCCCAATCGCCTGGATGTTAGCTCAGTAGCTGAGATCTACGACTCTGTACAGGTCTGTATGATTCGGGTTAAGCTCACGCCGCTTCCCAGGATCGTGATGTTTTGTAAGGGGGGAAATTAACATTAGTAACAACATTGATACCTCAAAGGAAAGTTAGCAAATTTGCATAACAATCAGATCTCCTCACTTTCACTTGGAAGTTAAGGCATTATCAGGTGCAAGCTAGCACCAGTTAACACATCTTTAGTTAAAAACAGACCATTCACCGCAAATTCCAAGTCCTGTTTAAAAAGCAGAGTCTGCAGAAGGTTTTATTAACGTGGTACTTTGTCTCAACTTGACTGGTGCTTCTTACCTCACTGCCTCCTTCACACAGAGCCAGGGCCCAATTATGTTTCCATTAAACTTTTGACAGATTTACTTAATAACAGTCTCAGCACTTTTATTGAGCATGCAAGACTAACAAAACTTTGGCAATGCATAAGTGTAACACAGTGACAAGAAGAGAGAGCTTTTACAATTAAATCTTCTAATACTGGCTTCACAGTGTGGAAATTGTGCTACATCCACCAAAAGAGGGCCCAGTCTACTCAAATGTTTAAGTACTTCACCCCAGGAACAAACTCCTTTGCGTTTGGATTCAGATTACTCTTGACCTGAGGAAGGGAAGAACAGAAATTGAGGTGAATCATTATTTTCAGCTTCCATTTACAAGCTGAAGACAATTAGAGGCAAAGTTTTATGGATTTAGAGTAACAATCAGGTATACAATAGGCTGCTTAAATTTATCAGCAGTCTATAATCCCTAGAAAAGCCCATTCCTCTGTGCTACTCCCTGAATTACCCAACCTTCCTTAGCTCCACCTGAAGTTTCAGTTGGATGAGGGCTCGGGGAATAAGCAGCAAACCACAGGCATGCAGCAAACACGGCAGCTTCCCCCCATGCTGAAATGGCCTTTTCTCAAGTTGAGCTGTTAAAACGTGCCATGAGGTTTTTAAACTTTGCTTATTTAAGCAAGAGGTGACTTGTTCCAGGAACTTCAGCCACTTCTGGGAATTTCATGAGTATGAGCACTGTACTGATTTTTTACATTCTGTCTGTGACTCCCCTGTCCTCCCCCTTGGCAAACTGCTGCTGCTCAGTGTCCTGCAGTTAGACATGGGCACCAGCACCTTCAAAAGGAGCTCTTTTATCACCAAGAAATGGAGGATTAGGCTTTTCTGATCGTCATCGAGTCTGAAACTGCTGCCTGCAGCTGCTTCAGCTTGGAAAAGTCAGGGTCTGCCTGTGAATCCCAGAGCAGTTGTGTGATAGGATGGTGTGGGGTCTGTGCTCTGTACGAGGAACTTTGGATTCTGTGAGGGAAAATAAGCACACTCTGCCCTTTCCTTTGAGCTGAGCTCTGGACAGAAGTCAGATGGCAAAAAGAGGGAAATAATCACAGTTTGGCTGCTTTCCCCTTCCCTAGAATTGCTACAGGGATCTGCTGTGGTTTTCCCAATCCCAGACAGACCTTGGGACAGGGCTCAGACCAGCCCAACCAGCAGATGCCCAGTGACCCCTTCACAGCCCCAGCTCCACTCAGTGCCCTTCTTTCCTAACATCCCACCCACTCTTGAACATGTGCCATGCACTGCACATCCACTGGGAAAGGCTCCATGTGGGTTTGAAGAAACCCACCAAACAGGTCACATCCCACGAGGACACATCCCTTCCCACCCACCCTGCACAGGCAGGCAGTTTAACAGGCTCCTTCCTACTGGAAAGGATTTTCTCTCACCATTAGCAGCAACAGCCTTGGACAAAGACTCAAGCTTTAGAAATAGGATGAGAAGCTGAACTTACCACCAGATCCTCCAGCGATGAGCTGTCACTGATAACAAGGTCATTGAACTGGTCCTGGATTTGATCCATTGTTTGTGGGAGATCACGGGCTGGAATAAACCATTCATGCTCCTCCTCTTCTTCCAGCATCTCCTGGAAACAGCGCTCAATAAATTCTTCTTCCCACAACTCCTCTTCGATCTGTGCAATGAAAAGAAACTGCTTCAGCAACAAATCTATTGTGAGCTCGTGGGGTTTTCACTCCCAGGTGTGTGCTGACCTTCCCAGCTATCCCACAGCACCCCAGCCCAGCACCATGTCCACGCAGCAGGAAGGACATCAGTGCTTTGTCCCAGGGATTGGGGCTGCAGCTGAAAGGGAATGGCAGGAGAACCCCGCCAGCCCCAGCTGTTTTGTTTGTAGCTTGTTATGACCTAAAGGAGAAGGAAAATGTTGGTCCCAAGCAAAAATTGCAGCTGTACCAACTAGTCTGGACTGAGCTTCCTGCAAGCATGAGGAAGGGAGCTGTGCCAACACACACAGCCAGGAAACACTCCCCAGGAAAGCGTCCTACGGGACTCCTGGGGAAAGAATAACCACGGCCTGTCACCCGGAACAAGCAGCCTCTCCTTGGCTGCTGCTGTGTGCTCCCCCACTGCAGCTCTCCTCGGGAACCCCACGGGGTCCCAGCAGCTGTCAGGAATGCAGCCCTGCTGTCCTGGGAGCAGGACAAACCAACCCATGCAGAACTGACACGCAGTGCAGAGATTAAAGCAGTTTTCCTTGGTTGTTCAGTAAACAAGCTTTGGAGGGAGTTCATCCTACAAATTTTCCATGTCCTGCATCAGAGTGTTTAAGAGTGGAAAGCAGGGAAACAGAAGCTGGTGTGAATGACTTGCCCAGACACAAGGGAATGGAAAAATGATTCAGGACAGATTTAGAAGTTCACTCAGTGGAAGCTTGAACAAGTTTTCCCATCTATCCTTTGCTCTGAAATCAAACACCGCCCCAATCCTGGAGTGGAAACTCAGTTACCACAAACACCAAATCAAAAACATTAACACCACATATCAGGACTGCTGTGCAACCTGGTCCTTGCCCTTGGGGCAAAACACACCCACCAGCTCACCTGGTGCTCTGGGGAACAAGGACTCATCCCCATGTGCTCTGAGCCACCGCCCAGGCACTCCACAAGCACCAACGCTGACTCAGAGCTATCCCAGAGCAGCACTCCAGCCTGGATGGCACCTCCAGGAGGCACTGCCTCCCTCCTGCCGGGGGCACACAGCCACAGGCTCCTGTTACACAGGGCTTGCCTGGCTCCAGGGGCTTGGCTACAGGCCTGTGCCCCTACAGATGCCTCCATGGCAGCTCCGGGAGTACTAAATAACATTTAATTCCCCAAATAGCTGGAAATTAGGACTGCCCATTTGTATTTTACAGCTCCAGTTTGACTTGCTCAAGCTCCCAGAGGGCTGTGTCTGCAGCAGCAGGCGACCAGGCTGCCTCAGGTGTTTGAGCACGACCCTTCTCCCCTCACACTCCCACCTTTCCTCTGCTCTGACAATGGCATCTGTGCCTGAAAAATCATGGCACAACTCTCAGCTCCTTCCCAGAGAACTACACCCCCTGTATGCTAACTGTGGTACAGCTCCCAGGGGGAAAGAGTCACCAAACAGGAAACAATGCACGAGAGAACTGAGGTTCTGTGAGCAAACCTGACTCGGAATGAGCTCAGTGCTGCTGGCACCCTGTGGATCCGATGCTGGCGGCTCAGCCCCTGGCACAGCCACAGCTGCTGGAGCACAGGCAGCAGCTGTGGAGTGCACAGAGCAAGCTGGGAATGGGAAAGGAGTGTGGAAAGAGGTGGGCTGTTCCCAGCCTCCGCAGGAGCCGGAGAGAAAAGGGTGACAGATGCAAGGCGGCAGAGGAAGGTAAGGCTTCCTTCCCACCCGATGGAGAAGGGAGCTGTAAGACTCAAGTACTAAAATGAGTGGGCCTGTTACCCGGCAGCTCTGTCACCCTGTGGAGCAGCAGTGCTGTTCCCAAGGCAGGTGTGCACCTGGAATTCCCCAGCTCAGCACTAGGACACTCGGCATGTCCGCACACGAACAGCTCCCGGGCCAGCCCTTCCCAAGTGCCACGCACATCTGTCAACTCCCTTTTCTCCCCTCCCACCTGCAGAAGTAGGGAATTAATGGATGCATTAGAACGTGCTGCACTTCCTGTATTTTCCACCAGGACTACAGAAGGTGAACATTTACTGCCAGAGAAAGGGAGACCCGTCTGTTCCCCAGGATCCCTCCAGAGAGCCCATCTAAAACTCCTTCTCCAAAGGATTGTCAGTGTCGGACCCCAGCTCTGTCCCTTCAGCTGGGAAGTGACAAAGCACAGACGGGACACTGAAAGCAGAGGATGACTTGCCTGCCTGTTAAACTCCTCTTCGTTCTCCATCCACATGTACTCAGCAAAGGGGTTGTCATCCTCGTGGGAGTGCCCGTTGATGATCACATCCTCGCTGATGATGCTGGGGCTGGTACTGCTGCGACTCGGGTCCTTCATGGCTGCCACTCCGATCCCAAACCTGCAACTGAGGAGGGCGGCAATTACAGACGCGCAGATTCCTCATTCCCTGCCTCTGCACAAGCCCAGCCCAAGGGCAGGGAGGCTGCACCTGCATTTGGAGGCCCAAGGCAGCCTTGCCCCGACTGCAGCAGAGCTCTGAGATCACAACAAGGAACAGTATCAGAAGCACCGTTCCCACTGTGTGTGGATTCCAGGGACAAATTAATTTCCCAAACTGAACCTCACCAAAGCCAAGCACCACGGCCAATGAAAAGTGACAGGAAAAAACAGGAAGCACACATACTTGCCAGTAGGAAAATTTTAAGGCAACATTCAAAAGGAGAATTTGTTTTCCAAAGCATTTTTAAGTGTTGTGTGTCATGGCACGAGCCAGGTTTCACAGCCCTTTCCCGCTGGGAAACCTTGCAGGGAGCAGAAACCACAAGGAACTGACCCTGCACAGGGCCACCTGGAAATCTGTGTGTTCTGAGGTGAGACAACACTGCTGCCCTTCCTGTACCATGCTCGAGTACACAGATCAACACTGGAAAAGCTGAGTATTTGTTGGATACTAACACTGGTAGTATCAATTTTCTTTAAACAGTATGCAAAGTGAGGCAACATCTTCCAAAAAATGACCTAAAAAAAACCTGACCAAAAAATCCAAGACTCAAGTCAAATTTGAATGTTCTTCTCATGTTAAAATTCACAGTGAAAGTTGCAGCAGCGAGTGAAAATATTTTTATTATCAAAACAACACTTTAGCTTGTTGTCTGCATATCAAAGAGCGACTTCTTCAGAGAAGACGGTATCAAAATACAGCCGTGTTGTTATTAGAGTACAAGGGCTTATCACCCAGCACCTCACATCTTCTCTTTGCACAACCAGTTGGGCCGGTTATCTAGGGAATTAATGCAAGTTTTGGTTCTAAACTCTTGATAATACCAGCTAAAAGCCTGCCACATCCAAGTGACCAATTAAGAAAGCACAACGAAGACGGAACCTGCCGGGCTTGCTCTGTTCCAGGTTTTTAAATCAAAGGCAAACCCCAGCACAGAAGTCACTGCAGCTCCCTGGGAAGTGCCACGAATGGGAGCAGATCCCGTGTGTTCCACCATGGGAAAACAGGTTCCTTTTGATGTTCTTACAAAACAAACTTGCTAAGGATTACTGGCAGCATTTACATAAAACAGGAAAGGATGCTGCCTTCAACACCCCAATTCAAGCTTGAAACTGCTTTAAGCCACTTCAGCTGCTCCCAAGCCAACACATGGGATGGAGTACAGGAAATAAAACCTAAAAAGCCTGATTTCTTTTTTTCCCCCCTCCTTTTTACTGGCATGTATTTTCACCTTCTCTTTTGCGGAGCTAGTCTTGCTATTACTATTTTCCTGAAGGTAACTGCCTCAGGAGTGAGGAACTCGGGCAGCTTCAGCACCAAGGTGACCGTACCAGACAAGTTCAGAAAGGTAAAAACAATTTAAAAAACCAACCCAAACCCAACAAACCAACCCTACTTGTTTGTGTAAAAGCTTGGAAGGTTAATTTGTTGAATCATGGACTGGCTTTCCCGTTTCTGAAGCATTCCTACCGGACAGAAACTCCAGCTTTAGGAGGGAGGGAAGAGAACTCCAGCTTGGACCAAACCAGCTTTGTCCAGCACTGCCCAAGGATGATGGGGATGATCTTCCAGAAGGACCCAGGATCAGCCTGAATATCTGAAGTTTATCTGATGAAGCCCTCAGTCCGTTCATGCTTTTCCCACAGGGAAACATGCCAACACTCACTGATCCTGCAGGAATGGTGGGGAAGCCCCAGAAATGGTGAGGAAGCCCCAGGCCAGTCCCTCACTCGCAGCACTCCTGGTTTAATTTTCTGCAGCTTCCAATAGAACAAATAAACCTTCCCATTTCTCCACTTCAAGACACAGACCAGGTTTCCATGCTCACATGTGGGGATGAGATCAGTCTCGTTTCACCACTAGTGGATACAACCTTTTCAGTCAGGGAATTCTGAGGGGGAGAGCCAAATGCCACTTCAGTCTTGCAAAATGTCCCAATCTAAGCAGGCTGCTGCAGGAAACAAGCCCCAGTGCCAGGCTACACTGCTGCTGGGAATAAAAATAACCCCTTTTCCATCTGGGAGTAGGTGGGAAGCAGAGGAGCTCAAAGCTCCTCACACTAGAAGAGGAAATATAACATTGGCAGTGCTAAGGAACAGAAAACAGGGAGAATTTTGCCACGGTGACACACTGTGAGGGCCTGACACAAGTTCCTCTGGGATTGTGGTGTGGAGAGGGAGTGATGGAGCAAGCACACTGCAAGTGCATAAGGAAAGGCACTTAAAAAAAAAAAAAAGGATTTTTATCTTAGGAATGAAGTCAGAAATTAAAAATCCTGTAGGAACATGCTTTCAGTTAACCGAGTTGTTTTCTGTATGGAGTGTGAAGCTTGTTACTCCAGAACATAACTAAGGCCCATTAATTCACTCATTTCCCTGAATTTTGCTGCAGTTACAGCCATGGAGAGCCCTTGACCGACCATCATTAAAATTCAGAGCTTTGTGACTGAAGAGTCTGCATTTAAAACCTAGTCACGAAAGAAGATTATCCACTGCCTTCTCCGGAGGTGAGGTCAGGCCTAATTCCATGCATCAACCCCAGCTCCTTACCCGCGACAGAAAAAAAAGTGAGGAGAACAATTAAGTTAAAAAATCACGATATTTGCTTTAAGCACCCAAAACCATACACGATGGTTTTAGTGGGAGCTGAAGATTAAGGGAAGGTATTTTAGAGCAGCTCTTGCAGGAGTCAGTGACTTGTTTATCACCCGGTGATTCCTCCTGCGAGTCGGCAGCACCAGCCCAGCTCCCCCTTATCTATCGAGATTAGCACACGGCTCTTATCAACGGAGCTGATTACACCCGTCTAATAATTATACTCGCCTAATAAACAGATTTCTTAATCAAATTGATGCGGGACGCCAGCGCTATCTGATATAAACGCTTCCAAGGGCTGCGCTGGAGGTTACGGAACGCAGCCGCCTCCTTGGCGCGGGGCTAAGGCGGGGGCTGTGCGAGCAGCGCCGCGGCAGGGACGGGCCCCGGCCGGACCCCGCTGCCGGGACCATGTTTCGGTAACAGCGGAGCCCGGGCGCCGCGGGCCGGTGCTGCCGGTAACCCCGGGCCGGTGCTGCGGTAACCCCGGGCCGGTGTTGTCGGTAACCCCGGGCCGGTGCTACCAGTAACCCCGGGCCGGTGCTGCCGGTAACCCCGGGCCCGTGCTGTCGGTAACCCCGGGCCCGTGCTGTCGGTAACCCCGGGCCGGGCCGCGCCGCTCGCTCCCCCGGCCCCGCGCTCGGCCCCGCGCGGGCGGTAACGCTGCGGGGCCGCCTCCCCCCGCCCCCGCTTTGTTCGGCACCAGCCGCCCCCGCAGGCCCCGGATGGCGCCGCAGACAATACCGAGGGGCGGCCCCGCCGCGGGGGGTGGAGGCCGCGGCCCGGCACCGCCTCGAGGGAGGGGGCGGCGCCCTCGAGCCCCCCGCGGCGGTCCGTGCCCGGGGCCGCCCCCCGCCGCTCACCTGCGGTGCGCAGAGGAGCCGCCGCTCCGCCGTGACCCGCCCGGACCCCACCGGACCCACCGGCCCCGCTCCGCTCCGCCCGCTCCGCGCTCGGCCCGGCCCGCCCCGCTCCGCCACACACCGCCGGACCTGACGTCACTTCCGCCAACGCCGGCCCCGGCCGGCCCCGCCCCCTCTCCCCCGGAAGCGGCGGTGGCAGGCGCGCGCCAGGCCGCGGCACCGGCGGGGGGGCGGCGCGCTGCACGCTGGGACGCGTAGTCTTTTCCCGCCTCCCGGCGCGCGGTATGCCGGGAGCTGTAGTCTCGCGCGGCACCTGGCGGCCATTTCGCGCGGCGGCGCGGGGCACGCCGGGAAGCGCAGTCCGGCGGGGCGGCCGCCATCTTGTGGCACCGGCGGGGAGGGGGCGGGGGCCGAACACCCGCGGTGGCCACAGAGGGAGCGCTGAACGCCCCCGGGGCTCTGGGACGGGGCTGCGAACACTCCTCGCTCCCGGGCACCCCGAGGCTCCCCCAGCCTCCCTCGGGACAGCGGCTGACCCGGGAGGCGCAGATCCCTCGCCTCGCTGAGGGAGAGGCTAATGAAACACTGGGCGAACAACATTCCTGTTCACAAACTGGTGTTTCTGCACGAGGTTCGTGCGTTTTTAAGGCTATCAGGAAATGGGACATAATAGATACTCTTTTCTGGGTGCGTGCCGAGGCTTCAGCCCCATTTACAAAATGGGTTCAAAGGGCCATTTTTATTCCCTTTTGCTCCACCTCCCCTTCTCCTCAGGGGAAGGTGGGAACGCCTCTCCTGCCCACAGCCGAGCTGCGCTGTGCCCTCATTGTGCCCAGCCCCGCTCCCATTCACAGCCTCACAGAGGCACAGAAACCGGACACGGACGGAGTTAAAGCCCTTTGCTCCATGCCAGGAGCAGGATCTGGAGCCACAAGCCCTCCTTGGGCCAGCTGCAGAGCAGTGAGCACAGCCCCAGCTCGGGGCTGGGAAGGATCCTCTGCCCTCGAAGTGCTCACAGAGGAGGTCGGGGAAGCAACGAAGGGAGATCCAAGTATAACAATTGCATTAACGTTTCTCTGCATCCTAAAATTTAGTAAGGGATAATTACTCCCACAGAATTTTCTGGGGGGCGACTGTCCCTTAGGGCATGTGTTTATACTGATTTTATTAGTCACTGTTACCAATGTGTTCCCAGGATGCAAGTTTCCCCACAGTCCAGCACACTGCAAAATACCCGTGCAAGCATCACCCTTAAAAAACCATTATGTTCTGACTACTCTTATTTCCACAACCATTTCCAACTGTACAAATGCAGCAGGGTTTTCTCATCTCTAACAAAGGCTTCTCTTTCTACTCACTTCCCACAGCAAAGGGACAACAGCCTCCAGGTTACTCCTCCCAGGTGAAACTGGTACCCCAAGTGCAGAGCCCAACATTTCACACTCAGCCTTGTGCTCTGGCATTTCCCTCACCCCTACACAGTGCACACAGTTATTCCCAGATAACCAGCCCCTGGCACCCATGTGTGCATCTCGCATCTGTCCTCAAGATCAGGATTTTCTGGCAGCTCTTCCTCAGAAATTACCCCAGGGGCTGTATTCTCCCTGACCTTTGCATGGAAACAGAAGACCCTTGGCAAAAGCAGTGGGTTTGATTTAGTTTCTGACATGTAAAAGCATCCTTACACTTAAAGCATTCCTAGGTGTAGGTTTAGACACTAAACATGATGTACACGTGTACATGTACACAGGTCAGCACTCACACAGGGTACAAGATCAGCACAGGTATTAGCTAACAAAAGGCTATTTAAAAATTAAATGTAATATTTCAAGACATTAATCTTAAATGCACATTGTAAGGAAACTTAAAAGGCCTGGGGAAGATGAAGACCTTTGAAACAAATCTCTCAGAGTGAAGGGGCGGCTGCTCTGCAGCCAAGGCCTGGCTGAGGGACTCAGCAGCCTCTCAGTGAGAGGTGAGTGACAAATGCCACCCTAACTGGGGCTCCAAGCCCATCCTTGGGACTTAGTTCTGTTCTAAGTGCAGGGCTGCTGCTGCCTGTGATTTCTTTCAGGGGCCTCAAAAAGCTTTAAGATTCTATCACAGCCTGACATTTAATCCATTTCCTACAAACCCAAACACCATTTTGCATTCTAATGAGTGTCGCTGTGCACAGAGCAGGAGCTGCTCTCTGTACAAGGATGAGTCACTGCCTGGTAAGACTTCATTAGGATGTGCTATTTAAACAAACCCTGCACGGGAGCTGCTCTTCAGCACCTCTCCCCTCTCCCGGGGCCCCAGAGAACCTGCTGCCCTCGAAGGAGGTGGCTCAAGCTCTGTGAGGGACTGCAGCCCCTTGGGTGAGGGTGCAACACAAAGTCACAGCTGGAAAAACAAGTTCTCAAGGCTTGACTTGCACACAACAGACTGTCCTGTACCTGCTGGGTGTGTCTGCTTAACGACATTATAACTTCATCAACACTCAGCCTCCTGCATCCCAAACCCCTTCCAAGCCCCAAATCCTCACTGGTGGAGGCTCAGCCTGGAAGAATTGGGCCCAGTCTCTTTTATGCTCATGAATGCGATGTGGCTTCAACTTCAGCTTTGATGAGAACACCCCAAAACTCCAGAAATAAAACTGTCAGCAGAATATACCTACCAGAGTTTTAACAAGTGATATTTTAATTTGTTTGGAAACGCAAGAAGGTTTAGGAAGAGAAAGAAAAGTTAAGCGGGAAGCTGCTGAAGCACAGGTGTTAAAAACATGCACATTTTAAAAAGAGAGCTCGAGTTTTGGTGTGGTGACATGACACAGGATAAAGAGTTCAGCAGACACACTGGTTAACATGCCAAACATCTATAACAAATCACTGTGGCCTAGCTTTGTTTATTGGGAATCACTTTAGTAACCTGAAGTCACAAATAAGCAGTAAATAACAAAAACTACAGATAAACACAGGTTACACATGCAAATTCCTGTTCACATCTCACATGTGCAGGTACATTAAGAGCACAGTTCTAAAGAGTCTTGACAAAACCAGGTTTTAACAAAAAAATGGTGTTAAAATGCAAGTATGAAAACTTCCATGTGTAGAATATAAAGATACCTTTGTCCCTTTCAGGACTCCAATGCTGCTTTTGATATACCAGAGATGTACGACAGCGACGAGATTCAAGTAAAAGCAGGAAGAGCTCGAGGAAATAATACTGGTCAGAGAATGGGCATTTACTTCTCACTAAAAATACACGGAATAGCTGAATAGGAAAGTCTAGCAAGAGCTTAGGAAAAAAAAATCACAAAGTTGTAAAGCTGACTAATCACTAATTTTCCTATTTGCTATAGATAACAGCAGTGACATTAAAAGAAACTCCAATTCAACATTTAAAAATGCAACTTACATTTAAAGACTTTTCCAAAGTGAAATGCAATGACAGCCTTACACTAAAAATCAAATAGCTGCTAGGCTCAGACCAAAATACGGAATGTTCTAGATAAAATAAAAATACAGTGTTACTTTTCATTTTTTATTCAGAATGGAATTGAGAGACAGTTTCTGAAGCTTGAAAGTAGTAAGTTTCATTTAAACGCAGTTTTCTTCTCATAGATGAGCCTTCCACAAGGGTGCAAGGTTTTTTTCTCTGTAATAGCTTGAAGTGTCAAACGAAAAGTTGTTGCCATTCTCACATTAAGAACAAATCGTTGTCATTAACTTAACTGCATATGCTTTTTGCTACAACATTTAACACATGAACAGACCTATAATGCCTACTGTATCTCACTAAAACAAAAAAGAATACAGTAATTCCATCTACTACTTGTACTGCTTTTAAAAAAGATTAACATTAAAAACAAAGCCACGTTTTTCTTACATCCTTCCTTCTTTTTAAGCTTCTTTCTTTTGCCTGTAGTCTTCCGCCATTTTATCCAGAATTTTCTGTTGAAAGAAAGCAGTTACATTTGGGATATATTTAAAGAGTTTCTCACGGGCACAACATAAAGAACAGAATCATAAGTCCAATTTCCAAGTTTAAAATCTGTGAACATTAATTGCAATTGCAAAGGTCATAACTAACCAGGCTGGCACTTCTGCCTGCCCTGGAGTGGAGCTCTCCTTCCAAGCCAAGGGAATTCCTTCCCCTTGTGCCACTTACCTGAGTAGAATATGCCCTCTACAGAGGCAGGGACACAACATCTCCCCTCCCTGGAGAAGGGTTAATTTGGAAGTTCGATTAATTTGTTATCATTTTGATGACATTTGGTAGCAACATCAATTCACCTATTTAATTTATCCCGCTCTCCAAGAAAAGGAAACTCCCAGCTCCAGAAGAGCCACTGTGAAACAGAAGCTGCATTCCCCCCCCCCCCCTCCCCAATTCCAAACCCCACCATTGTCCCACAGTCACCCACGAGCAGTTCACTAATCATTTCTACCATGGAAAAAGCAAAGCAAGTCATGTTTCATTACAGTAATACAGTTCACAAATCGGCATTATTTCCCCCCTTCCCTTTTTACATCAAGGCTTTAATGTCCCATAAGCAGGTACCTCAATGGAAAAAAAAAGAAAAAAACACTATGGTGATGGATGAGGTGGGTTTTCTTCCTACAAGATCCTGCGTGGGAACTGATTTTCTGATCTACTCCTTCACAGTGTTGTTTGTCTGGTGACAATTTTTGTGCTATGTGCCTTCCTGGGCCCTCTGTTTGTTTAGGGTTCCCTGTTACTGCAAGAAGACAAGTGTTTGGAGCCTGAGGTGCCACATTCTCCTCCTCTGTCAAGCCCCTGGGTTTTGCTTTCAGCTCAGGGAACAACCAACTGCTACAAAATGCATTAATGTGACACTGCAGGACCATCAGAATTCCTTTGGGATTGCCCTTTCCTGGAGGTGATGTTTGCAGCTCACAGTATGAGGTTACAGCAGCAGCACTGTCACTCATGCCATGCAATCATGTGATACCTCATCCAGTTAGAAAATGTAAAAAATGCTCACAAAATCAGAAGTTGCAAAGGTTTTTGTCTTTTTAAACATATAAAAACTTAATCTTAAGCTTTGCTGACTGGTTAAAAACACTCTCTAAGGGACAACTGGAAGGGATCTGGGCCATCTGTATTTACTCTGCATCGCTACTTCTAAGCCTGGCCTTATTCCAATTGGAATTCCCTCTTTAATCCAAATTTACAAGATAAAAAAAAATGCTGGAGCCCCTCTTTAAACTGTATATTCTGCATATTATTTTCACAAGATGAAGTTTTGGAGAGGTCTACCTAGAGTTAAAAGTTATAGAGTAAGCCAATTTCCACTGCCTGAAGGGTATTTTTATTCTCAGTCCAGTCTCGTTGAGCTCTATTCCCCAGAAAGAATCAAGCCATTTAAAATGAACAAGTTTTTGCCTTACCTTCAACTTTTGATAATGAGGAAGGCTGCTGCAATGGGTCTTTTTTGCAACATCTTCATTTGTGTAGAACAGGGAACACAATTTGCAATAAAACCCTGTTTTGGGTACCACATAATTCACACCTAGAGGAGTAAACACCACAAAATAAACTAAGAGATCTACTCTACATCATTTCTTTTAATGTCATATGTCATTTCAGCTAAATCTTAAAACCATAATTCACTTTACATTAAAAGCTGCTTTATCTTTAAAAGTCTCTGGTTTAGTTTAGTCAAGCAGGGGCCTAGTAGCGCAGGCTTTTTTTTTTTATTTAAAAAGCAACCTTTCAGATTAAGGGCCCATTTTATTGGTTCCTTCAAAAGAACTCACAATGTTTTGTGATCAGTTTTGGAGTATTTAACATGACTGAACTATTACCACTGTTGTGCTTTGTGCTAGCAATTGAATTTGTGTTGCTAGAAGATACCTCTTTCAATTTCTGCCTAAGGAAAGTGTTATGAAAAACGGTATGAAAATAAGGAAAAGAGAAAGAAAATACTCGGTTTAGGGCAGGAGTGAAGAAAGGGGAGGAGGGGGAAGCCCTAAAATGAAAGGCTATGGGGCAATGTATTGCCAAAAATAAAAGTCAGATGAAATGAGAAATGCTACTGCAATGCACAGAGACATTTTGGAGAAGAAATGGAAACAGCCTTACCAACAGGAATGTTTGGCTGGTATGGCCCAATCCTAAACTCATCTGGGACAAGAGGTTTCTCTTGGACACTCTTTGTTTCCTGCTCGCCCTGGGGGTCTGTGTTTTCCTGGGAATTTTTCTCAGTATCCTGTGCTGTCGCAGCATCAGAACCTTCAACGCTCTCAGCCTTGGCGTTCTCTTCGCTTTTAGTTCCGTTTTCTAATGTTTCGTTCTCCTGCTCCGGCTCCTCAATCTTGTCCACCTTGATCTCTGCCAGGCTGTCCTCGTTCTTGCCCGCAGCCTTCACTGCCAGGCCCGACTTGCGGAGCTTCTGGTGGTCCAAGTCCTCCTCGTCGCCCACCTCGTCCAGGGTGACGAAGCCCTCCATGCTCCGCGGGAAGCCGCCCACATAGCGCTGTGGGGAGAACGGGGCCTCGCGTCAGCTCAGGCTGCAGTGCTCCCCTCAAACTCTCCTAAGCTTCAGAACAGAAATATCTTCTCCAAACTCCTCCTCCAAGACCTACCTCGCTCACTCAAACTGTTACTCAAGGATGCAGAGGTTTATCCAGATCTTTTTGGACCCCACTGCCCCAGAATCAAGGATTCCATTTCAGAATGATTATTTTTTTTTGCATCAGGAGTGGCCACTGTTTCACCATAGCAACATGATTTCAACTTAAGAACAGAGACAAAAACCACTTAAATTTCTTAAGCTGAAAGTTCTTTTAACATGAGTACCTTAAGTGAAAGTCATTTTGGAGCGCACAAATTTTGTTTCTATTTGAGAGTCCCGTAAGATCCTTGAATTCATGCCTGACTAGCAGGTAAAACCTTACCAGAACTATTCTGTCCCTGCTAATGGTATGAAAGTTCATTAAAAATAATTAAAAGCTCTTTTCAGCCAGTAGAAAGCTTAGAGCATCCACATATAAAGAACCACCAAAACACAAACAAAACCAAACAAAAACCAACCCAAACCCCACCAACCACCCAAACTGTGAAGGCCTCTTAAAATCCAGGTTTCATTAGAAGAGGGACTGTCTAAATCCTGAATTTTTAGAAGTGTTTCTGCCGATACAGAGATACCACTATTCCACATACTTAACAGCAACTGCGAGGACTGAAACAGCACTAGCTTTGTGAATGCAGGTCTTCAAGGAATGAAGTTTGGGTCTGAGGCAGTTTATCACAGCCAATGCCCACATGCTAATAAGGAGCACTAAGAAAACCAGGAAATGCCATTTGCCTCGCCAGTATCCATCTCAGCACCATTAACCAGGCTCCTGACAAGGATCCCCCAAAACTGAGATCCATGCACATCTCATTCATTAATTAGGAACATGCCTGACTTTCTTGCAAAACAACATTCCAAGTCAACAAATTACTAAAACTTTGCACACTACTCCATGGAAGTGAGTATGATTAACAAAGCAGGTAGGACATAAAACCTACAAGAGTGTGGGATCATGTGGTGAGAAAAAGGGAATTCACAGCAAGTACCCTGTGACTGGAAACACCTTGAAACCAATTGTTTTCTTTCTCCAGTGGGAAAGGGGCCCTGGCTAACTGCAGACGGCCCTGCCTGTCTCTCAGTGTAAGGTGTAGCTGTACATACAACTCTGTCCAAACCCAGATTAGCCTCAAGTCCCCAGTACATTACTTTAACACATCATTTCTGGGCTCAAGGGTAACTACAGCCAGTTCTCTGAGAAACTGCTGGGGAGAACACAGTTCCTAGCTAAGTATTAGTCAAAAAAGGGGTGAAGAGAAAAGCAAGCAAATCCCCAGCAAGCAACAAGGGTAGAAGCCCACAAGTCAAAGGCTTCTGTCAAAACAGAACCAGGGATTTCTAACTGAGTCCGTGTGCAAGTTACATCCAGTGAGACCTTCCATTTCCTTCACAGGAGCATTTAACACCTGTTCCTCTCCAGAAAGGTGGTTTAAAGACCCAAAGAGGGGGCTCTGCAACAGAATGTATATGGTGTGCTCCCTAAGTTAGACTGGGCTTCCCCCACTCAGTACCTCGCAGTATGAATTACCTTTTTAAGCTTTTTCTTGGCTGCTGGAGTGGCCGCAACATTCCCCTCAGTTTTTACAGTTGCATCATCAGGGGTGTCCTTTTTTTCCTCAGTAGCCACATCAGCTAAATTGGCAACATCTGCATCCTCTCCTGCTGAGCTGCCACTTTCTAACAGTGCTGCTGCCTCCTCCTCATCCACCAGCAGCTCATCTTCAGACTCCAGAAGTAAACTGGGCTCGTCTTGCTCTGCCTGTTCCCCACTTTTGGCACCTGAAGGCTCAGCAGCATCCTCCTGTTTCTCCTCTTTCGCTTTTTCTTCTGCATTGCCACTTTCAGGTTTCTGAGCAGCTTCTGTTTTGGACTTCTTATCACTGGGAGAATCTTTGCTGTCTGGGGAATATGTTCTCTTTCTGTAAAGAACAAAGAACATTGTTGCTTGTAAACCTGGAGAGAATCCAGAAATTACTAAAGAAAAAGATCGTATTTCTTTAGACAAGCCTGGAAACTATGTGTTTCAGCTCAGAAAATGGAAGGCTGAGGGAAACCCTGAAGGACACCATTCTTCAGACATACAAAAGGTTGCTCCAAGGAGAAATTATCCTTACAAGACAGGACAACTGCTCGTGGGTTTAAATTGCAGGAAGGAAAGGCTAATTAGGGACTGCAAAGGATTTCCTGAGGAGCCTGAAGAGGCTGTGAAATCTCCATCGATAGAGGAAGAGGGTGGGTAGCGTATCATGAACAGTTCATCTCTGGGCACAACAACAACCGTTCGATCTCAAAGCCTGCCTGACTCTTTTGTATTGTTTCTATACTCTGAATAAGGTATTTTCATATTTCTTTTAAACATCGTTATGCTTTAACAATAGGAAATTACCTGGTTTTATCCTTTTTCAGCAGTTCAACTCCTTTGTTTGGAATCTAAAATAAAATTTAAAAAAATCTGTGAGTCACAGCAGAGAATGACTTGCACAACTGTTGCAGCATTAATTCAGACCAGAATCCAATCCAGCCAAGTGCTTGCAGTTACATTAACCCCAGGGACTCTACCCATGCCACCCACCAGCTGATCAGTAAACTCTTATTTTTTTTCAGACAGGACCTGACCAACCTAGAAATCCCCTGCCTTTATTCACACTAATTACCAGTTATTTGATACAAAACAAATGGGATATCCTGCTCCAGAAAATTCACATACAATTCCTGGTTTGTTTATGAACCAAGAGCATGTAGTGCAGACACTGGCACAGATCAGTCCTAATCTGTACTTTTCTCCCTATCATTAGTGGGACACTTTTAGCAGACTCCCACCACTTCACCTGTTTATGAATTATTGGACAGGAAATGTCACTTGCAGGCAGTAACAAGGAAATCTATTCCATTTGCCACTAAGTGTTCAATATGCTGCATTACCCGTTAGTGCAATACTAAGATTTCTTCATGCTCCACAACAAAGCTGATTTTTCTAGGAGACAGCCTGACAATTCAGATTTCTCCTGCTTTTATTACCACAAAACTTTAATATTATCACAGAATATTCTGGAGTTGGAAGGCACCCATAAGGATCATCAAGTCCAGCTCTTCAGTGAATGGCCCACACAGGGGTTGAACCCACAACCCTGGCATTATCAGCACCATGCTCTGACCAACTGAGCTCATCTCAGTTTTCTACCTACTGTCCCAGTGTGATCAAGAAAAACTTACAATTGCATGAATATTACCCTGGTGCTATGTAAAAACCCTCCTTCAGTCAACCCTTCCCTCCTTTAAATGAGCTGCACAGGCAGAGGTGCCATTCTGATAAAAGTTTCCACAAACCTTCTTCATTTTCAGAGGAAGAAAAATAAAGGAACCCACTTGACAGAATGTTCTAAATGGAGTAATCTTAATTAAAATCTACATAATTTACTCTAAAATCTGGATTATAGTAGGTGTTTGGGTTTTGTTTAATCTGAAAGCAATATCCTTTAACTGGTTCTAGGCCTCATAACATCACACTCATGGCAAGTAACTGCACTTGAGGAGCCAGAAAATATTAGAGCCAACTGTTCATTTTACAAGTAACACCGAGTTTTCTGGAAGAAACGGCTGTCATCTACTTCCCTGTTAATTTCTCTGTTTTCATTTTACCTCTGAATCACGAGTTCTTTTAGTCAGAGTTCGGATTAAAAGGCAGACGAGGCCAGGTTGTTCTTCGGACTTAGATGTTTATTATTTCTTATCTAGAGCACAGCTGCACAGTGTGCCTCCAAGTTAACAAGGTGGAAAGTGGCTGTGAGTTCTAACTTTCAAGGCCTTTTAAAGTCCAAATCACCCAATTATAAAACACTGAGTAATATGTTTTTATTTAGAATCCAATAACTATCTATTCATGACCCGCAGTGTGCGTTTTTTGACCCAATACCAGAACAGCCAGATTTGTGAAGGAGAAAAGATGAAGGACAAATCCATACCCCAAATCCTCCATATTGTTACACACATATATAATTATATCCCAGAAACCTAAATTCTCTAAACCCAGGGTTCCAGTATCTCCCTCTCTTGTTTAAGCCATGAGCACTGCTTTAGCTGCTTTTGTTAAACCACTGTCTGACACACTGAAGTAGACAAGATACAAGTACCACGATGACTACAACAACAATCAAAACATCTTCAATTAAAAAAGTAAAAACACTCCCTACCCTTAACACCAGCTTCTTGTACTTTTCAGATAAATCCACTTTCACACATCTGCCTTGGAACCAAAGTGCTTTGTTGGCACAGTGCTCAACCATGGCCAAAGCATCTTCTCTGGTCTCCATCTCGATAAAGGCCTGAAAAGATTACAACACACATGAAAAGGGACTCTGAAACACACAACACTTTTTCAGGCAAAGCTATTTAACTTAAAACACAGCACTTCCAAATACTGAAACAAAATGATGAGGTTTAATTACATCCATCCTCTCCAAACACTTTAACATTTACCCAAGTGCTCTGCAAACCTCAGCTTTTTAATTCAGTAACATCTGTCCCAGAGACAGCTCTGAAATTAAGCAAGCATTTAAATAATCTGTCAAAAAAGTCTCCACTACCTAAAATATTATTTAAATAAAAACATATCAGGGCAATGAAACTCTTATTTAGTGCTTATGTACCTGGGAATTTCAGGGGAGATGTGAAACTACCCCAGTATTTTATTTTTGTTTTTGAGAGAAGCCTGAAACAGAAAGGCAGCAACTGCTGCTCCTCCAGCTTTGTGAGGAGATCCTCCTGGGAACAAGCCTATGGCACACTAAGGTTGCTGAATGAGCTTTAAACAAACACATCTGGGTTAGAGTATCCTTGCCAAAAAACTGAAAGCTGTTTCAGCAGCCAACTTGTAAAGCAAGGGATTTTGTTTTTCCAGTGAAATAAGGTCAGGGAGGACTTCCTAGGGGTCATGCAATAGTCTAGTAATTTTTCACTTTTCAAGTGTAGCATTAGGGGATTCAGGCACCCATCTCTTTGAAAAAGCAGTGGAACTTCCTATTTAACTCACGGGAGCAATGAACTGGGACAGTAAAGCTTAAAAAAACTAGAGCTAAATAGTTTAAACTCCTGTCTATTTATAGAAATCACGGCCATGCACATCCAAAGCATTTTACTATACACATGCAATGGCCTGTCTTCAAACGTTTCTTTTCCAAGCTAGAGAGCCACAGCAGGACTGCTTTTCTTTAAAGAATGAAAAATAAAGGTTAAATAAAAGAAACATATAACAGTGGAATATATTTGTTAATGTTTCGTAGGTAGTGGCTTTTCACCCTAAGACTCCAAGAAATCTGCATAATCAAATAATTAAGCCTCCATGCTAAAATACCTTTTTCCAGCTGAGGCCTGTTCCTGTTTTTAAAGCAGCACATATTCCAGGGACACTTCACAGGAAGCTCCATAACAACCCCCCACCTAGACAGACCCTGGGTCATTTCCAAACATCTGCCTCAGCAAAAAGTCTACACACGTCCCAGCTGAAGGTGTGTAATGCCTTCATTCAGTTAAAACTCCCTTCAAAGCCTCCCCCAGGCGTGTTCCCCTGCAGTTACCTGGCTTTTCATTCTCATGAGGATGTAGTTCTTAATCTTCCCGTAGGGCTCAGCCAGTTTGAGCACGGCGTTGTCAGAGTATCCTGAGTGGGGTAAGTTGCTCAGGTGGATCACACGACCAAGTTCTGGTTTTGGTGGCTCGGTCTTTTGGTCAGGTTTACCCTCGGGTTTCTAAGATAAAAAGGGAATGACATTTTTTCAAGACCTATATATAAAATATACGTGGGTGACTATCCCTTGATTAATTTGATGCAACTGAAAAGTACAGAAATTAAGAATAACTTAAACGCAGCAGCCTCATAGCCCTGACTGCCCCAGATTAAAATAAGGCAGTGCTAAAAATAGCAGAAGTGTTTTACCTTTATTCTCTTGTATTTCTGTGACAAGTGGACTCTGACTGGTTTACCAAACACCAGGGCAGGTGTTGTTGAGTAATACTCAACTGCAGCCTGGGCATCTTCAGTGGTTGACATTTCAATAAATGCCTGAAATCATACAAAACCAAATTACATGCTGCTCCTTCGGGAAGCTAATTTTGTTTCAAAATTTCAAGCTCTTCCATTCTGTCTTTTAAAAACAACTGCATCAGAAATGAAAACTGCTTTCTGATTGCAACATGAACTGACTTGCAGAACTCGGCATGAATTTCAGATACTTTCCTGAGGTGCACAAACAGAATTATTTTGTTTGTTTACATTCCACCTAGATTTGGATTCAGAACATTCAACTGCTTCCTGCTTTTTCACTTCTATGGTATTGCCTTTTTCTACACTTCAAAATAAGACACACTATATAATACAAACTAAGACCAAGTAAGTTTTTAGACAGTTTTAGAATAAGAGCAGAATGTGGTGGTGTTGAGAAAGCAATGAACAACCAACAAGGAGGAGATTTTTCAATATTTAAGTGAAAATGCAGTAGTGCAACATTTCTGGAAACACACTCCTCCCTTCCCACACGACCCTGATGACAAAAGTCCCATCTCAACTTAGTAGCTGAGCAAGTCCTTTTACAAGAACAAAGCCCACCAGAGACATCAGCCAACCCCACCAGCAGTGCCCTGGGAACCAACCTTACCTCATTGATTTTGTTTAGAATCAGGTGATTTGTAATTATCCCAAAGGGTTCAACGAGCTGAAGCAGCTGATACCTCAAGTTCTTTCCCCTCTGGAAATCCATGATGTGCACAACTCTGCTTGTTTCCTGTTGAAGACAAAGCACATGTACACAGCATGAAAAACCCCTGTACCAGCAAACCTAGAAAGCTGGAAATGCTCTGCTCTAATGGTTTAACTTTTTCTATTTAAAAAAAATTATTATATCTATCTTCACTAGTGACCAAAACAAGATGCATACAAGAGAGGCACAGAATTTCTAGGGATTTCCAGAGGAAGATGCCTGTCATGCCAAAGTTGCCTTTCCATAAGTTCATGACCCAGAGCTTCATCATAAAGAGAAATGTCTAAAGAAGTTCTGTACAGTTTTGGAATAAGTATTTTTTAGAGTACTCAATACCACAAACCCCCAGTCTCATGCCAAAGCTTCAGTACTTCCACACAAATTCTAAAATCTCCCTTCTAAAGACAATCAATTCATTAACAAAACAAACAAACCCCACACCTTAAGAAAGCACAGAAAAATTACACAACAAAAATGTGCATTAAAAAAAGAATTTTAATACTAACCACTCTGCCCTTCTGCATGTGTCTGGGTCCTTGCATATTTCCATTTCCAGCTCCTTTAAAAAATTTAAAGAATGAACAAGCTTAGTTCAACCTGTAAGACTGGGATTAACATGTCTCATCAGGAGTTCTTAAAAGATATGTCACTTGTAATACCAAACCAGAATGAGATCAAGTTCTAAAAACTAATCATTTCATTGCAGTCTAAAAAGGCTTTTAATTTATTTCAGAGCTCTTGTAACTTGCTATTCCAATTTATTTCTCAAATTCACTTGAAATAAGGGGGAAAACCACTTAGGACAATGAATTCTTACAAGTTTCACCCACCAAGTTTCCACCAACATGTAGCTACTTGGAAGACAGATAAAAAACCTCCTAGACAGGAAAAAAACCCAAGTGCTAAACACGTCTAGATTAATCTCAGTTAAAAATCACCAGCCGTACGGAGTTGGCAGCTGGCAGAAATGAGAAGTGTGGAAGTCAGTACCAGTGTTTAGTCCCTCCCTGGCCAAAGTATTTCAGTTCTACTGCTCAGAAAAGCATTTTGCTTTGTTGTTTTAAAACACTGGTAACATATTAAAACAAGAGTAAAAAAAACCAAAAATAAACGTGGAAAGAAGTTAAGCGTGGTAAAGGTAGGTGCCTGTTGATGTTACCTCTGGGCCCAACAGGAGGTCCTCCAAGGTGGAATGGAGGTGGTGGTGGTCCCAAAATTCCCGGTGCAGGGTTTGTAGACTGCTGCAACATAAAAGGATCACCCCTAGAAAGAGGAGAAAACACACTGTCATTTTAAACCAAAAAACTGTGAAGCTTTCATTCACAAAACACCCTAATTTCTGCAGAGCTTCTATGCAGACAACTTAGGCTACTTTTACTCTGCCCTTCAGCTAGAAAACAGAGGGAGGAATCCATCTGAACCAAAGGTGGTGTGCTGTTTCACATAAAATGTTAGGAATGTCCTCTGCTTCAAATAAACAATTATAAATACTTCAAAATTAATTACTACTTACATTCCATGTCCTGAATCACTGTCAGGATTCCATTCTGGGTATCTTAAAAGAAACAAAATTAAAAGAAAATATAAGAAAAATGCAATGTCCTCTACCTGTGTGTAACACTTCTCACCCAAGCAGTGATACCTGTAGGTGTAACACAGCTGCAGCAAAGGCAACACTCCAGGCCACTGCCAGAGCCATGAACAGCACTGACAAAATGCTGCTCTTCAGGACAAACTCCCTAGTGTTTGCAGAACTGCTGGTTTTACAACAAAAATGTCCAAGTTGGTATCAGTAACTGCAGTTACAACAGATTCTCAGCTGCTGAGATCCAGCTGTTACATATACACCAGTAGGATTCCAAAGCTATGAACTAGGATTCCTTTTTGTCCTGAAGATGCTCCAAGTTGTTTTTATTCCCTACAAGGCACGGTATGTTTTCTAAACCTGCTTTGTGCAACGTAACAGTTACTTAAACTCAGGGAACACCCTGAGCTGGAAGGGACCCACAAGGATCATCCAGTCCAACTCCTGGCCCTGCACAGGACCCCCAACAATCCCAGCCTGTGCCTGAGTGCCGTCCCAGCGCTCCATGAGCTGTGGCAGGGCTGGTGCTGTGCCCAGGCTGAGCCCTCCTCCCCAGTTACTGTACTTCCAGTTCATACATTTCGAGCAGCAGCTGACAGCGGCGGCTGTGAGTCGCTCCATTGATGTGATGGTTCCACTCCTGCAGCAAAGTAAACAAGTCACAATTAGCAGCCACACATCAAGTCCTTTCTGCAGAGTCATGGCCTACAGGCAGTTATCTTCTCTTCTAAGCTGGAGTTTTGCAGATCCATAGATAATGGCATCTGTTTGTGGTGCTTTGAAGAGACACTGCCACTGGACCTACCTCTTCCCTCCTAACCTGAGTGAAAAGGCGTCTGAGGGGAACAGGGCTCGCTCCTGCCTCAGAGTGCAAAGCTCCCTGGAAAACTACAGCCCAGGCACAGAGTGCCATGGCAGCCTTTGGAACCGAAGGCTGAGTGTTTGCTTGTCTTCAGGCATTTCAGAATTTCCTCCACTCTCTGCTTCATTCCTCAGACTTCTAGAGGCTAATATGAAGTAAACACTCCAATTTTTAGAACCGTAAAGAGGCCAAGAAATTGCACGGAATTCAGAAAGGAAAGACTAAAAGAAAGTGCATAGCTAGGACAAACTACAAGTAAACAGGTGAAATATAACATATATGACCACTCAAGGGGAATTACCAAGGAAAAAAGTAGATCTAAATCAAGATGGTACAAAGGAGAAATAATGAAATTAAACCAAATCAGCTATATGAAACTTGTCCTGGTTCTGGTTTTAGCACTAGAAAGGAATGAGGGATTTCTACTTTTTCTCTGCAGACTGTTTTAACTACAAAGGGAGTTATTTACTTTAGTGCCTGATCTCTGCATCTTTACATTCTTACAAGTAAGAGCACAAGCCTGTGCTTTACTCCCATTTGTGAAGTGACAGAATGTCTGGAGTTTCCCTGCTGCACATCTGGGAGCCACAGCCTGACCTTCACACTGCTGCTCCTCAGGGAGGAAAGGGACCAGCAGAGATAAACAGGGGGGAGAGTAACTCAAGAACCTTGGGGCTGAAGGTTTTTTCTTATCAGCCATGTTTTCAACTATGAACACAAAGTGCAGTGACAACTGCTTTATGTGGCTCTTCTTAAATGTCTATTTCTGCTCAGCACCCACCAAGGATTTTTTCCTAATTCCTTATATCTCTCCACATTTTGGTCTCTGCCACACTGCAGCCATCCTTCTGGGTACAATGAGACATTCCCAAGGCTCACTGTAGCATTCTCATATGTTAAATGCCTACCCTGCACTTCCCACAATGGAGAAAAACCTGGATTTAAGGTCTCTCATAAAGTACTACAATATTACTCCACGATGCTTCTGACAAGGAGCAAGATTAAATCATCCCCTTTATCAAGATGTAAAATGAGAGCACCACTTTTTCTTGTTAACTGCACAAGATGTAGGCTCTGCAACTATAAATAGGCTGCCAATTAGGATGAAAAATACCCACCAAAAAAAAAAAATCTACGAACCATTCAATATGAAGTTTCTTTAGTTCAACACTTTCTAACAAGTGTTAGCAGTACACTCTAGAAAAGTCCTTTAAACCCCAAACCCCTCTACATTTGGGTGCACAGTCAGTAAAGCCTCAGTGGCTGGTTCTGCCAGACATAACATGCTTTGAATCTGTCTGAACACAATTTAAAATTATTCTAAACTGGTGCAGAAGTTACCTGCAAACTACAGGCAAAGATTGGGAGATTTAATTCTCATTCAAATGGTTTTAAGTTGGCAAAAAAGGGGGATGTGACTTTTAACTTCAGATTTTTTTTCTCCCCCAGGGAACAACGGTAGCTCATCTACATTAACTTTTTATTACACAATTCTTAATCTGAATTCCCTTTGCTGCCTGCATCCATTTGGAAGTCTCCCTTCCCCAAGGTTTTGGGGCACCAGGTTATTTGTATTTACAGGAACTCATTAACACAAAGGCCCCAAGTTAAGCAAGAGAAAACCTGAACTGAGTTTCTGAAAACCCAGATTCCCCTTTGGCTCAGTCAATGCAAGCAAGAGGACATGCTGTTCCTCAGAAAATTAGGCCACACTCGAGCACCTAATTTTAGCCAGCCTTCTCTCAGGGCCACAGCCAGGCTCTCCCTCTGAGATGTACCAGGTTCAAGTGTTCAACCTCCAAATTCATCTGCTCGGGTTGCATCAGCCTTTGTCTCTGGCAGGAAAACAATCCCTCCACATCTAACACCTCATTCCCTGATAAAGGGATCAGGATTGACAAAACGCCTGAGTATTGGGGCACAATTTACTCCACAGACAGAAAATAAACTCGGTCCTAAAATATATACACATCAAATTAAAGAAGCAATTAAGAACATCACTAAAATAAAAAGAACCAAGAAGACTAATCTGCCAATTTAAGTTACACTAAGGATGTTTAACACCTTGCTTCCATTTAAAATACACACACGGCTTGATCAAACACTTAAAAAAATCTCTGATATTTTTATTTGGAGGTGGGGAAAATGAGATTTCTTTTTTACTACAGTAATAAATTTACATAGTCCCAGCTATGAAAAGCATTCCCTTTCTGCTTTCCATAAATTTCGGCTCAAATCACATTACTTTAAAAGTTATGTTTTACTTGATTTGATTTTGTGGGAGACACAAAATAAAGAATTCTGTAATGGTTGGGTATGCAAAGCAGAGGAAAGAAGGAGAGAAAGAGAAAAATTCTTGTGGTGACATGGTTTCTGAAATTAGAAACAGAGCCTCAACTTGGGTCATAAGAACCAGACGATCTAATCACAAATATTTTATAATGTACTAGCAGTTTTAAAGTCAAAGCATATTCCTAAAAAAAAAAAAAAAAAAGTTTTACATGTTACAGAAGAGGTCAGCCACTTAGGTTATATGCTGTTAAAAGAATTTGGTATTTCTCATACCTGGAAAGGTATTTCCATGTGGATATCCTTTCATTAGATCTGCACTCCAAAGCACACTAAGAGCCTTTAAAATAAAGAGCTAAAAAGACCCCTACTTACAGGATTACTGGTTGTCATCTTCAAGGGCCTCAGAAGTTAATGTTCTCAATCTAACCAACTGAAGTCCTTTTACAGAACTGAGCATGGCAGCTAAACTGTTAACACTTAAAACTTTTGTGAAAATAAATGTCAAATACAGGAGACAAGAAACCTGGATTACTGTATTTTATATAAAAAGTAATTAAAGCAACACAAGTTCATAAACTGTCAGATCAGGTGGAGCCATACTGCGTGTGCTCTAGAAGTGGTTTGATCCTTTCCTTGCAGGGACAGAATCATTCTTGTGTTTCAAAAAGATCAGATGTACAGAACAGCACTTTTTGAGAGGTAACTGTAAAGAAATGGTTAGTAACAGCAATTCCACATTGTATCAATTTTACAGTAATAGCATGTATTACGCTTTCAGTTGAAGGCCTTCAAGCTAATTAGCCACTAATTGTGACAAGAGGGGCACTGTATTAGCCAATTAGCCAATTAAATTGCCTAGTATACTGGAAAACAGCAAGATGAGTACATTGGAAAAGCTGAAAGTGAGAAGGCTCTGAAAATACCATCTGAATCAACAGGCCATTTTGAGTAACCTGCTTCCTTTGCAGAGCTGCACTAGTCATGGATAACTTAAGAGGGAAGTCTCAGCATCACCGAACACACCCGAAGATCCACTCTACTTGTGAGCCAAGTAAAGAACACTACTAGGAACACAGAGCAGGATACTGCAACAGCAGACTGATTGCTCGGAGAGTCTACAGGGATAGATGCAACATGTGACAATAAAAAGTGAGTCTGAAGTGTTCTAAGAAAGTTGTGAAAAAAGGAGAAAAATGACGACAAATTTCAGCCATAGTATGAGATAGAGTGTTAAAGTGAAATTAAAAAGGCAAGAATGAGCTAATCTAAAACGTGGTTTTTACTTTTGCAAATAAGTTCCAGGGCTCTACATTAACTCTTTCCCTCTGGACAGGGAAAAAGCAGAACTGTGCAAGAATGCATCTTAACTACATATAAATCAGCAATCAAGACAGATGTGGAGGAGAGCTGAAACTAGGTTCCGGAATGGCACAGTAGATACACTGCAAAAAAACCCCAAACCAACAAAAAAATACCAAAACCCACCCCAAAACTGCTTGAATGCCAGATGTTTGTGGTTAAGAGAACATGTAGATGTAAAATATAAACAAGATATCCCAGTAGATGATAGCTGTTTGACTTGAAGTTAAGCAGTCTGGGCAAATAAAATACATTAATGTAAAGCCCTGGTTTACAATGTTTGTCAATAATTACCTTGCAAATAAACCAAGTGACTTTTTCACTCTCAAACCAACTTTCAGATCATTTCAAAAGCAACCAGGCCATAGAAATAATTAAAGAAAGAGGTAAAAACAGAACAGATACTACAACGTAAAGGAAAATAGAAGTATCTGGTGCATAACTCACCTTATTAGAATGAACTGGCATATCACATATAGAGCACAGATGGGGATAACCCTTCGGTAAGAATCCATGGAAGTCTTCAATATTGCTATTTGGAGGAGCACCTCTCTTTTTCTCAAAGAGAGATCTCTCGGGACCAGGACCACGACCCATTCTGTCATACTCACTGTCAAATTTATGATAGTTATGCGAAGTCTCACCATAAAAAGATTCATCCCTACACCTTTCTCCATCTCTCAATCTGTCATCTTCATAATCCATTCTGTCATAATAACCAGATTCTTGAGAACGACTTCCATGGTCATAGTCAACCACTGGGTTGAGACTAGGACCACGATCATCAAAGCTATCTCTTCTAAAATGCCTTTTTTCTTCCCAATCATCCCTAGGTACTCTGTATGGTGGTTCCCGTGTGGATGATCTGCCATCTCTACCATAACCTTCTTCAGCTCTCCTCCTTTTAAGTTGTAGAAGGATCTGAGGCAAGTTTTCAGGAGTGATCTTGTCCTCGGGATAGCGACTCAGTTCATCTAAGTCTCTAGCAGACAGACCAAAGCTGGCCAAAATGTTTGTGGCCTGGTCTGCATCTCCACGGTGCTGAGAAGACAAAGGGAGCGGACCTCTACTTCCAATGTTAAATATAGACTGCAAATTATGGGAAGAGGTACTACCAGAAGACAGTGCACTATGAGATCCTTGTTGGTTCAATGAAGAACTCATTCCAAGATTCATTAAGCTAGCAAGGCGTGCAGTACCCTGGTTCATCCTTCCAAGAGATGCTGGCATATTTAAAGACTGGGTAGCAGCAGCAAGAAGGCCTATTCCTGCAGAGAGGTCACGCCCATGACCTTGTGAATCCCTACTCAGAGATGACTGCTGGAATGACTTGGACATTGTAGAACTAGAGCTTGTCTACTTTATGGATCAAAAAATATTCTTTTTTTTTTTTTAGTTTTTTTTTAAGATGGCTGCAAAGAGAGCTCACACTAGAAAGCTAGGCAAACTTCACTTCAAAAACGGTAACGCCAAGAAAGAGGATCAATAATGACTGCAGATCTTCTTCAAGCTGAGAAACACCAGACAATTCTGTAGAAAAACAAGCAGTTTTAGTCATAAATCCCTTTAAACAGATGCAGTTTTAAACTTATGCATCATGTTGATCTAAAAAACATTAAAGATCTCAATCTTACAAGGCTTTTATCACATAACAGATTCAAGAGGTACCCAGAACCTACATATATTATTGCAGATAAAAATACAGTAGTGTTTCCTATACATACTACTCTTCTTCCACAAAAAGCTACTTTCACACTGAAGAAAAGTGAATTTCAGAAGTTTGGGATGTCTGAGAGCATCTATAAAGTTTACTGACATGTAAGCCTTGATCTCTGGTTAATGGCTTTGTTCATACCCTACATTACTGTGCTGTGTCTGTGAGAAGAACACAAAAAACTTAGGCCCACAGAATCCAAGATGACTTTGGCATATAACACATATTTGAAAATGAAACCTGTACCACCACAGAACAGGACGAAAGGAAGTTAAAAGTAACTGAAGTTTGGGCAAAAAGTTTCTGCTATAAGATCTGTAAATGAGACCAAACATAATTTTCAATCTTTATGCAGTAAAATTCCAATTACTGATGTGAAGACAGATGTGAACAAGAAAAACAAGTTTTACATTTTGCAGGAAGTAAACAAGACCTCTTGTTCCAATTGCAGTTACACTGCTAACAGCATTTCGGAAGGGATTCTTTACTCTGTTACACGGCAGCTGTGACATTAGCCTGTACTCTCAGACCTCAAACTAAACAAGGTCAGGCTTAGTGCTGGGATGGGAGACCCAAGGAAAATCCTGCTCCTGCAGGAAGAGAAACCAGTGAGTCAGGAGATGGCACAACATCCCAGCAGCCCTGTCTCATACCAGCACTGCCTGGCTGGGGCTGGCACTGATACCATGACCACTTGTGGGAGTTAAAGATCCTAAAACACTGCTCACAAGAGAGACGTGACTCTTTGGTGTCCCACTAAAATACTAACCTAGCAGTCAAATATTTGGTTCAACTGCATTTACATGAAATTTAAACTAAACAGCGTATCAATATCCACAGCATGCTGCAATGAATATATTTCATAAAATGTTCTTTTAGTGCAGAGCAGAAATAAACTGTAATACTTCACCCCATCCTCCTCCAGCCTTGGGACAGATACACAAAGTTTAAAGCAATGCAACACATGTGAAAATACTCTAGCAGGAATAATCTGTTCTTGGGTCGCCAACGCCTCAAAGCCCTTTCCAACGTCGGCAGAGCAGTTCTGCTTCTCCAGCACTGCCACTGAGGAGCACATCAAACACAGAACCACTTGGAAAAGAAACAGGCACAGACTGCACAGCTGCAAACGAAGTCAGCTCCCAAGAGAACAGGTTCATTTGGGGAGGAATGGAAAGGACAAAATGAAAGCAAGGACTTTTCCTTGAAGAGACCAGATCTGCAGAAGGCAATGGCTCTTGTACTGGAAACAGAAGGAAAAAGTCAAGGTTAGGAATAGGTCTCTATCCCCACTGCCTGCTCAATCCACAGCCTGTCCCAACAGTGCACCAAGCTGAATAGCACTTGGGTTTTCTTTCTCAGTAGCAGCACGTTACAAAATTAGCATTTATGTAAAAAATTAATGGATTCCCTGAAAAATACACAAAATACACATAACTCACGCAACTCTACCTTTGCAAAGTAACTCCTTTATACAATTTGCTACGTACTTTGTTATCAGTGCATCTAAACTCATTTCAGCTACATTTTTAAGATTCACATATGCTGGAGTCATTTAAAGGAAGCTTAACTGTGTGACATTTGTTAAGAATAAGAGATTGAGAAACATGGGGATAAAAATAAGTTTGAAAGTTCTGAGGCAGAAGACAGAAAAACACTGTAGAAAGCTTCAGAGGAAAACAGTAACACAAGAACACAGGAGAAGCATACCAGGCAAATTCTAAGGGAGATGTCCCAGAGAAAGGAGCCACACTGGAGGACACCTGAACAGAAAGCATTGAAAAACTGTATTGTAAAAATCAAGACTCTTTTGAGTTCAAACAGAGAGGAACTCTAATATTCACCTGGGTACCATGCTTTTATCTTGCATTCATTCAGTATTCTTCAAAGCACTTTTATGGCAATTTTACAAGTTAATCCTTACTCCATTTTTACACCTAAATTTCCTCCTAGTTCATTCACACACTTTCAGAATGGTTTGAAGCTGAACTTACTGGGTTCTTCATGAAATCAAGTATTCCAGAGGGCCTTCTGAGCCTGACCCTGCAGCGATTCCACAGACACCCCTGCGGTCAGGACAGGCTCACTGCGTCCTGCTCTTAGTGCAAGGACCCACACTATTCAAGCTTCCACTAAATCAGGAAAGTTCTCCACTTTTCAGGAACACCCTTTCTCTTTGAACAAACGGTCCCTAATCCTCTTGTCACAGCTGTCAGCTGGCAGTTCATTGTGTGCTGCTCTGGAGGGATTAGCAGGGTTTAACAAACCCCATGGCACCCCGGCCCGGCAGGACCAGAGCTACAGGGACCCGATGGTGCCATGCTGAGAACCCACACCAGAGCCTTTCCAGAACCACACCAGGCTCCTGCAGCTGCACATATCCAGGGAAGGGGCAAAGGGAAAAATAAAAACAGGAAAGATGGGAGAAAAGGCAAGACAAAGACACAGAGAGAGACAATCTTATGGAAAAGCATGAAGTGGGACAGCAAGACAAGTGTATGATGAAGACACAGCACAAATTGGCAGTTGGTGCTAAGTCAGGAAATGCCCCACACTCAATCAGGTACTTGAGCATTTAAATAAACAAGTTTGAATATCCTCAAAAAACCACTTTTATCACACCACTCATCTTGCAATGGCTGCTGCACTCCACTCCTAACCAACCCCATCCTTTAAGACCCGATGAAGACAATGGAACGAGGTGGGGGAAGAACTCTACCATCACACCAGAGGATGTTTAACTTCCACATGGTCAGGTTTAACAAGATCCTAAGGCAGCACTTCCCGTGCTGATTGCTCCGGAGAGGTTCCACGGCAGTATCTGACAGAGACAGGTTCCTATGGAGCAGGGCCAACTTTTGAGAGAGGGTGCCATCAACTGAGTCACAGCAACAAGACGGGTAGGACTGAACAGAGCTGCCTCGAGAGCCAGACACGAGTTAGTTGAAGGTGTTATGCTAATTGTTCTCCATGTAATTTCAGCTACACTGGGAACAGACAGGCTTTCAGATACACCTTTTTTTAAGATCTGTGGACAGAAATTTGGCCATATTAAGATTTGAAAATATATAATATAAAGCAATCTTGAAATAAGTTGAAAGTCAAAATGCTATTAGATTTCCAGACAAATGCAGACAATGAAAACAATTTTTATCTACAAGTTGCAAAAGAGTTTTCTATAAAGGCAGACAACAAAAATAAGGAATTTGAATCCTACACAGAGTACAATTATCAGAGCCCAATACAAGGCTGATTTTCAAACACTATAAAAGATTTTTCGTTTAGTGTAAAACTTAACATGTCTTTTCAATAAAGCTTACAGAACTCTTGCTCCAATATTATTTTGACCTGAGAACGGTTTAATTCAGTGAATTCTTGGAATATATTGATCATGCTGAACACAATAACCTCAGCTTGTCACCTTATACAGAACACCAATAGGCTGAAAATAAGTCCTCAGCTCCCTATTCCTTCTGCCACTCTCAGGGGGTTTTAACCTATGCACAGTTGTTGTAATTTTCATGTTAATCTTGTTCTTAGAACAACTCATCTTTTACCCATTCCTCTTCCACTATGTACAGAAAAAAGTCTTAAAAATGAAAAATAACTGTTTTCACTTTCTAGTCAGTTTCACTTTCACTTCAAAATACATTGAATTAAAACAAATAAATTCAGTTACAGTAAAAACATGAAGTTATCTACAAGCTGAAAAGGACACCCTCATTTTGTAAGAACACACTGTTTTTGCAGACTGTATATACCCTTGGGAAAAAAGTCTCATACAAGTTTTTGGAAGTCTGCCCTTTGGACAAAGGTCTTCCTTCTCCTCTCTTACACATCATACTTGGTGTGGCAATCCCTTCTGCCATGAAGAATTCTTATGCTTCTTGGCAAAACTGGCTCCAGCACATCATGGCAAAAAGGGTTATTGAGGGAAGAGATCTGGAATTTCGACAGGCAGCCCCCCATGCTGCTCTGAGAATTAATGGTAGTAAAAACAAGAACTTGCAAGGAAATTAGAAGCAGATGTTATCTAGTTGCTGAATGACCAAGTAAATGGATTTCACATCTAAGAGATTAACTTTTGGACAATACAGAAAAGGCCACTGTCTTTCCAAAGGCAAAGGAGGAATTGTCCAGCAACCTTAGAGAAAATGCAGATTCTTGCTCATTTCAGGTCACAGTATTCAGAGTTGTTATTTAATATTGCTGTTTCACATGCAAGAAAAGCACTCATCTTATTCAAGCCATCTCAGAGGTCACGGCCTCAGAAACTTCAGGAGCACCTGGCACACTGGATGTACACTTTTTCTGGGTACAGATTAGCCAGTCTGTTTCAGGCACAACAACTGGAGGAGTTTCAGTTCTTAGGATTATGTTTAGCTTCATCCCAGGGACTTCCTTGATCAGAGGAGCACAAAATAATCTGAGAGCTGAAGTGACTGTAACAGAGGATTGCTTCAGAACAGAGAAGTGTGACATCTTAACAGGCATATTTACAAATGGGGAATTAAAATGACTGGTTTAGCAATCAAGAATCTTAAAAGAACTTACAGTTTTCAACATCTGAATGCAGAAAGGAACACTAAAAGAGACTGGTTTCCTATTTCTGCTCATTATATAATTTAATATATTCAACCAGCCCTCTTTTGTAAGAAGTGCACTTAAAAAGTGCATTTATTCCTTTACAGGAACAGAAGTGGGGGGAAAAAAATGCAAGGAACAGCAGAGAAAGAAGGCAAAACCCATGTATTTTTGGAAAGGGAAAGAAGTAACACCCAGAAACAACAGGTAACTGCTGTCACTGTGGTGACCATGCCACAAACACATGATCACCTCTATGGCTTCCAGCCATTCCTTTCTACTGTTTTCAATCCCACTCTGACACCTTCAGAGCCCCCACTCTCCAGTAAGATAGATACACACAGGTTCCTGCAGCTACAAAAAGCTCCATGGAGCCATTAACAGAGGGGCTCTGCCAAAACCAGAGTCTCCATGGAATGCTGTGGGATCTCAGCTGGAAGCTCTGGTAACACAACACGCACAACGAGGGTACAATCCTCCTCCATTCCCACCACATGTGGTGACCAACAGCCCCCCAGGCACCAAAATTTTGACTCCAACCACAGAACATATCACAATAATTTTATAAATAGGTCATAGAGAAAGTGATCCAAACCCAGACCAAATTTTGCCATTAAAAAAAAAAAAAGCCCAAAAAAAACAAACCAAAAACCCCACACAGAACAGTTCTGTGTTCTGATCTGGAAAACTCAATTTCTGCCTGTCTACTGGCATTTCCAGGGCTGGGATAAAATCCTGTTCTTTCCCAGCTGAATTCCTGCACGAGGCTGCAAGAAGTATTCTAGAGGCAGAGAAAAATCAAGGAACTGTTTCACTGGTTCACTGCTCAAAATAAAAACCCTTTTGTTGAAATTATGACTGCACAATATGGTACTTAAGCACTCACAAACTAAATTAGTTCAGAAATATCATGAAGTATTTGCTTTTGTTTTCAAGACTTGTTGACTCAGAGAGCTGATGAAGAAAGGAACCAGCACTGAGGCTACAACAAACCACTCATAAATTAACAAACTGAATGGAAATAATTTCGTTGCAGTTCTGCTTGCAAAAGCTTCTCCCCCAGATCTGCTGAGGCACCCAGAAGCCTATCGAGTACTACATTACAAAGTACCTTTGTATTCACCAAATCTCTCAGCAGACATGTGCAAGTCCTAGCAAAAGGCAGCACACAGCATTTCCCAATTTCTCACCCAATCAGTCCTGAATAAACCAGGTGGCTATAATATAACAGTTGTGTGGAACTTCAGTCTGCAGCCCCAAAGACCGACTCTTCTTCCCCCCTCTTTAACTGATTTTCAGTTTTTATCTTCAGGAATGTGGATATTCACATTTTAAGGACGCATTTAGAAATTTCTCTGGGTTTTTTTTCCCCACCATTTAGTTCCAAGATGTATGTAACATCAAGTGCACAATGCACAAGTACAAACACTGGCTTATCACCTCACAAGCACGTCCAAGGTCTGAGCGCCAGTATCCCCACTCAGAATTCAGTAACGAACCATTTTGGGAAGTTGTTTTTATAGAATTCAAGACAGAAGCTCACTAATTTCTTGGGAATACAATAAAAATGTTAGTACGTTCCAGTGTATTTTAAAAAAACAATTTATCATTTTAGCACATTGAAAACTTAAATATATTATTGTGTTTTTTATAAGTATGAAAAGATCAGATCACTGGATCAACAGATTCATTGTAAAGAAGTTACTGAAAATGCACCCTTTTCTTCTCCCCATGAAAACTACACAGACTGCTTTAAGAAACTTACGTTTTTGACCAGAGCTGCTCCCTACTTATCTGACTCCAGGAAGTCAGGACCACCTACAGTTCAAAACACCTTAAGAATTTAATGCTGAGTAAAAAGAATAAAGGTCCTTCAGCAGTTTGAACCACTATCAGATACTTTTTTCCCAAAGGTCTGCATCGTGGAAAGAAAAACAGCCACACACTTGGAATCTGAGGGATGGTTCAGCTTTCTTTCAACAGCATAAATGCCTCATTTATCATTTAACAAAGCAGTTTTTCAGGCTCCCAGACACTTCTTTTTAACTTCTGCTTGTTTTCAGAATAGGTGAACTTTGTATCTCGTTACTTTGACTCTGGAAGAAGAGTACGTACATTAAAAAAACTGAACATTATCAATCCATCACAGGAAGAAAAGCTGCCCCCGCAGCTGGATTTGTAACCACAGCCTGAATTATATGAAAGTGAAACTGAGTAGAAAGAGGAGTCAAACGGCTGGCTGCACTGTCAGGATTCTTGTTGCTCAATTCATTAACTCTTAACGCCAGATAAACATCAAAACCAGCAGTTTTTGACTCTAAGGGCCTTCAGAGAGTTAAGGAAGGAGGGAGGAACAACGCCGCCTGCGAGGCCGCGGCTGGGCCAGCAGCGCTGGCAGGGCGCTCGGGCAGCTCGAGGCTGCGGGAAGCGCAGCTGGAGCCGTGTCACGGCTGCAGTGCCGAGGGGCCGAGCAGGAGCCGCTGTCCCCGGCCCGGGGGGCGGCGGTGGGGAGGGGGAGTCGGGGCTTTGTTCGGGCCCGGCGCGCCCGCAGTACCGGCTGGCGGCGGGCGGGGGCGCCCCGGGGGCCGCGGCACCGGCCGGGCCGGGCCTGCGCGTGACCGCCGCGCGCCCGCCCGCCCGCGCCCCCGCCCGCTCCTGCCTCACCCCCCCCCCCTCACGGCGGAGCGGCCGCCGCCGGACCCCGAGATGGCGGCGGGCCGGGAGCGCGGCGCCGCTCCTACCTGCGGGCCGGCGGGGACCTCCCGCTCGGTGCGGCGCCAGCGGCGGGGGGAAGGGGACGGACGAACGGCGGGACTGAGGGAGGGAGAGAGGGACTGAGGCGGCTGCGCGAGCTCCGCGCGC